>NC_092797.1:11604211-11920009 GCF_918797505.1 Bemisia tabaci | reverse complement strand
CAAACTGAAACTATTCCAAAAAGAACGTCTCAACTATGAGTAAGTTATTCAGGTTTGATACAGTGTTCTGTGTTCAGTGGACCAGATAATTTAAAAAGTCACCAAATATGAACTCTGCCCAGGCAGTTGAGCACTCTATCTTATTACAAATATTAACAAATAAATTTGATGTCAAGTGTATCTTTGCCATAATGAATTTGAAACAACTTGAAATTTACTACCTATGTCATGGAATGGTTTGCCACAGAGCAATAAAATGCTCAATTTTGTTTTGGATATAAAAACTGAAAGAGATCTCAAAGGAGCAGAATTAAATAACCCATAGATTTTTTAGTTGAGCTTATCAAAATAGAAAGGCAGTCCAAAAAAATGATAAGTGCACCTATTTTTCATTACCAAGGATGAGATGGACGAGATAGTGCAGAATATCGTAAAATTTTGAAAAAGGAAACAAAATTGAAAAATTGATGCTTGATTTTCATGAATTGTCTGAAGTTGGAGTGGAAATGTAGATCTACTATGAGTTCGCCTTCAAAAAGTCGAGTGTCAAATATAGCTACAAGTATGTTGTGTTTATTGATTGCATATTCTCCTTTTTGAAGGCGTTGTTGTTGTTCAGAGCTTTTATCATTTTATCAAAGTGAGGTTATGTTTTAGCATCAAGCACCACATCTTCAAAATATCTTCATGAGTTTTTGAGTCATGAAAATGAGTAGTTTACCAGATATAATTTTAATTCATAGTACAATGGCTAAAGTTTCTAATCTCTTGATATTCATGAATCTGTTATCGTTTTCCTTGGTGAAATAAACCCAATAAGCAAGCTCCAAACAAGTGTCGATCTGAATTTTTGACTATTTTCGATTAGCATTTGTGTCTTATCAGTGAAGTTTTCCACCTCTTTTCAACAACTTTCCTGTATGATTTACTCTTCAATTGGAAAAATTTTTAAAAATGGATGCTCATCGTCAACAATTAGACGAGTGGATTAAAGAGAAGGAAGTCTTACTGGTCACAGGAGGTTACGATCACACCATCAAAATATGGCAAGCACACTCAGGAGTTTGCAAACAGACAATGCAGCATGCTGACTCTGTATCCTTTCAGTTCAATTTCAGGAATTTTTCAGGAATGATTAAATTCATTGCTTGCGCTTACCTCGAAGAAGTGAAGAGTCACGAATCTCCTTGCGCAAAAATTTGGTTTTGTTAATTCATTTTACCCCAGCAGATTAAAACCTAATACTCCTAGTTTTTTTCAGTTGTGATCTCCCATCATACTGTAACTTGTCCCTTTATACCATCACACACTAAAAGTTGTATTCACAGTAGTTCCTCAGATGTTAAGGTCTCCTTATTCAATTTAATTCTTACTTATGGCTCAAGGAGGCGTCAAAATTTAAAGTTCAACTATGAGTACAGCCCTAAGTGCCCATTTATGTATGCGATTTGTGTCGCCGCGTCGCCGGCAATAACAAATTGCGCAATTTCAAACTACGCGGGAGGCTATGGAGCCGTATATGCAAGTGACAGCAAATGGCGGCGGCAAAACTGCCGCAGCGATTTCTAGATCATGTCGCTTATAGTTAGAAGCCGCCCTGCGATTTCCTGCCGCCCGCGGTTTGCAACTACATGGAGTCATATGAGCGCATTTATGCGCGCGACAAGTTTCAACCTGCGGCGGCGACCGCCGCTTGGAAAACTGAAAGTGAGCACGTGTTTTGGACCTTTGGCGCTCCAGAGAAATGGTGTCGCGGCGACAAAAACATGGATTGCGCGATTCCCAAAAACGTCGCGGCGACAACTGCCGCCGGCGACACGAATCGCGTGCATAAATGGGCTCTAAGACGAAACCTTTTAAGATTTCACCTTCATTTTGTCTTTGATATTTTCCTTAACCATCAACTTCCAGCAAGTCAATGCTCTTGAAATTACTCCGGACAAACACCGAATTGCATCTGCAGGTTGGTATTTTGAGTAAATTGGACACAAAAAAATTGTTTTCCCTAAAATCTTTCATTTTATCCAAAGAAATTGAATCACATAGACCGTGCGTCCGGTTCGGCTTAGTACAGGGGGAGCGAAGCAAGTCTCTCGGAGCCCCATGATGGGCGGGTGGGGAAGGGGAGAGAGCGTGTGTCCCAAGCACTCGAAGAGACTGCAAAGAGCCAATGAAGAATTCATGCCCGGGCTCGGTTTTTCACGAATATCTCGTTTAGAGTCCATTTTCAAACAAAATTCCTAAGTAGAAAAGTTTTAGAACACATAATTTTACACCCGAATAGCATTGTTTCATTTTTCCAAATTAATTATTAACCGAGGAAAAAAGCCTCACAATCCGACAAAAATTCTTTGGAGTTGCTACTGCGCATGCGCAGATGTACGCAACTGGGACAACCGAACTCATCGATGCAGGTCGGTGCCACCACTCATTGGCATGCAAATGTTTAAAAGTTGTCTCGCCTTCATAACACAGGATGCACGGTCTACATGATTCAATGTTTTTGATGTTATCAGAATAAGCCGAATCAGCTGGCATATTCTCATTTAAATTAAAAAAGTTTGTGCTTCTCAGTTAAACTCATCCCTTGCAGTAGTCATTGTTTTCTCTTGTACCTAACTTTTTGTCATAAAATATTTTCTGTCAGGGTACAAACATATCAGGATTTATGACATACATGGCAACAACCCTAATCCAGTGATCAACTATGAGGGGGTCTCGAAGAATATTGTTGGTGTAGGATTCCAAGAAGATGGTAAATGGATGTTCACCGGCGGAGAAGATTGTAGTGCCAGAATATGGGATTTAAGGTATGTATGTCTAAAGAGCAATGCTAGAATTCATTCATTTCAAATTCAAAATTTTTCTTTCTCAAATATTTGACTTGTCAAATTACAATGGAAGAGTAAAATGGAAGAAAAAAACTTCTCTTTCAAAGTAAAATTTTAAGGTAAAACTCTGAATGAACGCAAATGCATTGCCTACCATGTTACAGGTTTTAAATAAGGAGCAGAAAGCTTATAAACTTAAAATCAAATAGTGTCAATTAATTATTCAGGGGTTTTCCTCGCATAAAATTAAATCTCTGTTGAGAATTTGAAGGATGAGGAATACCGTTGCCCACAGAACAATGCTGCTAATTTAAAATTACAAACGATTTTTGAAGGAATGAAAAAATAGACTTTTTCATTACTCTCTTGGGCATGAGGCCAAGAGATGAAAAATATCCTGATTGATACGGCTAAAATTGAAGCGGTGAAATACTCCGTGAAATTACTGTTCAATCCTTCATTTCTAATATTCGAAAAATGTATTTGCCATCCATGTCAATAGGTCAGTAGCAGAATTTTCCTTTACCTTTTTACTCCTAACAAGGAAAATAATATTTGCAGAGAGATATCTATTTGACTGAATGTTTTTCATAACTCGGAGATATCCTCAGATCTCAAGTTTAAGAATCAAATTATGTGCTCACAAAAAAAGAAATTTCTTTTGGAGATTCTGGAAAGTTAAGCCAGAGAAGTGCCCTTTTCCCATCCAAATCCTCGATTCTCTGTAAAAATTTAATTTTTGGAGCAAGTTCATCTTCAAATTTTTCCATTATCTTTAAATAGTAATTCCAAGAAACTTTCTTAATAATTTGATTTCTTTTTGCGAACAGTCTTATTGATTTGGTAACATCTCATTTATTATTTCAGGTCTCGTACTTTGATGTGTCAGAGGATATTTCAAGTTTCAGCACCGGTAAACTGTGTTTGTTTACATCCCAACCAAGTAGAATTAATTGTAGGCGACCAAAGCGGAATCATCCATCTATGGCATTTAAAAACTAATCATAATGAACAACTTGTAAGTTTCTTTTCCTGATACTTTCTCACCATAATTTTTCTTTAGAGATTGTTCATAGAATATGTAATGCTAAATTTTAGATTTTTCAATCCCCCCTCGTGACGCTTTTGTAAACCAGGTCCTTATCCTTTAAAAAGTAAAAACAAAATGACGTAAAGCTCTCTGAAACCTCTATCCCTCCCTCTCTAGAGCGTTAAGTACGTATTTTATGAATAGCCCCTAACTTTAAACTTGACAATTCAAGGGAAAATAATCAACTAATTATTCACTTGCTCAGTCATGTGAGATTGTATCACAATTAGAGGTATCTCTTCTGCAATTATGAATTAAAATTACGCAAGGGATCACATGTTGTTTTGCTGCTCTTCTCAGACGATATGTTTTTTCAGGCATGCAAGAGAATCTTGGATGATTAAGTACAAACTATACAAAATTTCAAGAACTAAAGACCATTGGTCTCCTAGCATTAAGATAAATTGTTGAGGGAAATAATTATTGTACCTTTTTGCATTGATAAGATGTGTCATCCTCATTTGTATTGTTATTCCAAATCTTGAAAATCTGTAAGAAGCTACCTTATCGGCGACTACTTCTGTTCCAACAGGTTTCCTTTTAGGCTTGATTGAAACTTTTTTTAATTCATGAATTCATCTTTCAGATACCAGAAATAGATGCGTCAGTTCAGTCCATAGCAATAGACTCTGAAGGAAACTACATGGCGGCAGTTAATAATAAAGGACACTGCTACATTTGGACCCTTACAGGTGGTCTTGGTGATGAGCCGACAAAACTCAACCCAAAACATAGAATAGAAATCCATAATCGTTATGCTCTTAAATGTAAATTTAGTCCAGATTCTACGTAAGTACAAAAGGAATGAGGTTTTTTTCATATGTTTGTCATGAAATTCGTAGGTACCGAAAATTTATATCAAAAATTCTTCCTTCTATTCCGTTACAATATTTGTCAGATACACTAAATCGTGACCATATGGCTAAAGGCTGCTGTGCTTAGGAAAAACGTCATAAGACCATTCAAATGTTGACGAATATCTCTTGGTAAAATGTTTATCTTCGAGAAATGATATGAATAGTCTCCTTTGAAATTTTTGGATACACTGCATTGAATAACAGTGCGAACAAAATTCTCTGAAATCTTTATACCCAAAAAGTTGGCCATTTTCTAGAAAACTCCTTTTTTGTAGGAATAAATTCACTACGTACGGGATACCAAGAAATTCGACGCCAGCTTAATTTCAAGATTTTTTGTTATGATTTTCCTTACAGTCTCTTGAGTAGGATGAGCATTTAAAATCAAACTTAGTATATGCCAATCTTAAGAAGATTAAGTCTGAAAAGTGCAGTGCATATGTTTGCACTTTAAGACGTGTCATCATATCAGTAGCCCAGAGCCAACAGGTACCTAACTCTCATTTTTGAAAAAATCGAGTTAGTGTCATTTTGAAAATCTCTGATGACGATTCCGTTTGTGTGAAAAATTGGGTACCTAGTCTTATCTTCAGCCTGTCATGAGGTACAAAATTTCAAATATTGCGATTTACATTGAAACCAAGCTGACGCACGGTTTGATATCTCGGAATGACTAAAATGGAATTCAGTACCTTTTGGCTCTGGGATACTGATATGGAGAAGTGGCACTGTTGCTGAGTGAAAGATGTGGAGCCTTTTATTAGGCAACGTCTGAAGGTTTCACTAGGCTTCTTTCATTAGTGCAATAGAGTAGACCTTAATGCTCTGATTCAAATTTTTCAGGAGAGTAATTCTTGGCTACTTTGGTGGCTAGTTCAGAATTTGAGTTTTCAATAGAAAACGCTCTTATCCTGAAGTTGCAAGTGGTTTACGTTAATTCATATTCGTAGCAACTGAGAGTGGAAAGTTAGCATAGCAATCCAACAGTTCTGAGCTTAGCGTAGCAGAAAAAAAGTTGAGATAGCTTTTTCTTAAAGAAACTTTGTTAGAATTGCAAACTTGAAACTGTTGTAACTGTTTTTTGGTCCACATTGTTAATCATTTATTTTATATTTTATTTTTTTAAGAAAATGTATATGTAACAATTCTTTACGCACCAGAGTACACTAATGGTTAAGGCACAATATTCTTCATTTTATTTATTACTGCAATTTTTTTCCTCAGATTGCTAGTCACAACATCTGCTGATCAAACAGCTCGTATCTGGAAAACTTCAGATTTTTCACTAATCCAGGAGTTGAAAACGGATTCTCAAAGATGGGTGTGGGATGCTGCCTTTACAAGTGATTCCAAGTATTTACTTACAGGCAAGTAAATTATTTTCACCGAGGTCATTTCAGATATTTTTCGGGCACTCATCAAACTCTTTTTATGATGCTTTTTGAGTTCTGCCTGGATTATTCCTTAAAAATCAGAGTTTACTGTCCGAAGGGTGTGCAATTTTGAACTCAAAAACAGAGAAATAAAGGCAAAAAGAGGAGAGGTCAGTTCATTTTTCGTTAACAACTGTTCAAGAACATAGCTCCTGACTTCACTTTTTAGTGCTCGTCCCCCAAAATTTCCTAAGACGCTCCTGAAAGAATTATTCACTCCCTTTGAATAGGGTTTTCTTTAAATAACTTGTCAGAAAAAAAAGGCTAAATTTTAAAACAGGAGAAGTTTTTTACTTCCCCTCGCCTGTTTATTTTCCACTCATGTTTTGACGGGTTTTCTGCCTGTCCTCTTTAATGAAGAAGTCACGTTTATCCGCTGTGATATTAGAAATTTTCATGTCTCCATTTATTTGTCCCGATACCTTTATTGCACCGTTCTCATTCAAATTTTTAAAGATATAAATCCCTTTTTTACCATTTAATTAAGATGGTTTTCATTTTGTTATTACAGCATCGTCAGATGGGGCAGCTAGACTTTGGAGCGTTGAAACAGGCGCAATAGAACGGGAATATAGTGGGCATCAGAAAGCAATTACTGCTCTTGCATTCAGCGACCAAGTGCCTTTAAATCCTCAGTACTTTTATGAAGGTAGTAATGATCCAGCAAATTAAATGCTCCTCGAAATAATGGAGTTTCAAGCAGATGGCAAAAAACGTTAACTTTTTTGTCCAATCGTGCCTCTACCCTCTATTTCCAAGGTTTCAGCTTGGGCGCCTGGTCTGGAGTGAGATGCAGAATCAAGAGTGCTTTTACCCTTTATGACTCTATGCTATCTATTTACGCACGATTAGTAGCGCTTTTGAAACATCAAGACATACTGTTTTGGAAGATGTGCAAGTTTTGCATAGAATTTATCCTACCTGGGTAACTGTTCGGTCAGTTGTGCCAGTCGTTTGATGGAAATATTTACGGAGCTGTGTCTCTTAAAAGACATGGGCATCATTCATTATAGTAGTATTCACGACAGGTTCTCCTACCTTGGTTTTATTGGTACTGTACGTAGAACATTTTGTGTAAATATGTTCACTCACTGATTGATAAACCAAATTGGGTGTTACCGTGTGGGTGAACCATTTGGGTGTTATTTTTGTCCATATGGAATGAGAAACTTGGAATTTTGATGGATCTTACTATTTGTGCAAACATGTCTAACCATCTAAACACCAGTCCGTGGCTTGCTTACAAAGAATCCCGGTGCAGCCTCTCTGATTTCTTAAGCTAGCTCATTTTTTTGTCGTGAATACCTTAAAGTCTTCGCTGCAAAGTGGGTCCCATTATAGAACTGGGGAAAGAAAAGAATGAATAGATGATGCATCAACAGAAAGTGAATTAATCATCAGGTGGCCCATTGGTTAGCTTAGACATTTTTATTGAATGGTGCCATTATCCGATTTTACATTATATCCATTCTATTCTTTCCTGAGTTTTAGTAGGGTGCTGTAAATTTTTTCATCCAAGTTTTTACAGGATCCCAGGTAAAAGAAAATTGTAAAAAATCCTGTACTATATGAATTAGTTATGACTTTGATGAGCTCATGTAACACCGGACGATTTTGCCCAGTGAAACCAATGCTCTCAGGTTGCAGAGTAGAAAAGGCACAAATTGACATTTTTTCTGCTTTTTCTTAATTTTGTACAAAAAATTGCATTTCTGGCTGTGATTAGGTTCTTACTTCAACCTTTGTTCCAACTTCATTCTAAAATTTTAGAAGCCAAAAGTTTTGGGGGCCATTTACTATTTGTTTTAGCAAGCATGAACCTTTTTATTTTTGTAACGACTATCAGAGGACATGCATTTTGCAAATAAGAATTGAACTGAAATTCCTTTAAAAATTGGGGCCGCTTTAGGGGTGTGAGAACCTTCTTGATCAGAAAAATGCAGAAGAAAAGGAAAAAGAAAGTATGGAGACTGTGATAATTGAGAAGGCCGACTTATAATCGCCTTAAATTGTACATCTTTTGTAGGTTTGTAGCAGAATTTGCGTGTTTTTTACGAATCGCAGAAATTTGTGAATGAAGAACTAAAAAACGGTCATAACTTTGAAAATTTTAGAGACAAGGTATTTTTCAGATGGAGAAGACGGTTGGAAAATGGGAAGGCTAAGAACGCTCTGCATCCCTGCTGTATCATTTTTAGGCACCCTGTGTGTTGCTCAGTGAGATCAGCTCCTCTCATTTTTCAGTGCCAAAGCTTGATTTTCAGGCAAATTTAACGCAAGATACCCAATGAAGTTGGAACACACGATTCAAACATAGAATGGTTAAATCATTCAAGTTTCTATCTCTCTTATTTTTGAGCCTCTTGAGCCTTTCTCCAACTTTTTCACATACTTTTTAACATGTATTTGTGTTGAAGTGGATGAAGTTTTTGTGAAAGTTTATAATCTTTTCCATAAGAGGTCTTTATGAACACTAATTAGAATTACTGCCATTTTTAAGACTTGCTGTATTTTGATTTCGATCTCTTGTGTTTTTTTTTTTTAAACTGATAATTGAAGTTAACATACTGCCACCATCATGACAGGAAATTTCTGAAAAATCATGATAGCTGCTGACAACCACAGAACTGCGAATGACTGAAATTAGATAACTAAAGATTTTCTAAGTCCAAATTAGAAGGACTTTGTTACTTTTAGTCTTCAGACACTGCATTAAATTAGTAATGAAATTGACTACACTGCCATGAAGACCGTTTGATTGTATGTGCCTAGATTACCTCATTAAGACAAAGATTTTTTCACTTCACTAGTGTACTGTAAACAGATAAAAATGTAAAAAGAGCCTAATCTAAGGCAATGATTTTTCAAACTTCCGATTTTTTTCTGTATTGATACAAACATCCCCCTAGTTTTTATGAATCGGTAAAATTAATAACTGACAAAATGGACCCTGGGTAATGAAAGAAATTTCAATAACAGCAAACTCTCAGTTGAGGCAATATTTTGACTTTTATTCTTTTTTTCTGACAAGAAAAAAAAAAACTAAACAAACAGGTTGGGATTTAATCCAGAACAAGCAGTAAAAACATAAGAACAAAATATGAGATAATTATAACTAAATTACAGAGAAAGCCTTTTACTGAGAAACAAAGAACTTAAAAAAAGAGGAATGATCTTTTACGAATAATGACAAAAATGTCTAAGGAATGCAAAGATTGGAAGAAGTGCTAATAAAATACTTCTGAAAACGTTTCTTGGCACTAGGACCGGAAAAATAAAATAGGCAAAAAATATTCACTTTCGCTGACTAGAAAGGCGGTCAAAGACAATAAAATTTTAATAAGCTCATTAGGAGCCGATTGCATCAAAATCGGAAGATTTATCGGTGGATACTTAGAAAAAACAAAAAAAAGTCTTTTTTAAATGACGTATCGGATACATTTCTGAGTATTCAATTGTTTGCAATGAAAACTGAATGGCTCAATAGAAGAAGGATGTAAGTGCAAGCACTTATAACCTTCTGCAAATAAGTGCTTCAGTTATCAGGATGTCTACAAACTTGGAGGAAAAAAATTCCAGGTTTTCCTTAACCAAACTGATCAAAATTCCTGGATTTTCCACATCAACAATTAACATGCATGGAACTGGAAATGAACAATTTTTGGCATTAATTTCACGACAAACAACAGAAACATGTGACTTTTTTTTCCCTTTCGGTATTAATCATTCAAAAAAAATGCTTGATTGGGTTCCTCCTGGGAGGAGACGAAGGGGACACCCAGTGAAAGGGTGGTGACAGGGGATTTTTGATGAGATGAGGGAATGTCAACTCCCTGATGACTTGTAGGAGGACCGCGTTTTGTGGCGATCAGGCGTCGCAGAGCGCCAGAGAGCGAATCATAAGTATGTATTAATCATTCAATTAATTAAAATCAAAATCCTCCTGAGTCTAACTCAGAATACTGAACTATGAACCATTGTAGGCTCAGTTTTGATATTTTCTCAGAATTTAAAGTTCAAAATGTTTTGAATTTCCAGTTTTTCTTGAAATATTCCCTAACAATCCCCTATTTCCCAAACTTGTAGACACCCTGGTTGTCCTCCTGCAGAAAAAACAAAACTTGATAGTTTCATTTACTCATGAATAAAATAAAAGAAATAATTATCTACATAATGGATTAATTTCTTCGGCTTCTTGTATCCACAAAGAAACGTCAAGTCAGATTGGAATTTAAAAAAAAAAAAAAAACTGCATCAGCAGCACATTATTATAAAGGTATCGAATAAATTTCGCTGAAAAACTGGTATTGCTTAAAGTGCTCCTCAATAAAAGAATTCATTACGTCTGAGAGCACATTGTCTGTTTCAAGAAATCATTTTTGAAGACCAAGAATAAAACGCAAAATTATTCAAATGTTAAATATTTATCCATTATTGGTCCGTAATAGATGAATTCAAAAGGTAGATTGCCCTGGCTTTAACTACAAAATTTCAAAGAAGATTCATCAAGTATAGATAGCTATTATGTTATTCTTGACATTTAAGATCCGTTTTTTGTCTGTAGAACATCAGAACAAAACCAGTATGTCAGAAAAGTTAATTTGATACCGTGAATTTTCCTTACTTTCTATGAAAATTCACCTTCACAATGATTTTTAAATTCTAGATTAAAATATTTCAAGATGGTTGCAACTGATCAAAAAGTTGTAAGAAGCAAAAGAAGAACTAGATAACAGGAGAAAATAAAAACAAATCGATGGTGAAACCGCAGGAACAAGTATCTTGTTTGTGGTTAAAAATCTCCGCTCCTTTTATGTCTCATCAAAGGAGAACAAACAAGAGCTATTGCTTGAAATTTTCATCAAAATCAGAGAAATCAGAAAAATCAGAGGAGTTCTCAGGGTATGACGTTGAGTAAGTTTTCATTTTGAAAATAAAATATGTCAGGAAGTCTTCAATGCTGCAAACTAATACATGCGTTCCTGTACTTTCACCATGGGGATGTTTTTTCAGCATGACCACTGGATGCAACTGATAGTTATCCAAAATGATTTTAGGAGAAAAACAAATTTGAGATGAGTTAAAGTTATTACAATATGTTTGACAATATGTTTACTTTTTGTTTTCATTTAGACTGCTTTTTTCAATCAGGAACTACAATTTCTGACTTATCCATAGAAACACCCATCTGCATAAGGAAACAGTAGCATATATGCTGTTTCTAAAATGAGTCAGGAATCAGCGGTTTCTAATCGCAGGATAATCCATTCATCAGGGGTACATTACTTTTGGATTTGTTAGTTGATTTTTTTTTTACACATTTAAGAGAACCATCAAATTTTAGTTTCCTTACAAAGTCCCCCAAAATATCAGAGAAGAGAGAGTACCTAAATATTTTCAGAAGACTCAGCAAAAAAAGCCTCACATATTCACTAACACAAGTTTTACAATTTTTGGCAACATTTTTTGTACCTGAACGATACATAATTTCATTGGATACGTCAAGGCAGTATTTTTTTCAATAGTTCGCAAAATTTATACCAACATTGAAGTAATATTAGGAAGCTGCATAGGAAAAATTATGTACCCTTCTGACCCAATAATTTCTTATATCAGTTATTTAATTAACTTGGTGTGAAAGACAAATGGGTTTGGATAGCTGCTAACAACTGTTATCCATAAAATTTTCGATATACTGTCATAAAATGAGGAATGACCATCAGAAAGATACTCAGGTCAACACTCTTATTTTTCTTCTTAGAAAAAGAAAAAGAAAAAAAGGAATACTCATGAAGTAACAAAATTACTAGGCTGAGAGAGATCAAATTCACAACTCAAATTGAAAATATGAGATTCACTAGAAGAGGACTATACATCAACATAAACTTGATTTTCAGGGTGAAAACCGGGGTAAAAATAAAGTTTGGTCAAAATTTAACAAAAAATTTGGGTGTCTAAAAGGATATTGCACGTGCCTTAAGTCGACTTACCATCTACTTCTGTGCGAAAATCGCACATCTTGGATTTGAAAGCTTGAATGAAGAAGAATGTTACACTTTGTTCACAATCTGAAAGAAATTAAAAAATAATTCAGAAAATGTCATCAAACAGGTTAAGTGCAATAAATATTATTTTTTTTCTTGATAATTTCTATGTATTTATGCAAGATTCCGAATTCTAATCTCTATGTAAACTAAAGCACTGCACGAGTGTCTTGACTTTGGTGTAACTGAGCAATTTCTCCAAAAAAGTACTTTTATCAAGGTATCAATGGTTGGGTCAGAAAATGTAATTTGTGATTTAGATGGTAATAACATTATTAACATATGGTTGCCACATAATTCAGAAAATGAATTTCCCTGACATATTTCGGTAAAATTCCCTGATGATTGAAGATACGCCAGATGGTAAAAAAGACATGATTTAAAATAGTTTTCAGACAAAATTTGTTAGGCAAGACATCAAACCCATTCTAGAAAGCAAATAAAGCTGTCTCATTATATTATTATATAATATTTTTATATTATTATTATATTAATAATTATCCCTGACAATTCTAAGTTTTCCCGGTTTTTTTTTCTTTAAATTCCATGACATTCTGATATTTCTTGACCTTGGCAACCCTGCAAATCAGATTTTGCAACGTTTTCACTAGATATTGCAAATCAATATGCAAAAAAAAATTCACTTTTCAGCCTCGTTTTCATGTAGATTGACCCCTAGAAAGTATGATTTTTAAAGTTCATTCTGCTCAGGAGGCCATAAGGAACATAAAATCAGAGTTTAGCCGGCGGTGAATTTCTTGGTAATCCATGTGTGGTCCTTTGGAATTTAAATTCCTGTAAATGTATATTCTTACCGTGATTTCAGAATAAATTTACGAAAGGGGAAAGTCTTGAATCTTTCCCATCTCAGTGATAGTTTCTCCATCCATTGTGTACGATAAAACAAACTGAAAAACTATTGGATCCTGAAACCAACAGTGACAAAAAGTTAGACAGTCAATTTATAATTTTTTTTTCTTTTTTTGCAACTTACATTAATCATGGAACATATAGATAAAGAATTTTGTAGAAAAAAGCGCAAAATAGACCATGAAACAATGCCATAGTCAACAATCCAGTCTAATGAACACATATGAAGGTAATTTTCATCAACCTTTTGTCAAAAATTCTGATTGAATCAAAGATTAAAACCAAAATCATACTGTGAGGTACAATCGCCACAGCAAAATCTTTATTTCATCTAGAAAGGAAAAAAGACTAGCGACTAATTGACACCTCGTCTAAGTTGAGACTACAGAGTCTAAAAGTAAGAGAGAGAGAAAGAGGAAATTTCAAAGTCAGAGCTGCGATGTTTTGACATGAAATTAACTCGCTTTGCAAAGTAACATTTTTCAATATTGCCTCAACTTTTTTATTTTTAAGGTGCTCTTTTCAGACACCAAAATTTATTTATGAACTTATCGCATGATTGATTCCCTTGCTATGCAAATATTTGATAACCTCTGAATTGAACCACTGGACAGGGTGCAAATGTACGCAAGATTATGTATGTTTTCTCTTCAAAATTTCACGAAAAACATAATTTTTACAACTTAGATTACTGTAAATATTTTCTTATGAAGATATAACGTTTTATGGTGCATTAATTCAAACATCCAGTTCATTAAAAAAAACCATGATCTACTAGAGTTAAAACACACAGTAAACGTTATCATGCCAGTCTTCGCAGTATGAAAATATAACAACCTCAATATCCGTGCCTTGGCACAGCTACTGCAGATTGTTTACACTTCAAACCAAACAGGGTGAGGAAAAATTCATTTATTGCTCATTGAAAAGCTTACCAAAACTGTAGAAGTGTGCCATTTGATTCAAGAAGACTTCACATGTGAGTGGGAAATTCAATTTTTCGTAATTAATGCTGAATAGAAACATTCATATTTTGGTTGGGAGATAACTTCAGTGATTTTCGTTGAGCAAATTGTGTTCACCGTGAAAGTTTGAAGAAAAAACATGTATCAGAATACTTAAATTTATATCCACCTTATCTAGTGGTATATTTAAATGACCTAAAAATTAAACGCATTACCTTCCGTGGACTTGCGATGAGCATCACCTGGGTTATAACAGGGGGAGACAAAAAAGGACTGTAAGCAGGAAGCTCAGAGCTGCTTGCAGGCTGCAATCTCAACCTAAAATCCTGCAATGAAGGTGTGAAATTAGGAAATTATAGAACAAATACGGAGGACTCTCTGCTTCTGAAGGAGTTCATGCTACATATTAACAAGAACATTCACTTGACATTGTTGGTGGCACTGATCAATGATTTGTTTATACACAGGTATTTGTACTTGAAAATGGTTTTATTTCAGAGATGAGTTAGTAAAAATCCAAATATGTTTAGAAACAGACATATCATGGTAAGAAAATATAGAGGGGTTTTTTTACATGCTGTCCTGATGGCAGTAATATTTTTAACAATTAAGTGCTTTACACCACCATTTATTAAGGTGATTCGATGGACGCCATATTTTGTGTCAGAACGGCATGCGATATATTGCATCCATTGGTTCCATTTTTTCAGCTACTTGTCATTTTTCTCCAATTTTGAGATCGCAATTCTGTTGTCAGGAGACTACAGCACTCACTTACCAATTTTAACAAAGAAATTCAACGTAATAAAGGCGTGGTTTTTTTAGAGAGAAAACATCGCATTCGAGTGCAGTTTCGATATCAGAATCAAATGCAATGTTTTCTCTCTGAAAAAACCACGCCTTTATTACGTTGAATTTCTTGGTTAAAATTGGTAAGTGAGTGCTTTAATCTCCTGACAACAGAATTGCGATCTCAAAATTGGAGAAAAATGACGAGTAGCTGAAAAAATGGAACCAATTGATGGTACATATTGCACGCCGTTCTGACACAAAATATGGCGTCCATCGAATCACCTTAATTGTAAGGATATTAATCTCGTAATATTGGACTATGAGATGCGTTCAGTGGGAAAAAAAATTCTGTGGAAAATTTTGTTAGATCTGCAGAGAATTCGTCAACTTTGCAGTCTGGTAAGAATGAAGAATCTAGAGAGGAGGGAGGAAGTTCTGAAGTTATGTTTTAAATATTTACCTTCGGAACAACCGGTTGGAAAAGATAGTTTGAGAGCGAATTTTCATTCTTGCTAGTAGTGGTGACAACGAAAACAGAGACATCTGGGCGAGGCGCATTCAAAGCTAAATGTATCACAACGGTAATCCCATTCACTTCATTCAAAATCGTTATTGGAGATTTGGGACCTAAAAATTTAAAATAAAGTCATCATCATGAAAATATCAAAACAGCGCAAATATTTAGTAAACTTGAACCTTAAAAATTCAATGGTAAAAAAATGATGCGTTGAATACGTAAATAAATGTGTTTTTGTGTTTTCACATCGCTCTGGAACAGAATATGCGTAAAAGAAGCAACGAAGATTTTCCAGTTCATATTATTGACCTCTAAGGTTTGATAACTGTCAATTTTTTCAAATAGAAACTTCAAATACAATCATCATTATGTAAACATGAGGAAAAAATTGTCAAAATTTTGCAAAGCTAAATAAACAATTTCTTCCATTTTTATGGACTGACTTCAAGCAAAACTTGGGGGACTTAAATTATTTTTGAGAGCATCTTACCTGGTTTGATGTTCTCAAGGGATACGGAAATATCGCTCAAGGGTTTTACATCAGGAAGGATGGAATTCCGTCGAACTGATGATTCTGGGTCGAGAGGCTCATTTGTGTTTGATTGAAGCAGATTTTCTGTGGCACTTACTGTTTTCTTCTCATCCCCATTGGGGCAGTTTGGAGAAGTTTTAACAAAATAGTCTTTACCGATAGCATTTTCATCGACTAGATTTGTCATATCAGTCAACAGATCCACGTCTAAACTATCTATGGAGGTGCGTACTGTTTTAGAAACCTGACTTGTTGAATGGGTTTCTATTTTAGGCTTTTGAGTTGAGGATTGCTGGTGTTCTGTTCCTTCATTAGACCCACTTCTGGAAGAAAAAAGGTGTACAAAATCATAAACTGTTAAATAGTTCCAATAAACATGAACCAACTTCCTCATCAGATTGATGTCCTTACGGTAAATTTCCTTACGGCATGAGAAAGCAAGGTTCCTCAAATCTCAGCTAAATGACGCAACTAATGAATATTGTAAGACATAACAAAAGTTGGTGGGAGGGACTTGGATTTTAATTCAAGCACTTTACTGAAAGTGAACCATGATCAAAACTGTTGTATTTTATTGCCTAACTGTTCGATTAAAAGAAAATCCTCTCCCGATCTCAATAAAATCCCTAGAAATTGCATTTTTAGTAATTCCAGTAGCAAAAAATCATTTGTACATTTTTCTGGTCACTAACCAGGGATTCTCTAAAACATCAAAAGAAGTGATAAAATAGGTCTTGGATGGATTGAATGAAGATTCAGGCGCTGAATTCCATACCAAAATCAGATTTAATTTCAAGTCATTTTAGCTGTTTGGAATTAGGAATCTTAGGGGTTCCAGTGTTAAGCAAGCAAGTCTTGGAGAGTAATCTTGAAAGAAATTGGGGAATAAATTCGTGTGTCATTAATTGTAGAGTATATGTTTTAAAGTAGTTTATACAGTCGACTTACAAATTAAACTGTGGAGACATCTTACTGTTTGCCGTCAAACTTTGTCTGAGCAGGGTCTCTCCTAAAATATCTAACTCATCAAGACCCTTGGATTTTGAGGCTTTTTCAGTGGAGCTGCTCATGACTTTCTTGTTATCTACGGACAAATGAATTACAGGAACAGTGAGTAATAAGTGTTAAAGATAGAGAAGAGGTTGGTTCGGTTTAGCTATGATTGAATAATTTTATTTTGATATGGGACAACATGTACGAAAATGTCAAGACTTATCATCCATAACAGGATCAGTGTCAAAAATTTGATTTCAAGAAGCAAAACTTCTTATTCTACAATATTTTTTCTGTTTCTTTCCTTTTCTTTGTCAAGAGTATTTTTACCTTTAATCAAACAAATAAAGGTGTGATTTCATTGCCCTCTTCATCATAATAAAATCATTAGGATCAACATTTGAGCCATTTCCCCTGATTTTAAGCCGATTAATCATCATTGGTAAAGTGGTTATTTTTGCGATAACTCACAGTGTGATTTCATATTCTAATAATATTACAATAAACTGCCATAAATGTAACCACAATAGCCTGTAGATCAAATTGAACCACAATGAAGTTACCACAATCATTGCTATTTACAAAACTGATTACTTTTAATGACAAAACTACTAAATAAAAAATATGAAACATACCAGTAACAGCCATATTGCACAATACAGAATTCACAGCATTATCTAGAAGAGCTGGCGCTTTTGAGTCAGCTGCTGCTCCAAAAATATCACAGAGAAGTTCAAGATCATTTGCTGTTCCTCCCGCAGCTTTGCTGAGGCTACCATCTGTCTCTGTAAAAATGAATCAGGGCTTAATCCGGAGAAATATGAAGAAAGTTTACGTTTACCATTCAGTGAATTTGTGAACCCTTTATAGGAAATAAAATTCTATCAACTTTACATAATAAAAACCTACAAAGAATTTTTCTAATTTCCGATGGTTTCACATTACAATTTCTCAAATGATATCTTGACACATAAGAGACTGACATTAGAATATAAAGGAAATCAATTAAAAGAAAAACGTACTTGAGGAAGCAGGGCTGGACACCTCAAAGTACGCCAGCAAATTTGATTGGTTAATAAGTATAAATGAGTATTTTCATATTTACAGTTTGTGCACATGAAGCCATTTCTGAGAGGACGACTAGACAAGGTCTGAGCTAGAGGACAATGCCACATGTTCCTTCTTCAAAATCTTGCGTAGAAAATAAATTCACACAAGGAGGCGTTCAGAAATCAACTTCTAAACGAGATACTAACAAATATTTTTAACACAGATTAAATGGAAATCAGATCCAAGAAATGACCGTACATGTTTGCCATTTAAGCAATGTTAAATGTTCACTTTTACAATTTGTTTAGGAGTTAATTTCTAGACTTCCCGTTGTGTGATTTGTTTCTTTGTGTCCTTGTGAAATTTTGAAGTGGAATAATGTTACGTAGTGCTTTAACTCATACTTTGTCTAGTGATCCATTTTAAAGTTGGTCTTAGAAAAAGTTTACTTTTTAATAAATTAAAAGAGTTATACTTTGCTCTGGTAGAAATGCTGCAGTATCAGAGAGACTCTTCTCCTCAACAGGTGAACTGAGATCAAGCAGCGACAGTTGCTGCATTTCTGCCGCTTTCATTTGAGAATCAGACTGCAGTTTTGAAGTCAGATTAGACTCGGGCGAAGGATGTACGCTAGGTTGAGAAGCATACCTTCCTACAGGGCGCCCTAAAATTTTCACAGCGTATTTGTCAAAAACGTCACCCAGAGCATCATTGGCTGTCAAAACTTCATCTGGAAAGAAAAAAGAAACAGAAGGTAATCAGTACTGTTTAATGCAAAACCTGCATTCCATACTAAAGTCCAAAAAAATTGGCACAACTAAAATTTTTCATGTTAGCCTTTAATCAAGAAATTAATGTTTTTATTTAGCACTGGTTTGAAGAAAATTGAATTTCCTGCTCACTAAGAAACCAAAGTCTGCTTAATTCAAAGCGCGCACTACAACGGTTTTGGCAGGCTCTTCTGAATCAAGCAGTGTTCCTTCCTCATTCTGTGTTATTCAAAATGTAAACAACGTGCAACAGTTGAGCCACAGTAACCAGATTGAGGTATCTATATTTTCATACTAAAGAAACTATTACAGTAACTTTTGGTGCGCAATGTTACTCAAGTAGATTATTGTTTTTTTGTGAGAAACAAGATTGGGTAGAGAATTTGCAGGTATCTGAAATTTGATGAATTTTGTGTTTAAGTGGAAACTACTGAGTGAACTGAAAATAAGGATACCCTTGGTTCATGAATTGAACAGTAATTGGAGAAGACATGACAAAATTATCTAATGTGCTTAAGAACATGTGTTTAAATGGGAAATACCGCCAGATGACGTCACTGGGCGGTGAATTTTCTCACTTTTAAATGTATTTTTATACTATTTCCCATATTAGAAAAAGTTATAAAAAATACCATGAAATCAGCTCTTTAAGCACTTTCAGATGAAGCAATAAAGAATTTGCATGCAAATTCTCCATTCATGCAGTGAAAAACCTAATATTTTAGTTAGGAGCTACTTTCAATACCTATTCGTTGCACAATCTGTCTTCTACATATAATTTTAAGGAGAAAACAAGTATTGTAATGTTTAAATACTAATCTTGTTTTGTGGTCCATTCTAATTTTTGGTTTTTCAAAGTTTTATTTTCTCCTAAGAATTGAGTGTGCCCAGCTTTATTCTAACATCCCATCATTTAAGGAATACATTTAGGTTATATAGCGATGATAAAAATATTTGGACACAAAGACCCAAGAAACTCAATTTAATAACAAATTGACAAATGCATATACTCACTGTACAAGGCTTTGTTGTCTTTAACGTCTGCTGCCAGTTTAAAGACCGTAGAACGAAATTTTAAACAATTGGAGTGCAGCTCTTTTATCAACTCCAGATCTTGCTCAGTGCTCTCACCGGGTGAATAAGAATCTAGCATCTCAGATAATAGTTTCGCATTGTTGAACATTCCTTCTAACTCGATAACTCGCTTGCAGTTCATTTCAACTCTTCGCTCTTCCTGTAAAAGATTAAAACATCAAGTAAACAAGAATGTTGCTACTTTCAGCTGGAAAACAGTAAAAAATTTAAGGCCTAAAAAAAATCTTGCAGACAATACAAAACAGTCTGTGGTCTTGAGATATTTTATTTTAATAACTTCCCTACACTGCCAGACTAAGGAAAAATGCCATATGAACATTTGACGGTTGCCAAAATTCCCTGAATAAAATATGTATTTTTGAAGAAAGTTATACATATTTTTCCTTGAAATTTTCAAACATTAGATAAAATTACAATCAAAATTGTCTAAAAAAGTTTAAAAAAAATATTTAAGATTTTCCCAGTAATGGCATTTATTAATGAAGGAAATATGTCAACATCTAAAGGCTCCTACAGCGTTCATCCTTGTGTGGCAGTACAGTTGTTATTTTTAAAAGCAATTAATTTTCTGCAAAAATCATTTTAAGAAAAATATTAACAATCGATGGCTAATTTCATTAGACTTTTAAAAATGTTTAAATTGATTTATTCACATAGAGCTTACTAAGAATCTAGACCGGGGATGTCTTTTATTTGCTTTCCATCCTAACAAATAGATAATGTATTATTTAATCTCTGCAATGGACAATCAAAGAGAGCATACCTCTTTGACCATTGTCTTGATTAGCCTATTTGCCGCTTGCAAATCCTCAGGATTTTTGCTCTGGAGAAGTTTCTGCAACAATCGAGATTTTTCATTGTCTTCTAATATGGAGGATTTACAAATTTCAACATGATGTTGAGATGAATTTTGACCATTTCTGTTATCAGTATCATGAACCGCGACTGCTTCTTCCTGGAAATGGAAAAATATAATCATTGGAGGGCATACTCACTACTGATATCATTGAATGAGTGACACATTTTTTAGATTACGATGACTGTACTTCTACTCAATACTTGGATGCTTCAGTGAACAGGAAGAAGTGTTCATTGGAGCCATGTCTGCCTCATTCGACTTATGCAAAATTACACACAGAGCACGATTTATAAAACAGAAATAATTGAAAGTAACTCCTTTTTTATGCATAAAGTTAAACTTCCTGCTCATAGAAAAACTGTAAATTGCTTTAGTTAGAGCGCACTTCAAACGTGACGGTCTTTGCAGTATAAAACCTCAATATTGACGCTTTGACTCACGATCAGCTATAGCACATTGCTTAAACTTTGAACAACACAGGGGGAGGAAGAAACACTGCTTTTTGAGAAACCTGTTTTACTAGTATAGTGCGGTATTTGGTTCAAGGAGACTCTGATTTTTAATGTGAGCGGGAGGTTCAAATTTTTCATGACCAGGGCTAGATAAAAACATTAATATTTTGGTTGGAAGTTAATTCCAGTAATTTTTGGTTCACAGGTCATATTTTGCATGGAATTTTGAAGAGGGAACATACATTAAAATGCTTGAATTTGATCCTTGTCTGAGGGTCTGGTATGAGTATGTGGGGACTGAGGTCTTTTTTTCAGTGGGCAGTCACATATACAGAGTTTTACATGACATGAGTGATTAATTACAATTTGTAACTTACTTTGATAACACCTTGTTTCCTCAACATTTCATATGCTTCTTTGATTTTAGTTTCTTTTGGATAATGGTGTACCCAACTTTCTAACATGCTTAAGACCTCTGCCTGTACGCTGCTTGGTGTCATAAAACCGTAATATTTTGGCGAGACTAATTTGATTAATTCATTTAAAAATTTGAATTTTCCAACTTCAGCACGAAAACTGTTACCACAATGCTCCATGCACATATCAAGAATCTAAATAACAAAAAAAAGGAGATTAACTCTTACAGATTGTACATACATTGGACTACATTTTGTAACAGGGAACTACTGTTTCTGATTAATTTCAGAAACAACAAACAACACAAACATTTCTTAAATTTTTTATCAAAGTAAATCAAGGTTTTTAATTCTTCTTCCCGCATGGGAAATATAAGGGGTAGGAAGGAACGAGTCAAATAATGCCTCTAAACAATTTTGTCAGCAATCTGATAATAATTTAGCTTAAGCTGAATACTTAATCCCTGATTTGAGAAACATCTTTTAAAAAACATAATTCAGGAATTTCATTACATATTTCACACAAAATTTCACTATTTGATTTTTCATGAAATATTTCCCCTGGTCACAAAATATCTTTTAATTGCAGTTTAACAAGAAACTTTGAAAAAGGGGAGGGATAGTTACATTTATGCCACTTCATTCATACCTATACTAGATAACGAAAGTCCCATGGACGTGGAAAAATGGGAAAGTCGCATAAAATCGTTCAGAATGAAATTGTTAGATCAGGTTTTGAAAGATTAATGAGGGGAAATTCATTTTGCTGGGAGCTGACAGATATACTGAGAAACATTCTTTTTCAGAAAATTCTGAGATTAGCAATTTATTCATTCGTTGCAAATTGAAGTAGGTACGCTTTTCTCAGAATGTTAGTGGTTGGACTCTCCTTTCGATGCCCTGAATAATTATTCTTGCAAATGGGGGCAGAGATTCTAATACATCATTGCAAATAAGACGTGTGGTCTCAGAGTTTTACCGTCAAATTTCCAGGTCAAAGACACACTAGACTTACAGATAGAGCTTGAAGAGACTCAGCTTCTTGAAGAGACTGAACTTTGCTAATGATTAATTTTGCAGCGGTTCCAGAACAATCAGGTTCACGATTGATTAGACCACATACAGCCTCTATGGCAGCTCTATCTGGTGTTCGATTTTGAGGATTCGTTGCTCGTTCTGAAAAAATTTGAACAATTGAATCACAAAAATTGACAACACTTGACGACATACATAAAAACAATTCAAACAGGCCCCAGGAACTTTTTCATGGAAATTTCATTGATCCTCTGAGCATTACACCATTGAGCAGTTGGTGAGCAATGAACCATCCCTTTCATTGCCTCTACCAAGACCAATCTACACAGGTCAGTCATTGCGCATCTTATTAAAATCTACTCCCCCACCCAGCCGTAACCCGGCTGCACTCAATGCTACGTTACATTGGCTGCTCCCATGAGAAACACATTGCAGACAGTCAATACTACGTCACGGCGCAGTAGAGTTCCAAAACTCATCCTCATGACTGACCGGTGTAGACTGGTCTTGGCCTCTACCAAGAACTTGTTCTATAAGTTGTTGACATACTTCTGTAGAGTCAGAAGCTCATTTAAAATAGAATGCAATCAAGCTTGGAATGAATTTTGTATGCAGAGGAATGTTTGATGCCAAAGTTAGTGCAATCTTTCATACAATTTAAGTTACCGCACCAAACATATCGCTTGGTTGAAAACAGTGTGTACATCTGGTAATGATATTCTGCTGTTCTAGAGAGCATTACAGAGTAATTTAAGTAGGTTTTTCCTCTGATATGCTTGTCTATCTACGTGTGAACTCCCAAATTATTACTTAACCTAAAAAGGTTGAGACATATTTTCCCCCTTTTCTACTCACGGATTAAGGCTTCTAGACTGGTTGTAACAATGCTTTGATCCATAGTTTAGATTTCACCGTGCACGCGTGAAGTAAAGAAGATGAAAATAACTAAACATGGGGAAAATCAATTGCTACGGAGAATGGATAAACTTCCATTCTGTTACTTGACACCGCAAACCGCAAATCCAAAAATTTCGGCGATTGATTGGGATTGTGTTTACAAACTTTGATTACAAGTGATAACACCACCATAATCAGTAACCAATCATAATGGATTATTCAGTGACGTAATCATACCCAGATAACCAATGAAAATTTAATGACAATATTTGAGAGTGGCGCCATAATTTGAAACTAGCACCACAGATCTGTCCACCTTGTCAGGGATCTTTCTTCAGAAGAGACTTCCTATAGTAGAGCCCACGAAGGAAGATCCCTGAAAAATCGGGCGGAAAAAAACCAAAGGAAGTACCTCGTTTAGGTAAAAATGGGTTGGCAACTATAGGGCCGGATTAAGGGGGTGGCCACATGGGCCGCGGCCCATGGCGGCAAAATGTAGGGGGTGGCAAATTTTGCAATCTTTTTGAATGTAGGTATCAAAAAAAGAGAGAAAAGAATCGGATTCAGAAAATAAATTACAAACGAGAAAAGACGACAAAAATTCTCATTTCCTCAGAGTAAAAGTATAATGATTTCTAATTTTGTCGTCTTTCGGTGATACATGAGACAACACCTTCAATTGGTCGAGTTAAGAGAGAAACCAAACACGCAATTTAACCTGGAACGGAGCGGCGCGGTAGTGAGTATGAAACGCATAGCGCCTACAAGACTGCATGAATACTTCACGCATTGCGTCAAACACACTACGGTCAGCAGCAGTCGCCTGGAAACGCATAGCGCCTGCAAGACTGCATGAATACTTCACGCATTGCGCCAAACAGTGTGGTCTGCAGCGGTTGGCGTGAAACGCATAGCGCCTACAAGACTGCATGAATACTTCACGCATTGCGCCAACACAGTGTGGTCGGCGCGGCGATGGAAGTTAAAATTTTCAACCACATTTATGTTTGTTCTCTCATAATTTTTTCGTACGTTTTTTATAAATGGAAGGCCTTGTCCAAACAGGGATGGGTTTACGGAGCTGAACTTTTGTTAGTGTTGACAGGGCTTTCACAAAAAATATACCCAAAACGAGTAAACGCGTCTCATACACCCCTCCCCCACCGACACGTTCACTTGATGGTTTTTATGGATCGTAATCGACGGATCACACGAGTGAGATTATATTGATATCGATTGGTTCAATATGTAACCACAGCCTCAAAAGTCAATTTAGAAATCTGAGGTGACGGGTCCTATGTGATTGAATTTTTACTCGCTGGCGATGAAAAGTGAAATTGTTAGGAATTTTCTCTTTTTCAGCTTTTCCAAATTAAATCCTAAAATTTTTTTATGAGGTTATGTTCTATTGTTTTGAACCAAACGATACATCACTGTCGAATACGATCTATTGATGTTTCAAAACAAATGAGAAGGGGGCGGAAAAATACGGGCGGCCCATGGGCGGCAAGTAGGTAAATCCGGCCCTCGGCAACCACTCCCTCCTCCGAACAAATTTTTTCGAGGTTCTGAGGGAAAATAAGACTTAGAAATTTGAGAACCTTTCTGTGGGCTAAATTTTGACCACACCCCTCTCCCCCTCCCCTTTGGGAAAATTTCTGACTATACTCCTACGTACAATGCATATTCTAATAAAAAATCAGTATTAATCGCTTTTGGTAATATTATTTCAGTATAGAATACTCTCTAAATAAATTTAAGTTACAATGCTACATGAGGCTGCGCAACTTATTAATTGATGTCAACTCTATCTAGACTATCTAGTGAAAAACAATAAAAAGTAAGAGCTACCTCCATCGAAACAGTGCATATAAAAAGGTGGCATTTTAACAAAATACTCATTGATAATGCTGAAAAATGGTAAGAATTTTTTTTTTTTCGTCTTCCCCGTAGAGAATACAAAGAAATGATTGAAATAGAAAAAATTAGGATCAAATTGAGAATGTTTTTATTTGGAATGCATTTTGGTAAATATATAACTTTTATAGGCATCAAAATAAATTAAAAACAATGATTTAATTCAAATAACAAAATTGCATTGCTGAATTTCTTAATCATGTGAGAAGAGAAAAAAATTATTTTACAATAAAATTATCACATAACTGCTGTCATTGGTGCATCAAATTTTCTGGAAGTAATATAACAAAAAAACAAAGATTACCTTCCGTTTGAGAGAAATTGGTGGATGGAAAAGGTCCATATTAAAAACGAGCAATTTCACAACTTTGAATATGAAAGTGACCAGAGCTGATTAAAAATTCAAAGATACTTGTCTCACAATAGTTTTTGAGTGTCTTGGATAGCATTTAGTTTCCATAAATCTCCTCTTTCTGGTAATTTTGATGAAATGAAGGCGGAGATCCATGTCAAATGCCAACGTTCACCTAAAACCCTTTTAATATTTTCTTCAGGACTGGCATGGTAAGAGGAATCTTTTCTTCTATTTTCATGGCATGTGGTTCCCTGAAGAATTAACTTGCAGTGGTACCAAAGGAGAAGCCCAGTGACTATCATTCCAACAAAATTTGTAACAATCAAGATCAGAGCACTATGATTCACTCGCTCATCAAAACCAAATATAAGAAATAAAACAGGAAATAAAACTTTCATAAAAAGGAATGGACTACAGTGAAAATTTTCCTTGACATAGAAAACATTCAAGTATGAACCGTGTACTGTCATGATGAACATAAAAAATAAAAGCCAAATAAAGTACCGGTGATTAAAATGCCCGATACAAGTACCAACAAAAATACAATGATGGTCTTGTTTTAGAATGCAATCATCGCACCGCCTACAATGCCATGATCTTGGCGGAACTGGAATTCTACAAACAGAACAAAGCTCATCATCAGGATGAGAAGATGACACAATGTTATTTTTGACACTGGTATCAATTACTATTGTTGCTACATAATTACTGACTACATTTAGCAGGGTAAACGTTCCGAACACAAAATGGAGAATGTACCATACAGAAAAACAACAGTCATGCAACTGGGGCAAAACAACAAAGATTTCGAAGTAATAAACCAATGGAATCATGATGAGGAGAAAGATGATAGAGAATAAATCGCTAAGATTTCTTGGAATTAGTTGCTTTCGGATATGCATTGTGAGTGAAGAAAACCGACATGGAAGGCACTTTAAAAAAAAATTATAAACCTTAAAAGCTACCTAGTGGCTTGGAATCAAACATAGAAAATGAGAATGTAAAATTTTAGACCCATTGTAGTGCGCATGAAAAGCACAATATTAACTGACACTAGACTTCAGAGGAGGTTTTATGTCATCAAATCTATGATCCAAGTAAACATATAAAACGAAGAAAAGGTACTCTGCCCAAAAAACACTTACACTCATTGGTGTTCAAAGAAGCTATTTGATCAGCAAGTGCCTTTAAAGTGAATACTTTGATTACTAAAATTTAAATATATAACAGTGAAGATTGCAGTGTAAGTATCTGGGCAGTGAAGAGAAACACAGAACTTTTTCAGGAGGAAACACATTACAGAGTGAAACACCACATAAAAAATCTAATAAAAGAAGAGAGAAGGCTTTTCTGTAAATAGAAGAGTCATTGCTACAAGAATAGGATGAGGTAATGATAAAAATTATAGTTAAAAAGGTTCAAAATTACTTTACATTAACATTGTAAGTGGTGGTCGATCACCTTATCTCTTATCCTGCTCTTATCAGGTTTTTGCGTTTGGCCCAGATATTCCAGACCAAATTTTCATCAAAAACCAAAGTCTGTCATCGGTGTCAAACTCGCTCCTAATGTAAACAAACGAACGGCGACATAGTCCGGACATAAACAAAGCGTACCCAGAGCAGCGGACTTCCTCGAGATGTTCCAGACTCAATTTCTCAGCGTTAGCGTTTCTTCACCTCGACAAAAGAACTTTCGTCCGCGTCTAACATTTATCCCTTTCGTAAAATCAAATATCAGTCACCCCGTTGATCTGTTCATGGTGATTTCAAGTGAAATTGCGGCGAGATACTCCAGACTCCTAATGTAAACAAAGCGGCCTGTACCTGGTCGAGATGTTCCGGACTCATTTCTTCATTTACGTTTCTTCATCTCGACCAAAGAAGTTTCTCGCGCATTCAAAGTAACATTTTCCGGTTCCATTGTTAGAGAAGAAACAAGTCATTTTGTTGTAAGTTAGGATAATATTTGTGTTGATTAAGTGGCTTGAGCATTGGACTACCTGGCTGCGCCTTGCATAGCTGCCTCTATATCAAGATGATTGGGAGAAAAGCTTACTGGTTGATGTGCGAATCTGAATCCTAAATCCCTAGGAACGGTAGTTGTGAAAACCAGACGGATGTACAATGCTAGGTACCTTGCTCCTCACTCACTTTCTCATGGATGTTCACTGGTCTCTCCAAGGTTCTGGTTTTGCGATGCGTTGAAGCCAATGCTTTAAGTTTAGCTATAACAACCAGGCTTCGGAGATACTAATTAACAATCCTAGCAGTCACCAAATTCTCCAGCAAACCCGCATAGTTGTCTATTAACAGCTGAAGAAGCAATGGAAACCGTATTTACCTATGACAACAAGATTTTTTCCGTTGGAACTCTGATAGTAAGTATGAGGGGGAACTATCACCTTTAAGGCACGTTTCTCCATGAATTTTCTTGTTTTTTGGCATCAAACTAAGTAGAACTCAAGGAAAATGAGGCAAAACTTTACAAGTTACCATGTAAGGTTCATCTGCTGAAAAAATAGAATAAAGTCTAAAATTCCTAATGAACATCACCAAGATGGTTCTGCCACCAGCAGTTCATTTTTTAAGGCACGGATCAAATACGGTTATCTATTATTCTCACGGTGCCCATCAAATTATAGGTAAGAAACCTAGTCCTGTAATAATAATGGCATGGAATGACGGGCTCTAATTGGTGACTTGACCATCCCCAATAAGTTATCGAAAGAATTTACTTCTTAAAAGATCCTTTGCGAATAAAGCCAAGTAAATATGCAGATAAAAGTCCCGTGTGATATGTGAAGTGTACTTATTCAAAGTAATTTCAAAGGGAAGGGATGAAATGTTCAAAAGGTAACGTCCAAATTTGCAAAGTTGTAGAGGCGCTAGGCACAAATTGGACAAGGTGCCGCTAAGTAATGATTAAATGAATTTTTTATTGTTATTAATTACGGAAAAGAGGAAAAGAGAATCAGGCCGAATGCCAAAATCCAAAATTCGAAAAGTGTAGGGTGTTGTAGGAGCCGAACCTTCTTCGAGATTACGGGCGGCGAGCGGCAACCTGATTGGCTACGAAGATTGCCGAGCATGGCCGAAGGCCTACTCGCCGCTTGGTAGGTGTTGACGGCGGTTTGACAAACAGCAGTTTTTGGTGAAATGTGGTCCGGAATATCTGGGCCAATCTGTTCACTCCTCTTATCATATGATATTTTGAGGTTAGGTTAGTGTTGTGTAAACAAATAACACTATAGTTGCCAGATTGTCTAACATACGTAGTATATATTTATCCATGGTCTAACATTTTAATGCATTTCAAGAATCAACATCACCTTGTAAAAATGAGAAATGTATCGTTAGAAATACAATACGAAAATTTTAATACGTTGGTTCTTCATTTTTAGCCAGATATAGACCGAGTGATGGATCAGATCCAAGCCGTAACTTGAATATCAGAGTAATTTTAATTCTCATCTTTAATTCGCCTTCAATATAGAGCACGGCAAATGCCGTTGCAAGAATGTCATTTATGTTAATAATGAGTTTTTTACGTGCATATAACGCACTCTAACAGCAAATTAACGAATTGTTGTTGTTGTCAAGTTGATTTGTTATCAGTTGATTTAGACATTAGCATTCACTTGATTCACTGCTGCGCCTGCGAAAACTTTGGTGAGCTTTTTTATTAGAGGAATTAGCTTATCTCTATTTCGGCGCTTTTCATCCATGGCTCGACCCTTTTATGAATGAATTGAATCTCGTGTTTTTATTACGATGACGTCGCAATACAACCCGGAATCGACCTCCTCACGACCAAAGACCAAGCGCGATTTCTATGGCGCGATGAGCTTTCTTTTCTTCTCCGCTTTGTGCCCTATCCGTCGTCATCCTGCCATTCGTACGTTCGTGAAGTTCGTGACTCCTCGTCAGTTTATCTTCTCCCTCGTTCGCCTTCGTTTTCCCGAGGCAACGAGGCTCTGGGATTGGACCGTCCAGTCTAGGCCATTATCATTGCGTCTAATCAGTATCAGCTGACCGAGACTGAGAGAGAAGATACCGTCTCGTCAGTCGTCTCGTCTTCGCAGTTCAGTTTCAGTTTCCTGATAAAATTATTAAAATTTGTCACTCGCAATTATCAAATCGCGGGTGCCTTTCGTTCGTAACGGGAGGTGAAAAATCGTGGTTCGGAAATCTGCTTCATTCACGCAGAAAACCGGAAGAATCCGGTGATTCTCTATCTGTCAATATTGCAATTGCTGTATCCTCATCAGCTGAAATCGTGCATCGAAACTTGTTGCATGAACTTTCTCGTGTTTGCCTCGAGCTAAAGTGCTCAGAATTCGTTATTTGAAGTGATTGTGTCGTGTGTTTTTGTGGTAACCGCCGAAGATTGAATTTCTCAAAATTCATCCTATTGTCGGGTTTGTTCGAGTGTTATTCTGTTGTTTTTGAAGTCGTAAGGATTGACCGAAAAATTTAGGTTAGTTCCTACTTCTACTTCCTGCTTCACATTTTAAACTGAAATGAATTGTAAGGAAGATAATTAAGTAATCGAGTATTTTCCACTAATTTGGATTTTGTGAGTCTCGTGAAGATTCCTACTCTTTCCTTGGATTATTGCTGGTTTATGATAAGAGCTCAAGGTGAGTCACAATCTTCATCTTCACATACTCTTATCTATTCATGTGAGGACACTCCATCCTTACACAAGTACGTAGGTATTTACTAAAACTTCCAGATTAACTCCGTAATTTTCCTTCTAATGTCCCAAACTGACTGGTAAAGGAGACCTAGGTTGTCTTTCCAGGGGGCTAAGCTGTGCGCAGCTTACTGCTCTTGTTAGATTAGGTAATGTTTCTGCTTTCAGCGTCTATTTACCCAGCAAATTTTCTCGTTGTCTTGCTGAGGTTATAACTTAAAGTTGTTAGTAGGGTCATTGTTGACCCAGATCTGGAACTTTCACCCATGAGAGAGCTGGTCAAGATATTCATTGACTCTTTTGCTTTCGACTCCCAATCGGCATGCCTGATAATAGCACAAGTGATGAAGGAGAGCTTGTGTCTAGGACAAGCTCTATCATTATTTCTCCTTTTAATTTATGGTCTATATCTCAGTCTTGAGAACAGGATTAAAGATAAGAAGACACCTGTCAATACAATCGAGAGAATGGACAGGCTAACAAGAGTGCGGGAAGTTATGAATCATGGAACTTCTCATTCATCCTAAAGTTTCCTTTGTCACCTTGTCAGGGGCGCCCTTTTAGGTCACTGCAGGGCCAGGAGGGAAACGATGAGGTTTTTTTTTCCGTCTCGGCTTCTCACCTCAGAAATGACAAATGCACGTCTTCCAAACTCTATCTGACTATTTCCCTGTTTCTCTTTTCCTCTCCGGTTGTGTCTAACTTTCCATGGCCCAACTTTAGAACGAAGGGCTGGGCAAATTCTTGGCTTACCTCTCTCTAATGGTGCCCCTGCGCCTTATTTACACAGATTTTTCTTGGAGGATTGTTTCATATAATCAAAAGCTTAAGTGCGTTAAAAATTCCTCTAGGAGGATTGAGAAGGTTGTCAGAATTTCACTCTAATTTTTCAGCATCAATCAAATAAAACTTTAAGATTCATCACTTATGTATCTAATCCAGGTCCTAGTAAATATCGGACCAAATTAGAACTGGAATTTTGTGTTTCCAGTCTCCAGAAGTGCAATTTCTGCAGATTTTCCATCCGCACCCAGTGTCAATCTCAGATCTCGTTCATTCCCTGAAATTGCTAAGCACAATTACTGTTTATATTTGTTGAAGTCAGCATTTAAGCATTTTTTGACTGGGCGCAGTGATGATGGCTAGAAAATTGTGAATCTAGAAGAGAAGAAAGTGCTGATTTTTTATTGAGAAGGGCAGTGCGGTCTAAGTAGAGAGATGAGACTTTTCCTTTAAGGAACATCCTTGAGGCAAAATTATTTTTTCATCCTCTTTGGGATGCCTCTTCTCAGCGGTAACTAATTGTCATGAGTACACTTTCAATTTTTTATTCTTCAGATGTCTCCTTACCCTTTTTATATGAAAAAAAAAAAATATATATATTTACCTATTTGTATACCCAGGTAATGAATAAGTAAGTAACAAATCATAGGCATCTGCTGCAAAAGCGATTAGTGGAAATTTTTAATTTTCAGAGATTTTAAGTAAAATGCCGGCCTTAATATCATTGGAATGAAAAAGAAACCAATTTTTGTAAAATAACGCTCTAACCATCTCATTAGTAGGTTATCAGCCAACAACCGTTAAAAAGGTTTGGTCATTTTTCTAGCAATTGGTTTCTTCTTCTTGATTTCTTTTTCCCCATTAACATTTGAAATTTTGAATATTAAGAGAAGTCGTATCATCCACTTTGAGAAATTGGTATACATTTCTTACCTATTTATTTATTTATTTATTTTAATTATGAAGGAACATTATGTACGGAGGATCCAGATATATTTCTCTTTGTTCATTAAAAATTTTTCTTACAAATTTCTTTCGTAAAGAATATAATTTAAAAAAGGAAAAGAAAAATTATTTGGTAGGTATTTAAACTTTTGAGACTTTTTTTTTCCCTCTTTCCTAAGTCGTTTTTTCAATTTGAATAAGAGTTGCCCTGTCATCTAAGTAAATAACTTTCACTGGTTTTGAATGAAAAAAACTAGCATAAAAGAAATCTTAAATCTTGGAATTTTTTAAACTGTATAGCAACCGTTTCAAAGCAGAAAAGAAGAATTTTCTTTTAATCGAAGAAAATAATTTTAATTGCAGAAAACTTTTAACAGCCTTTGTTCATTGCCTTCTCTAACGATAGCCAGTATCTCGTGACTTATGCCGCCGTACTGAGAAAGAACGCCGTATGAGCCATCAGATGTTGCCATATTTCCTTCAAGAAACACCGAATTTACTGAGAAAATTGTGAATATTTTTCCTCAAATTTTTCAGTCAATTTTGTCCCCGGTGTGATCTAAAATACTTACCTGAAAATTTCAAGGAAAAATATGCACAACTTCCCTCAATAATACATGTTTTATTCGGGGAAATTTGGCAACTCTCGAATGTCCATATGGCGTTTTTCCTTAGCACGGCAGTATATACGTAGTGTTAGAGTAAGGAGGAAAGGAAAGTTAGGTAAAACTCAGTTTCGGCTCAATATTCCGTGAGGTAGGTGCACTGTAAACCACTAACCACATGGCGACCTCAAAAAGCGCTTATCCAGCGCGGATTTCTATTGACGTTTGGGGGTTCTTCGTTCGGGGGGCAGCTCTCGTCTCTCAGTCAAGGTCGACGTGTTCAGCCGTGAACGAAGCCGCTCGTGTGTCTTCCTCGACCGCGCAAGCGCAGACCGGATTCCTCCACGACGGAAAATCCAAGCCTCGACGGATTTGAATATGAAAATACGTGCTAGAACGCCCGTGGAAATTTTCGTCGCCACGGAGTCCGCTTCCATTTTAATATTTTCATATTTCGTACGTTCGTGGCTGTCCACGAGAAAGGAATGGCTTCGATCAACACGAATCGATCGACAAATAAAACCGGGAATCGACCAGCGTGATTCGATCGACAACCGCAGGGTGTCTACAAGTCCGGAAAGTCAGGATATAGTACTGATTTTTTAAGGGCGGTCCGGAAGTACTGAAAAAGTGCGACAATTCCGCAAGAGGGTCCGGAATTGTTTTCATTTTTTGTCACAATTTGAGCGAGAAATTTAAATGTTTAATTTTTTCGAATTTCGTCGATTGGAGGTTCTGAAAAAGTACTGAATTTTTCTATTGAGGAGGTACCAAATTTCTTGGGAATGTGCTGAAAAAGTACTGTAAAAGAATTGATTTTCGGCCAGCCTGTTTTGGTAGACACCCTGCAACCGTCAATCGATTGACAAACCCATGAACCGGTCGACGAACCCGCGAATTGATGGATAAATCCGTAATCGATCTACAGAGCCGTGAATCGATCGACAACTCCATAAACCTCGACAAACCCGAGAATCTATTGAATTTTGTCGGTGGAATCGGTATCGATATCGAATCTTGTCGATCAGCTCACGTTTTTATTTTTCGATGGATTCATGTCGATTGTCGATCGAATTGACACCGGTTTTTTAATCATTTGTCGATCGATTCACGTTTTTATTTTTCGATCGAATTCATACCCTCCGTCCACGGGAATAGGGACTTTTAGTCAACATAAACTCACAATGGGTCAGTTGCGCTAGTTTCAGAATCGAATTTAAATTATTTCGAATTATAGATAAGCAAAAAATGATGGGATCTGTCCAAACACCAAGTTTCCACGTCTAATATCAATGGAGATATCGCCTCCCAAAAAGCACGATGACTTAATACGTCATCCGCCGCAGTGGTTCACACAATGGTTTCTTCCACCTCGGTTTCATCATTGTTTTAAGTCGAGTAACCAGTGCAAATGTATATGTATCGATAATTGGTGCAAGGGCAAGGGGGAAGAAATCATAAAATGTGTCACGGCAGTATGCGACTTCATATACCTTGTTTTCGAAGGGATATCTCCGTTGACATTGTGCATAGGAACTAGGCATTTGAAAAAAATAGGTTAAAATTTCTAAAACAACCGCCCGTGACAATGGTGATAACAAAAACATATGAGCAAAGACGGTAAACAAGGCTAAAAATTACACACAAAAATCCGAGACATTTCGGCCCAAAACTTTGCCATTTTCAGTTGGAAGAATAAAGATAAAATATAACAATTATTCCAGCTGAAGCGCACATAAGCTATGCATTCACGATTGCAAAAATGTCATAGGGAATCGACTAGGCCAGCGTGTATGAAGGCTATTTCAATTTTAATCTTCCGTCACATTCTTGCGGCGCAATGATACAACTATTTGAACTCTCCGGAATGCGTGAGGTATCACGCCGCATTTGAAGGCGTTTTCAAAACAGACAACTTTCGATACCCGGATTATCGTTTTTCATAGTTCATATTCTTTTCTTTTATTCCGTACCACTTGTTTATTTATAATCCTCCTAAAAAAATTACCCATTTGCTATATACAATAATACAAATAGAAACCTGCGGACTACTTGTTGGCTGAGAAATCAAAACAAAGAGAAAGACTGATAACACGAGGACCATCGATGCCGGCATCGCGAAACGTCTCGGATTTTTATGTGTAATTTTTAGCTTTGTTTCCCGGTTTTTCTTCCATGTTATTGTTAGCATTTGAATAAATCTTGAGGGGTACAGAATTTTCACGAACCGTCGACCCATCGGTCGTTCGCGAACTGCGTAGGCAGTGGGAAAATTGCGTAGGCTACAATCCTCAATAATGCATGATACAATTTATTATGTTTTAATCAAAATGCGCTCCATTTTTGTGTACGCCTTTCGAAGTTGTGCACGCGCGCTGCCCTACGCACTTCCAAATGGCGCACGCGTCTCGGAACCTGGCGCGATTCTCGAGTCAGGAGCCGAGAGCGAGACTGGGGATCGGGGAATCGGCGCAATGCTTGAAGTATTCCAACAGTCTCGCAGGCGCCTTCCGCAATCGTTTATCACGCAAATCTCAAAGTCTCGGAAATTTTCTCTCGGAAAATGAGGTCCCTTTTCACAGATTCCGTCACAATTTGGAAGCAAGAAAACTTTTTCGCTCATCCACACAATGAGAATGAGCTTGGTCTCCTTTCCGCTGACTCGGATAGTAACACAGCAGAAAAATTGGATGGGGCGAAACGCGCGATACAACTATTTCGACCTCAAAGTACGTAAAATTGCATATTCACGAAATGAAGGAGAACTTGAACTCTTTTAGGCCGGCTCAGAGACTGTAACGCAGAGTAGAAAGGCTAGATGGGGGAAAATCAACGCGAGAAAATTAAATTTATGCCATACGGCTAAAAATTATGCGATGGGCTTGATGCGTAACCTTGAGTGTTATGGAGGCAAAAAACCCACCCATATTTTCTCGATACAATCGGTCCTATTTATCAGTAAGGATCTTTCTCGCGGGCTTCAAGGGGGGCTTCACGCGGGCTTCATCATCAAGTTTAAGTTCAAGGATTTGTCTCGTTTTCCTCCCGAGCTAATCTGAATCTCAGTGACCGGCCGGCTCGTGACTTTAAACTTGCCTCTAACTTTTTTCGTCGATTCAAAAGATGTCTATTTTTTAGGTTAAAATAGAGCCGGTATCGATGCCGTTAAATTTACAGTATCACCTAAGGTTCATTTATCAAAAGGTCTCAAAAAGGCACAAAACATATTTCAATTCATCGAGTATCTAGCAGTTTTGTTACACTTTACCATGAACGTCATAACAATTAATTTTAGGTTTTAGGTACACTAATTTTTCTAGAAAAAGCATATAAAGTTTTAGACTGCAAGTTGAAACTATATGAACAAAATACTCAAATTAATAATCGTGAAACGTATTCGTGAACAGTAGTAAAGGCGTACGTTCACCCCACCCCATTTTACTATCTCATTTTTCCTCAAAATCAGCAGCAAAATGATTAAATAAATTGTGCAAATTGAACCATTCACAAAACTCTCTTTTTCATTCTGCTACAATCTATTTTTCATTCTGGAATCAGCTCTTATTTTCACAAAAAATAGTTTTCAAAAATGAACCTGTGAAAACGCGAAGTTCAGTTTTTAATTATACGATATCGAGGATAATTTCTAATATTGTTGGTAAAAAACAGACTTTCGAGTCATCAAACATTTTTAGGGCAAAAGGGGTTCTTAGCTACGATCAGAGTTAATTCCCCAACCCGAAGTACGTTCATCCCACCCCATCCCAATTATTTTTTTCTTGAAATTAATAGGTGTTTCCGCTCAAATCAATATCTATATCGGGGAGATCACTCACGAAAAGTTTGACCAACCGTTTACTGTCACGGAACTCACGGAATCAGTATCATTTTTTTAAAATCAAGAGTAAATAACCATGAATTAAGTGCACAATCTGTTTTCAAAAATTGGATTCTATAAAAATCATTCCCATCAACGGTAATTCAGATGAACTGCTGAATTTCTCGTCTTTTCGAAAATGACCTCGGCAGTGATCATATTTTCAAGCGATAACTCTTAATACCCAACAATCGATTATTTTATCAGAAACTGCACGCGTCCTTCGATGTGAAATCGTATCACATGACACTAGGTACTTGACAATTCGTTGTTTCACGTGCGGAGAAGCGTAACTCCATTCCCAGGTTGCAAAGTTGGTGCAGATATTTTAATTTATTAGGTGTAGGTACAAAAATATACTTGTGCGTTTTTGTTGACAGTTTTTTATTTTTTTCCCATTAGATCAAAGGAGAAATCGGTGGAAATTTCGGTTACTAAAGACCAAATTCTCCCGGTAAAAATGCGATTTGCGAAGAGAAACTCGGCAACGTTGAAATGTAGTAACATTCTTTCGTGAGGAAAACTACGAATTTTAGCGCTTTGTGGCTTTCTATCGCCATTAGTCTGTTTTGCATCGCACTGAATCGTGATGATTGCGGTCTATATTTAAAAAATAAGAAAAAAAATACTGTAGAACACGCCCAGTGATAACAGAGATTTCGCTCTTTTAAGAACACGGTGGATGACATCTTTGTAATTTCAATGCATTCCATAGTTGCCTCCATTTTTGTTTCATCAGTCGGTGATAAAACTTGTAATGTTTTTTTTTTTCTTTTTTTTTCTGCTGGTTTAATGGCTTCGTGTCTAGCACTTTCAGCCAACTTTAGACAATGTTTAATGTCCGTAGACATCGTGAGATCTCCATGCTCCAGGCTTTTCCAATTTTCAGGGAACTTGTAATGTTCGCTGTACGTCGCGTCTCTGCAGAGAAAACGAAAGGAGAAAATAATTAAATTGTCGGAAATTGATGGTAATTACCAACACCGGTAATTCCTCTGTGTCTTATCGTCATCTGGAGTTTTTTTCTTACATTGTTCTCGGCGATGGGCCTACAAAGGGGGTAACAGTTAAAGCATAACGAGGTATTTTTTCTTTTTAAAGTTTAACACAGAACGTATTCAGTTTGTTGAAAAATCCCACAGTCAAAAGATGAATAATAAGAGGGGCTTGGATGACAAGTGGGAGAAATCTAGTTTTTGCTATTACAACAAATTCACGTTAAAAGTTTCAAAATTACACGTAGTCTTATGGCGGAAAAAAGGTCAATCTCACTATATCATGCTTAATAGTTGGATTTTAGCAGTGAAGTTTTCACCGAATATACTTTAAGACTTATTTCAGTCGAAATCATTACTACTTCATTTTTTTCAAAAACCGCACTTTTTGCGCTTGTCTTCTTAGCCCCTCATAAGAGCCCCTCTCTATAGTTTCCCCAACTTAGAATCTTAGTAAATTCAAACTGCCCGAATGCCAGCCCAAGATATAGGGTTGCCTCAGTCAGGGAAAACCGGGAAATCGGAAATAATGGAACCCAGAAAATGGTAAAATTACGGGGAAGAGGTTATTTTCTCAGAGTTTTATTCCTAGTATGTCCGTTCTGAATGGCCGAGTCAGTCTGTCAGCATTACTAAATGATCCGAATCGTTTCCATTCTAAAAGAAGCAGGGTTGTGGTGTGCTTTGCGATATATCGATCGATATACTGTATAAACCTGTGGACAGAGATCGATAATTAGGGTGTTCGTAACGAACACCTTAACAATCGATTCTTAACCACAACTTCAAATGCGGGGAAATATCGATTATCGATCATTCACGCCTCGTCACCGCGAAAGAAAGGCGTGAGCGCGAAAGGTCAGAGCTTTACCTGGCGGTCTCTAACCTTTGGTCAACAGGTCAACGAGTGACAGGTCAAAGATGAAAACAATGCGACAGCCACGCGTCGAACTCGCTGCGTAAATTCGTCGCTCCTGTGGCGTAAATGCATATCTCGGTTTCCGTATGAGCCCAGGAACTATTTATTTATACGGACAATAGGGCTCACATGGAAATTGAGTTGCGCCCTTACGGCAGAGGAGCGACGAATTATTCTGCCGTGCTAAGGAAGAACGCCGTATGAACATTCGAGAGTTGCCAAATTTCCTTCGATAAAATGTTTATTTTTGAGAAAAAGTATGAATATTTTTCCTTGAAAGTTTCAGACTTTTTAGATCAAATCAGGGTGTCTGCAAGTTCGGAATTTCTGGAAAGTCCGGAAATAGTTCTGACTTTTTAAAGGAGTTCCGGGAGTACTGAAAAAGTGCGGAAATTCCGCAAGGAGGTCCGGAATATTTTTCATTTCTGAGCGAGAAATTCAAATTTTTGAAATTGTTCGAATTTCGTCAAATGGAGGTACTGAAATAGTACTGAATTTTTCTATTGAGGAGGTACTGAATTTCTTGGGAAAGTACTGAAAAAGTACTGTAGAAGTACCGATTTTTGGCTAGCATGTTTTAGTAGACACCCTGCAGATTCAAACAAAATTATCTGAGAAATTGGTTTACATATGTTCGAAACTTTTCCTGAAATTTAGTGATTTGCCAGGGGAGATTTGGCAACGCCTGAAGGCTCATACGGCGTTTTTACTTGTTAGTATTGTGAGCTGTTATCACGAATTAGGATATTTTCGAGTTTTGCTCCAACTGCATGAAACCACGTACCTCGAGTAGCTTCACTTTCCGCGCATACGCCACCACCGCGCGCCGCGCCGGATTACATAATTATCCTTGCGTAACCAATCATCTCTCAAGGTATGATTTCCAACCGTCAGACTTAATTATAGCTTTTGAGCTTTTTTGCGAGTGACGCGCCGCGTGGAAACGACTTTGGCAGCCGCTGATGATTTTTCCAGTCGGGCGGGGTTCGCCAGTCGGTGCCACTTGGAAAAACTGTATTTCCTTCAGTTAAACGCACGCAAAACGATCGATCGAAAAAATCGATTTTAAGAATGGAATCAAATGTCGCAAAACAGTGTTGCCAACTTGGAAGGATCGCTCCTGCAGCTAGGGTGAGGAAAATTGGGAAGATCCAGGGTATCACGAAAACCGGGGGTCAAGGACTTAGTTTTTTTTCTCGAAACGTTGCAGCGTTATCGCGCTGTGTTCTCTTGTTGGAATAGTTATCGTACATATTTTTTCTCTTCCCTTATTGAAGAAATTTTGGCTTCCGTACTGCCATGCCAAGGAAGAACGCCGTATGAGCCTTCAGACGTTGCCAAGTTTTTTCCATAAAAACCTAATTTACTGGGAAAATTGTGAATATATTTTTCCAAAATTTTCGGGCAATTTTGTACACAATTTAATCTGAAACATCTGAAAATTTCAATGAATAATGTGCATAAATGTCGTCAAAAATACATGTAAAACATGTATTTTTGTGTGTGTAGGGAATTTTGGCAGTTCCCGAAGGTTCACACGGCGTTCTTCCTTAGCGAGTCAAACACCGCTTAGGTCAAGCCTGAAGTTAGCTAAAGTCGCCGGATTTCGCCATATCGACGGTGAAACTACCAAACCACGTATCTCGGTTTGCGACGTCGCAGACTTCCTGTCATACTTTATTTTTTAAATGAAAAACTACTTAACGTCCAGTCTTGAAAATTTCTGTGATTTTTCCTCTTCGTGCGGAGAAAATTCTATGAAAATTTCAAGGAATGATATTGATTTGGTCTACTTCAAAAAAATAAAATGCGAGCGTAGATTTTTAAACACCGCAAATGAGATACGTGGTTTGGTAGTTTCACCGTCGATATCTAGTTCAAGGAACCATCGGAGAATTTTATCACATAGGTGCGAATGTATTTGTAATGACTTTTTTGTAAAGCCTAGAAATGGTCTGCGAATTTTCACGTTTAGTGAAACAAGTTTAAATTACGGCTTAGATGCAGAATCTTGAGATTTTATGAAACTTGCAATAATGTAAGGCTGAGCGAAACAAGGTAAGGTGGGAGATTCGCAACCTCACGCCTCTTGAATTCACATACGATTTTTGTTTTGCTCATGAAAATTCATTGTTTCAGGAAATAAAATCCTCCGGAAAATCAGGGAATACGTCAGGAATCATTGTTGTAAAAACCGAATGTGTTTTCTTTTTCCACTTTAAGACCATATTTTATTCATTAATTCGATTAGTTTTCATTGACGGTTTAGAATTACCAGAAAGATGGAAAGGATTCAATTAATTTGCTTCAAACTCAGGCAAAAATGTTCCTCTCTTTGCCTCTACCTCTTCCCCTCTTCCTTTATCTCTTATAAAATCTGAAAGTAAGTGAAAGGAAACTACTGATTTTCATCAGGAAGTTTTTCCTTGGAAATCAGGAAAACATCAGGGAATGGAAAAATCAAGAATTCCAAGACGCCTTGTTCTTATCTTCCCGTCTATTTGCTTTTCTTGCAAATACGTTTGTTCTTCAATTTGGCAATCTCGCAGCAAATTACCTACTTGGATTTATTTCCGCAGACACCTCGAGGCAACGCAGATAAATCTGTGGCGCTTTCTGATAATCGTACATTTTTTTCGCATTTTTTTTCTTCTGTTCAGTTTGAATATCGTGAATTTGTTCCTATTAGTCAATCATCTAGCGTCTAGCAGATAATTATGTCCGTTCTCGGTTTTTTTCACCTCAGCTTTTATAGCTTTTACTATTTGGAACTCGCTGTTCCGTAATGGAGCGTCGACAATAGACTTTTCTCGAAATTTCTGTCATAAAAGAACCGGTTTTGGTCGAGGTCACATCGCTGCATTTTCATCGTGAAGTTCATGTTGCATCTTGCCCTTTCCGGGTATGCTATGTGTTAAACTGAATTCGGATTATCGTTTCAAGTGCAATACTGAAAAATTGTCAAAAAACTCTTTTTTTAACTTTAATGACCCTTTCGTTTTAGTTAAAGAAAATTATTTCGGCTCAAATTTTTCATGGACGTCATTTCATTTTTGAATGAAAGTTTTTTTTCAAATAAACTTTTTATAATTCCGAGAAATGTAACTTAATCGTAATTTATAATGAATTTGATAAATTATTTTTAGTTAAAAATATTTGTTTCTCCCAGAAAAATATGTTTTTATTTAATAAAACAGAAAACTTTTTTGGTCAAAACGTTTTGGTTTTTTTGTAGGTAAATGAAACAAAGAATCATCTCAAACATGTTTTCAACCATTTTTTCAGTGAAATGTGAATATTTCCATTTGCTCTGACTTAAAGTTTCCGCGAAATGAATCTGAATCGTTTTTGTTATAGTCAGGGAAGATGGAAAATCAGGCAAAATCATATCTTAAGATGAAATTAAATCCTAACTCAATTTGAGTAGGTACCATAAACTGTTTGATTTACCTATATGAAAGAAAAACCATTTACTTCCCGCGGGGAAATGTATTTTTTTAAAGTTTTTTTTTTTTTTTTTTTCATTTAGCCCTCAGATCTTCAAATAATTTATCCAAATTTTGCAATAAGGAGCTATATTCTCTCTACCATTTTGAAAACTCCGGATGAGTTATCAGTTTCCCTTTGCAGTTAGGTGATTTTAAGGACGAACCAGAAATTAAAGTTCCTTATTGCTAAAAGCCCAACTAGCTGTGAGTATTTTACAGCACAATGTCAGCTAAACAAAGGCTGCTTTTGCTGTGATGGAACTTCCACGTTGAATTGCAATTCTTATCAGTTCATTCACTTATTTGATTATAAATATGACTAGTTGATACTATTTATTTATTTAAATTTATTTGATACATATGACGGTCAACAGGGCAAAGGACCTTTGTCTACGAAAAACTCAAAACTGGGTTTTTGATTCCTTACCCAATTGAATATTGGACTTGGAGGGTAGTGATGGTTATTTTTTCAAATTGATTTTTAGTACTGTAAAGGAACTACTCTCATGATTCTTACCAATTTTTTTGTGCTTTTTGTTTTCTGCCAGAATGGAAGCGAAGGAGGTAGTAGCGGAAAACATCAACGATGACGCGCCTATGTTCGGTCTTGTTGACACCGTCCTATTGGCTGCCATCGTTGGTTTCGGTGCCTGGTACTTCTTCTTCAACAAAAAGTCAGAGACTACAAAAAAGACATATCAAATCCAGTAAGTACTGCTCAGACCGCTTTTGTTTCATTATAGAATGCTACAGTCTAAGGTGTGCAATGTACATTTTGTGTAGAGCTGAGCGACGAAAGTCCGTTTCAGTTTCGATGGCACCTTTTCAAAAACTGTTGGCGGCATGTGTTACTATGGGGAAGTTCGTGGGGAGCTGAAGGGTTTTAATGACGGGTTTAAATACAATTATCTTTGTGAGATATAAATATTTTACTATCTGAAACTTTTTAGAGATACAGAAATCCAGGGTGAGTGCAATTTCAGTGGGACCGATTTCGGAATCATTTTTAAGTATCGGAATAAATAAAACTATAATTCCCACGCATTGTCGAAAAACGAATATGAATTGAACCCAGGCTCCTGTTAAAGTTACGCTTGATAGGTCAAGAAATAAAAAGCGTAAAGTACTCAGGAAAAAAAAATGACTTGAATTCACCATCACGAATATTTCCCCTCAAATCAGTATTTAATGGCTCGAATCGAGCAATCCTCTGCTTCATACAAGCTTCTTTCCTCTTGATTCCAGCCTCCTTTCATCTAGGTTCAAGGAAAATATCCTAACGGCGGCAAATTCAAGAACATTGCTGCTTAAGTCAAGTCACTTTTTTCAGTGTAATACATGAACGACCCTTTAATTATAGGTTCTTGCGATGAATCAACTTTTTAGCGCCGTTCAGCCTAGCCGAGACTGACGCCTCGGTTTTTCCGAGGAAATCCCCCTCCCTCCCTCCCACCCCCCATCCACGTGTATCAATTTTTCCCTGGATTTATGGGTGTGTCGTCAAAAAGGTGGCGTCCTTCCGGTTAGAGATTGCCACCAAAGTTCCGCGAAAGCTTTTCACTCGGACCTTGCACCTTGGTCAGTGCAACAGCCGGCTATTCGCATGAGATGTGACAACATGGCGCCGGCAGTTAAAGTCTAATAACGAGTAAAATGTTTGCATAGTGGATGTCCTTTGAGCAAAGAGCCCCGCAATGATGATGATGATCTGTGCACTCAAACGACTTGCAAGATCCTCTCGGGCCCTGTTGTCAAAATTAATCTAGAATTTTTCATTATAATGGAGCTCATGAAAATCCACCTTTCCAGTTGTTATTTAATTTATTTTTAATCGATTAATTTCGCACACGAAATTCCTCACCGGCAGAACTTTACCGCCTCTAGGGTCTGCAGAATTTTCAGTCCTATTATTCGTGCCATCCTGCAGAGAGATCAATTTTCCAGGAGCACAGCACGATCCAAAAGTGCAGAAACTACAATTTTTATTGGTATCGTTCAAAATAACAGAGAGAACTAAAGTATTTATAGAAATCAGGAGAGAACTGATTTAAGAGCGGGAACTATTCCGAAAAATCAAAACGATTGCAGGATTGCTTATTTTTATTCATCCTTTATTGCTATATCGTTCAAAATAACAGAGAGAACTAAAGTATTAATGGAGGTCAGGGGAAAACTGATTTAAGTATCCGGAAACTATTCCGAAAAATCAAATCCATTTCTTACCTTTATTCATTTTTATTGCTAATGGTTAAAAATAACAGAGGGAACAAAAGAATGGATCCAAGTCAATGGGAACTTGGTTAATTTAGAGTTAATACGGCATTCCATTAAACATCACTCGTGAATGACCGACTTACTATTACGGAAAGACCTGTAGACAAGGGAATTCCCTGAATTTGGAATCCGGTTCAAAATTACATTTGCGTTCTCTTTTTCTGTGGTTTTTCTGTCGTGTACAAAAACTGCTCTACTAAGAGAAAACCCCGGCAAAATCACCACTTTTCTTGGTAGTTACCATTCACTAGGGATTCTCGATATATTTTTACAGTCGTACTGTACTTATTTTCCGTCTTTCCAGTAATTTCACCAATATTTCCAGATGACCTGTAATTTATTCGTGCTTAGAAAAGAAGAAAATGATATAACAAACAGATAAAAAAAGAAGAAGATAAAAATCGATGAAAAATCACGGCGCACTGAGGGAAACCGTTTGATTATGCAGGAACTGAACTATGGTTTATGCAGAACACCAAAAATGTTCGATGAGTTTCTGTAACTAGTATCTTTGGTTACCTGAACCGGAAAAGTTCGGCGTTCGATATGAACTAATGAACTAAACTTTTTATCTTTTTGCACCGGAAAAAATAAATCAAACTCATCCGACACAAATGCAAAATGGCGGCAAAGCGGTTACACCTTTATAATCAATGCCATAACCTGGAAAATCGGTAATAACTACGGATGTTTTTGTGTCATTTCCTCTCAATGGATTTGCATGCAAAATTTTTATTGCTTCATCTGGAAGTCCTTAAAGAGCTAATTTTTTTTTTGATGTGGGAAATAGTACAAGAATAGATTTAAAAGTGAGAAAATGCACCGCCTAGTGAAGTCATCATTTTAATAATTAATAATAAATTATTAGTCAAAGTAATATATTTAAGTGCTGTTTTATGTACGGCACTTAAATATTACTAACTACATTACTTTATGTACATATTATTCTACCTCTCCTTCTCTATTGCTTATGATTAATATGTATATTATTCTACCTCTCCTTCTCTATTGCTAATAACTATTAAATATCTTCTCTTCATTTATTGAATTATGGTGGCATTTCCCATTTAAACACATATATTTTAGCAGATTAGGTTATTTTGTCATATATTTTCCAATAATTGTTCACTTCATGAACCGAGGGTATCCTCTTGTTCAGTTCACTCAGTGTTTTCCACTGAAACACAAAATTCATCAAATTTCAGACACCTGCAAATTCTCTGTTTGGTCATTTTTTTGTGTGAAATTCAATTTTATTCTGCACGATCTGGCGGTTGTGTGAGTATGAGCGTCGCGGTGCCATGCCGGTGCTTCTAGATTCGACGCCTGCATGACACCTGACACCCGATGCGTCGCGTCGGTCGCCACCACTTGCCCCCCCCCCCTCCTCCCCCACTCGGTAGTTTCTCGATTAGTACTTCATAAACGGAAGTCAGTCAAAGGCCCTGAACCATTCATTCGATCGTTTACTTGCACTTTTACCGCCAGTGGCGTGGCGTGCTCTGCGATATATCGAATGGTTTGCCATTTAAACCAATGAAAAAGGATCGATAGACAGTGTGTTCGTAACGAACACCTTAATACTCGATTCTTTACCACAGCTTCAAATGGGGAAATATCGATAGTCGATTGTTCACGCCACGCCACTGCGCACGCTCCTTTCGTAGAATTGAAATCAAGAGTCGGGAAAAATGTCAGAAGGAGGAGAAGGTGATTTTCCTCAGGACGACAAGTTCCGGAAAAGCTATTTTTTCATTTGGCTATGAATAATCCGAGAAATTTTCCTGTTTGAGGTCAAGAAAGTCGAAGAAAACTAGGCCACCGGAAAAAGTTGGGGAATTTTTGACTCCGGTTGTCTCAGTGGGATTAGGATTAGAGTATAGTGTCTGACGGTGCTAGCGGTTGCGTTAATTTTATTTTTCTGGTTTGTGAGGGGATTTTCACATTTCGGTGTTGAGTATTTTCTTCTCCCTCTTAGGCGACGGAAAGTCAAAAATTTTCAGCTATTATCAGAATCAGGAATTGCTATTACTCTCTGCTCTTTAAAGTGTATTTAGACTGAGGTAATCAGGGATTTTTTCGATGTAGTCGGAAAGTATCAGAAAAAAACCAGAGAAATTTGAAATATCACGAAATTTATGAGCCCGATGTAGAATCTTGAAAATTTTTTTTGGTGGAACCAGCTGAAACCTCACAATTATCTTATTTTTTTCAACGTAGAAGAATCGTTGATTTTTCTCGCTATCGTGAGTCCCTGATACTTCGTGATCAATCCGATAATGTGAATCTCTCTCACCGTTGAACATTAAAAAAATCCTTTTATAATTTTTTTTTTTCTAAATTCGCGCTAAGGTCATCACGCTCTTACTGAGCAAAGCGAGAGCACTCTCAGTCCGGTAGATCGCACGCGAGGTTGATACAACTTATAGCGCCCAACGCCTTGAATACAACTATTCGTGCTTGAGGGTCGTCCGTGAAGTATATACAGTGAATTGAAGGCGCCCCCGGTTTTCTCGCGCGGTGCACTCTTAAAAACGCATGCACAGGAGCTTGTTCGGCTCTGTGTATATAGTTTATATTACCCGAGCTTGTTTAAATGTTTAATAAGCCAAATAGTCTTCAGAGCCAACTTCACTCCAGATCATTCTGAGATTTCTATCAGTATGCATGTATATAGTTTTATGAGACGTTCATTTTTTCTTTTGTGCCTAATATATGTAGTCATCTTTTCCACGTGGCTTTTTTCGTCTCTACTGGAAGGCATATGAAAGGAGGGTTGCTGCATAACCTGCGATAAAACTTGATAATTCAAGAACAAACATTATTGTTTTATCCAGAAGTCAAGCACTTAATTGTTAAGCGAGTCATTTGCGTCTCATCAATTATCTGATGACTTACGGCGAAGGACGGGCCGTGTTTGTTCATTGCACATCCAAGTTCACTTATTGCCGGCAGTAAAAGCAGGCGGAAGCCATTGAGAATCCCCCCACCCTGCTTTCCTGAGGTGGGTTGCCCAGGAAATTCCCTCATTCTAAATTTTTCAGTTATTACTCAAATTAATCGTGGAAAAGCACCATTTGCTGGTACAATAATATGAGGCTAAGGCTAATCTTGCACCCAGAAAACAAAGAATTAGTGGTTATTAGATTGACTAGCCATGTATGAGCCTTGGAAAATCTATAATCGCGAGGACGACGCTAGGTACTATCTACGAGGCCCAGATACAATATACAATATACATGGTTAACATTATACTAGAAATCTGACACTGGTGACCATGATTGCCGGACTGTGTAAAAAATGGATATATTACATTGAGATAAACAGAGGTGTGTGCTGGGTTTTTAGCAAAATCTGGTAATAATGCTGGCCACCAGATTTCTTGGAGAGCACGTCTAGCCAGACATTCTAATAGCCACTACAAGTACCGTTCTTTCAAATTCGCGCTCTCTGTCTTCGGATTATTTGAAAGGGCCATGCAGTACGTACAAATTTTAGTTCAGGTGGAAAATCCCCGAGTTTTGTAGGATCCATCAAATTTCTCCCAGAAAAATAGTGATTAAAGTTCTCAGCCGCTCAAATATCGAATCAGAAGTTTCCATTTGGTAATCTGTTCATCCTCGCAGCAGTCGCAGCCCAAAGTGCACCGGTAATTTTATGAAAAGTAGACGTCATCCTTTGTTTGATTTCCTGTGTGGAAAGTAAATATAATTCAACTGCATCGGCAGAGATAATTTATTGACCCAGTGTACCTTATCAAAATATGCAGAGAGCACATAAGGGAATAATGGCACTTAGTACTCTACTAGATAAGAGTGAACAGTCGCCATCTCAAGATCTCGCTACTTTTTGTCCATACCCTTTTAGTGTATTTTCCGAAGGAAATACACTATTGCATTCTCCCATGATGTCGGACCCAGCCCCGAGACCTTGTGAAGAGCACCGATCACGGGTCGTAGATCACGAAAATATATGCCATTCAAATTCATGTGTATATATATATGTATGTATGTATGTATGTATGAATTCTAATTTCATGGTTATTTTATGTATTATGGTTCATGGCTGTTTGTATGTATGTATGTATATATGTATATATGTATGTATGTATTTCCGCCCTTTTAGGATTTTTCGATTTTTGAGTGGTTATATCTTTCTTACGTTGAAAGATATTTTGACCAATTTTTTTGCATTTTGCAGAGACTCATTAGGACTACTATTCTGCGAAAAAAAATTGAAATTTGAGGCAATAGATTTTGAGGGGTGGGGCTCGAAAGTGGGGGGAGGTCAAATCTTGTCCACTCGATAACTCGAGCGAAAATGAATATTTTGAGCTGAAATTTTTACGGGTGGTAGTTCTCCCCTAGGACTGGTTTTTTTTTCTTCAGTTTTTTTCATTTTGATCTATTTATTAGTTTTTACGTTTCTCGATTTTACTGATTAGCCCTTTGAATCAGAATATCATTATTCTTTGCGGTAGCTTTCAGCAATCGTCCGCGTATCTCAGAGTTGAAAGTGCGAGACGATCTGTTTAGTTTTGAGGGTATCAGTTCGAAAAGTTGATAACAGTTTTCGTCAACATTAGTGGAATGCATAATCATTTTCGTCACTTTACAAACTTACCAACTTACAAAGTATCTTTATTCCTCTCTGAATCAGGTGTGATAGGAAGTTCTGCATTTTAATTTAATCTAGAAGCACTCGTAGTTTCAAGAAAAGAAGAAAGCTCGCAAATATTGTGCTCTTCTTTACCGTACTTATTTATGAAATCACTCGAAAAAGTGAAATATTCTCATCTTCGGATGGACCTATCTGCTAGGCAAAAATTGAGCATCACAGTACAAGTTCTTCAACAAAATGTTACGGAAGATATGGTGGACGCATTGAAAATTACCAAATAAAACTCCTAGGTGCGAGGAATCAATGTTTGTTGTCAATGTAATTAATAAAACAACCCTAATCAAATACCTAAGTAATTTCCCTGTCCTCTGCAATGAAAAAACGAAATTCGAAAATTCGTCTGGCGGTATGCCGTAACGCAGCAGTCTTCTGCTAGATAGTTTGTTTACTTATATGAAGACTACCTCTTTTCGCGTCGGAACATTATTTTTAGTCCCCGCGGTTGAAGGATTTTTTGCGATCACGTGCTGAAAGCGAAAATGAAAATCCAGTTTTTGCCTTCGATTCCTCATGACAAAGGCCGATTATTCAACGAATTGCGCATTTCATTAAGACCGATCACGTGCTGTAATTGATTCTGTACTTTCCCTTTTTAGTGAATGCGTGGACCTATTTGAACCATTTTCCCAGCCGTCCAAAACCACTAAGTAGTTCTTCTAAATTCACCACCTTGAATTCGTTATTTTTCCGGTTTTGGAGAAATTGAACTATTATTAAATTCAGCGGAAATGTTAGGTTTATCTTTCATGTAAAAATGGAAATATACCTCTTTCGAGCAGCTGTGCGGAGTTTTTCGTTGCAGTAAACATTCCTCATCCCCCTTCTCTCTCTCGTGATCTATCAATTGAAGGAATCCATTTGAACTCGCTCCAATGAAAATTATTTCTATCACATTCTTGTAAACGGATGATCTAAAAGTTCGTTAATAAAAGCTTTAAATTTAAATCCAAAATGAACCGGAGTGCATGTAACGCCCCCCTGTGGTGCCCTCCGTGTCTTTCCTCCAGTGGTTCTACTACGGAACGCCGTACTATACGGACATGGTAAGGAAACCCGCCGTCAAAGAATTTGAGTTTGGCAAAGTTTCTCTGAATGAAATATTCACTCTTGAGAAAAGTTAAGGATATTTCTCACCGAAAGCATGCACGTCATTAGATTACTCATTAGATCCAATTATTAAAAACACAATTCTCCAGAAAAACTCAAAAGAAAATATTTGCAATTTCTCCGGCATCAAATTCATATTTTATCCCTGGAAATTTTGCAACGTCTTAATGTTCATGCGACGATGTTGTTCTCTCTTATTTTGTAGTATACCTTTGGGGCGTAGGTATATGCATTTGACTCCCCACACTCAGACTCCTCTTAATCGAAAAAAACGTAGAGTGAAACGGACTCTGGGGAAGACATTAAATTCAGCTCCATCTTATTAATGTCATAAATGATCCTGTATATCCTATAGTGAGCTCAGTGTCTCTCCGGATAATTTTAAGTACCTTATTTCCTCTCTTTTTATTTTAAGCCTCGAAGGAAATCTCTTCTCTCGAACGGAGGAAAAGTTATGTAATTTTTTTCCACGGATAATGACCGGGAAACCTCGATTTTTACCGGATCTACTATACCCGCGCTACTTAATACTCGTTAAAAAGTTACCGACCTCTTTACTTCTTCCGAAACCAGTTTTTCCTCCTTGCGCGGGCCGAACGCCCATGATCGTGATATCAATGTAGGTACGGTTCATCGCGGCATGGAAAGCGAAGTACTTGAAATTTTTTTCGTACCCGCTCTTTGAAAATCCAGCACGCATCATCAATAGTTGAACCGGACGTCGTATAAAATGGGCAAATTTACCAAAATTACCAGCGGGTCGATTATTGAGCTTTATAGACAAAGAAGACATAAGGAGTATAGAGCGAGCCTATTGGTTGAAATGGGTGGTTCTCATAGACTAAATGGGTAAATGATGGACTAACTATGAGGTTCCTCGTGGGTTGCCGTTACTTAGTCTATTACCTACGTCCTCTGTCCATGGCAACCAGCCGCTTCCACCAATAGGATCCCTCCATATCCTTTTTGTCTTCTTTGTCTATTGCTTTGTCCATCAATTTCAAAAATCAGCCCGCTGATGTGGAAGCTCGTCTTCACTATGCGTTTTCGTGTTGGGGGCGGGCTGATTATTAAAATCGATGGACAAAGCAATAGACAAAAGAGTCCAAGAAAAAATGGACCTATCCTGTTTGTGGAAGCGGGTGGTTGGGATGGACACAGGAGGTAAGTTGTAAAGACAAACTATAACGGCAACCCATAGATAGTCCATCATTTTCTCCCTTACAATTAATTAGTATATAACAACCACCTGTTCCAAATAGTATAGCTCCATTTTCCGTTTGTCTTCTACGTCTATAGCTTTTGTTTATTAATTTCAATAATCAGCTCGATGCTGTCTTTAAGAAATACAGTTAACTACGTAATTCTCACTGGAAAAAAAAACACATTGGATCTAGAGTCCAGACTCTTAAAAACATCGACAAGAAAAAGTACTCTTAATTTAATCAGAATCTATAGCTTAAATCAAGAACCAAGCCTCTTAATTTAAGCGGATTTCGTTTTGATTCAAGCAAAAATCCGATTGAATCAAGAGTATTTTTTCTTGTCAATGTTTTCAAGAGTCTGGACTCTAGATCCAATGTGGTTTTATTTTCCAGTGCTTCAAATGAAATCTCCCGAAAATCATCGAAAATTTAACCGAAACTTCTCTCCCTCCTCCATCCTCAAATCATATCATGCAGTCGGAGTGCACACTTCCTTGTTTACTAGACGCAGAAACGGAATGCCGTGTCAGGTTCAGAAAATTGACGCAATAACAATGTAATATTTTACAAGGATCTGATTGTGCATTTTCGGTCAAAAATTTTGCTGATTTTTGCGTGTAGTCAGATGAAGAATCCTTAAAATTTTTAGTTATAGATGTCGCGGGCAATTCGCAATCGCCGGCAATTTACAAGCTGGTGGTGGATAAATATAGGAAATCATAAAATTCAAAAATAAAAGAACGAGATTAGGTGCTGATTATGTTGCCTGTAATGTGAATAGACACTTTTACATCCTGAAAAACATGGCAGGAATATGCACACTTAGAAGAGCGTGTAGTGAACTCTGTGACATTAGTTGGATTGAGATCGGACAGGCAACTAAACTAACATCGTGACAAAACGTAGAGTATCACAAAAAATGAAGGCGCTTCAAGCCGAGCTCATACTTTTGAAGACCATAACCCTCAAAAATTGCATTATGCCGATGCGCGTCATTGCGATTTATTGAAACAACGTGTGAACCGCTTGCAAATTGCCGGCGATTGCTAATTTCCTGCGACATAGACACCCAACAGTTTCTAATCGAAAATTACAATTTTGAGTGGAAATTTGGCAACGTTACGATTTAGTTATGGCCTTTCGTTCGGTAAACGACAATTTTAGATGCGTTCAACCTGATTTTCGGTGTGCTATTTCACATGGCGAAGACCTATGGTTGTATCTTTTCTGTGCATCAGTCTCATTAATCCGCAACTAGTTGTTCGAGCGAACTTATTAATTTTAATATTTTGAGAAGAAAATAACCAAACTGATGAACAAATGAGATTATAGACTCCTAACACTTGCTATCAGGTCTGTTGGTTGCGGCAATTAATTTTGAGGAAGTCAGTATTAATTACTGATTCCTCGCAATCAATTGCCCGAAAACTCCGGCGGATCAAAACCAGTTCTTTAGAGGCCGCGCACTAACTGCACTGTTGAGTTTTCGCACGTAAGCGTGTTAAACTTCTTGAGAAGATTGACGGAAATTTTTCCAAACAAATAAAGTTTTTTTTTTTTTTTTTTTTTTTTTTTTTTAACTCTGATGTGTGTAAATTTTGACATCGATAACAAATTTAATTTTCTTTGATTCCAAAAAAAGGTCACTCAAGTTAAACAAATTACTAAGTTTCACGCCTTGAGTTTCATGATTAATGATGTCACAAGCGTTTGAAGTGAATCCTTCATAAGACTGGCAATAGCATCGAAAAACTTCAGCAGCGGTTTCCTCGAATTCCTCGTTTTTCGTCCCTGAACTTTAAATAATTTCTGTGAAAGGGTCAGTTTATGGAATGTTTAGTGCTCTTTAAACCAAATGATGCAGAATTAACCCTCATCAGCCGTTAGGATAGCTGTATCTAATTAGCTTGTTGCCCCAACTTTGGAACATTTTTTCCGTCGCAAATTTTTTTTCAAAAATATCTTCAATTTTGTACATTTTTATTATTTATTATTTTTAACGAAACAACGTTCTTTCAAAATGTTATTCTATGCCGTTTTTTTCTTTTTTTTTTAATGAAACAACGTTCTTTCACGATGTTTTTTAAAACTTTTTTCTCTTTTCCTTCTTTTTTTAAAATAAAACAACATTCTTTCACAATGTTTTTTTCATACATTTTTTTTCTTTTTCCTCTTTCTTTCTAATGAAACAGCGTTCTTCCATGATATTTTTCAGTGTATGTCTTGTTTTCTTACATACCTATGTTTTGTTTGTTTCAGACCCACCACACTGAACACAACGACGACGAGCGAAGACAACTCGTTCATCAAGAAACTCAAAAGCTCCGGGCGGAGTCTGGTCGTGTTCTACGGTAGCCAGACGGGTACCGGGGAGGAGTTCGCCGGGCGGATAGCCAAAGAAGGGCGCAACTATGGTATGAAAGGCATGGTCGCCGATCCCGAAGAGTACGAAATGGTAAGGGTAAGTTAAGTATTGCATGACGCTTCCACCCTCTCCCCTCCGCAGCATCCCCATCCAGGATTACAAATTGTTCAAGACCTCCGCATTTTTTCCGACGCGCTCGATTTTCGCCAAAAGGCGTACACAGCGCAATTATCCAAATTTTGATAAATTGGAAAATTTTTGGATCCGTGCAAAGTCGTGCGATTCCATCAGGGTACAAATCGTTCAAGGCCTCCGCATTTTTTCCAACGCGCTCGATTTTTGCCAAAAGGCGTACACAGCGCAATCATCAAAATTTTGATAAATTGGAAAATTTTTGGATCCGTGCAAAGTCGTACGATTCCATCCGAGTTGAAATTGTGAAAATCTTCTAACAAAAAGAAAGAACAAAAACTCTCACCCTCCAAAATTGTTCGGGCAATCAGGGTGTCTACAAGTCCGGAATTTCCGGAAAGTCCAGAAAAAGAACCGATTTTTTAAGGGCGGTCCGGAAGTACCGAAAAAGTGCGAAAATTCTGCAAGAAGGCCCGGAATTTCTCGTCACTTTTGACGTGATTTGAACGAGAAATTCAAATTTTTGAAATTTGTCGGATTTCGTCAATCGGAGATACTGTAAAAGTACTGAATTTTTCTATTTAAGAGGTACTGAGTTTCTTGGGAATGTACTGAAAAAGTACTGTGAAAGTACTGATTTTTGGCTAGCCTGTTTTAGTAGACACCCTGGCAACACTACAATTTGGTCGTGGTCGCGCGCTTTAGAACAATTTGCACCACTGTCTCATTTCTCTCTTCTTCTATTGCGTAAGCGAAGTATTTTGTGGACTCACTCCCTGTGCTGGCACAACTCTAACATAAGCAGATAATTGTAAAAATAGAAATTAAAATGATAAAGTAAGGGAAATACCTATTGCACGCAGGGTGTCTAGAACGGAGAAACCCGTCAGGAAATTCGCTTACGTCAGTAAAAACGAACATCTACTGTGATGAACGTGACTCATTCCGTGTTTCGCGACTTTCATCGTAGCTAATTGAGATCGTGTATTGTGTATTGAATACTCCTCACTCTATAGAATAACGCACCGAAAAACGTGGTCTAAAAAAGTTTGATTTGATATTATAACAATTATCTCACATTATAGGAAATTTTTGTCGGGCTTAAAAAAGTCCTCTTGATTCAAAGGAAAATTTATTTTACATTGAATAATAGAATACTTTAAAAATTTTACTCTCAGCATATTACTCAGAGGTTGTTAGAGAAAAAGACTTCTTTCTTTAAATCAAACATTAATTGTTATCTCATCAACAAGAGAAGTCTTTTAAACCTCTTTTCCAATGCAGACAGTCTGAAAACTGAGGTTAATGTGAAGAATGAATAAAAATGGCTCACGCAGAGTGTCCGGTACGAGTAAAAACCGAGAAATCTTTGAAATTTCGGAATGTATGCTTTTTGCAGCAAAAAATCTGGGAAATCGAACGTCAGTCAATTGTCTAAAATCCGTTCTAAGCGGGTTGCATCGTAGCCCCCTTAATTAGACGCTCCAGCGGTCGAGTTGATGTATCAAACAATGTATCGATGTACGATGTATCTAACACGCTAATCGTGACGTCATAATTCGCGTCACGTACCGCGACGCGGTACTATTGCTTGTGCAATAATCAGAATCACTCAAGTGCAGACAATTGCGTCTTCTACTTAAGTATTTCAACTGCATGTATACTTCCATCAAAAATGTCAAGAAATTCAAGAATGGATTTGTTCCATAGACACCGCGACACTTCTCACGAACAAAATTCATTTTGTAAGTGTTCACGGAAAGAATGGAATTAAAAGATAAAAAAAAGGATGTAGAAGACATTATATGAATTGTTTTTTTCCGAATGAAATTTTACAGCGTGTAGGAATCGCTTTTACTGTGTTAATCACTTAAGACATCAAAGAAGTTGAAAGAGGAGGTTTGAACATTGGATTACAATTAGTTTGTACGAATGCACGGCGAAAAATATAATTATTTATCAAACTTTATTTTCCGGTCGAGATTTTGACGTAGACCAAAATATAATCATGCAGTAAAGTTAAACAGTTCTTTTTAGTCAATTCCACGCGTGAGGACTAGACGATCCAACTATATTTATGACCGGCTTTGTGGAAAAAGACCCTATCTTCCGAAAGAAAGTTTGAAAATTTCGATGAATTTTCGCCCGTAGAGCCTCAAAATTGAAGGGGATGTGAGAGCTGAAGTTCCAAATCAAAAATTTTCGGGTTGTAGCAAAACGTGGTTTAAGCTTTTGAAAAAAGCTACGAAAAATTTCCTCTGAAAAGAAAGGGTCCCTCCTGACAGATCCGATTACATTTTACATTTGCACCAAAACCAGCAAAGAGTATCGCAAAATCGTTCATGCTTTATTTCTGGGTGGTGGTGCTGGCTGATTTTTCCGTGCAGAATTGGCTCCCACGTTTCGTGCTCTGTTCCCAAAAATGTCTCCGCATTCTGATCCGTTGAAAACGTTTTGTTTGATACATTACATAATGCCGTAGTTCCCCATCCCGAACCTGTTCTCCCAACGTGAATATCGCATATTCCAGTTCCCTTCTGATCTGAAGTGACTGGGAGAACGGCCTCTCATCAGAATGACGCATGTTATGCAGAGCGACGAAATTACAATTTATTTACGTCAAACAACGAATGATGAGCTTTCATTCGACTGTTGTTCGTCCAGGTTGAATCTGTTAGAATTCTCGAATCTAAAATCGATAAATTAGAGGTACTTATTTGTCGGAAAACGATTTGGAAACCATTTTATGGAAATCGGATGTATTTTTGATCGATGTGTCAAATATTAATCCACGGAATGAAAAAGAGGATCACGGAGTGCGGAAGTGTAGACCTTTCTATAAGTCAATTTTTGATCAATCGTCTCTTGGTATGATTTTGGCATCTAGTATGCACTGGAAAAAAAAAGAAAAAAAACACATTGGATCTAGAGTCCAGACTCTTAAAAACATCGGCAAGAAAAAATACTCATGATTCAATCAGATTTAAGCTTAAATCAAGAACCAAGCCTCTTAATTTGAGCGGATTTCCTTTTGATTTGAGCTTGGATCTGATTGAATCAAGAGTTCTTTTTCTTGTCAATGTTTACAAGAGTCTTAACTCTAGATCCAATGTGTTTTTTTTTACCAGTGTGTCTAAAAAATCATGTCGGCCAGAGGTTCCTAAAATTTCTTGACCTATATTTAAAAAGTCCTTCCGTAAAAAAAAAAAAAAAAAAAAAAAAAAAAAAAAAAAAAAGATAATAAATATAATAATGAAACAGCAGGTGGAGTTTATACTGCTGGTATTCTTTGAAACCATGGCCTCTGTGGCTCATTATTCTTATTAATATCATATTCCATCAAGAAAATTATTGTCTAACCGGTTAGGATATCTACTCTAGTGAGTTAAGTAACCGCTAAATTCTTAAGAAGACCGAATATCATCGCGTCTCGACTTAAAAGGATATGCCATGAGCTCTCGCCTCAGCTTTGCGTCTAGTAATTTCAGAACAGGAACGGTTTCATTTTCCAAGAACTTCATCCGGATTTTGCAAAGTGTTCGAAGCTTTTATTTGGACATTTATTCTTGCGGATTTTCTCGAATCCTTGTCCGGGTTTTAGGTCAACAATCTAATCTAAGTCTTGATAGCATTGTTGCCAGATAGTGTAGGCTGAAAAATCAGCTTTTCCCCCCAATTTAAACCCTTATTAAATGTCCACATTTTACTGCCCAACCTGGCAACCTTGCTCGATCGATTTCCCAATTTTTCGACTTAATTTTAGTTTAGATGGCACTCATTTCTCATGAGATGGAACGTTCCTCATCTATGCAGAGTAGGAAATTTGGATATAAGTAAAGGAAAATATATTTATCCATAAATGTCTGGAAAAACGGAGAATTGTCAAACATTTTCATGAAAAATAAGTGCATCATTTTATTGGTCCAACAATCTTGATCTTAAAATTTTCCATTGGTGTAGGATCTCAGGAAAAATCATACTGAATGAAAACTCTTTCTACTATTCTTGCTTCGAACGCAGTGGAGTAACTTGGAGGGGTCTGGATCACTCTCCTTCCACTATTTGAAAAGTCTCCCCTAATAACGTCATTTTACGTGATTTTTTGGAATTTTTCATCGTCGGATTCCCCTTTCCCGTGTTAAGAATTTTGTGACCGTGGACCGCGCACCATGAAGAATTTCTCGGTACGCGAATTATGTTTGAATGTAAACGCGAGAATAGAAAAGTCACAGAACAGCATCCATAAAAACTCAGAAAAAAGGAATTTGAAATAAATTTATCGAATAAATTACCCCTTTTTAATACTCGTCAGTAAATATTTGACCAATAAGCAGAGTCTCGTCCTCTGAATCAAGGGAAGTCTGGAATAGTCAAAAAAATTGTCCCCACAAATGTTAGAGCACCCTGAATTTAAGTCTTCTTTCCAATGCTTTGTCTCCCGGTTGTCAATGGTAAATACCTGATGAGTTCAAATACCTCCCTCTACGAATAAAAATAGTTCTAAATTCCACACCTGTATTTCACATTTTTACGTGTATCTTTATTCTATAATTACATTTTGTACCTCATCTTATTCAACGAGTTTAATATTGAGACGAAGAATCCGTAATCTTAAGTGTTATGGTCTCTTTAAAGTCCATATGAAGACCCCCATTTCAGTAGCGATTCAAGCATCAGTTTCCTCCCACTTATCGAAAACGCACTCTCAATAATGAAAGAAATTCAGTTTTTACCGGTTGGTATCAAAGAAAATTCCCATCACGTTTTGCAACTATGGTCGTCATCAACCCGTTTGACGTATTAAATAATAATTAGCAAAATTCCTCTCAACCTCAGCTTTTCTTCTATCAACAAACAAAGCTCGCTAATCACTTCTACAAGATCTTCTTCGTGACGTAAAATTCCTAGATCCCTGCTCTCTTAGACAGTTTTGGCTATTATGTTGGTCAATAAAGGCATATTGTAACTTGGCAAATGTTTTTTTCTCCATTTCGATAACCAAAGTGCAAAACCACGTATCTTCACTGCGATGTTTTAAATTACCGCCCTTATTTAATTTTTTCTAAGAGAAACGAGCCAACTTCATGACTTGAAAGTACAGAATGTTCTGCTTACAAAGAGGAAAAAACAATGCAGTTTTCAAGAAATTATACGTTGACTAGTTTTCCGAAGAAAAAATTAAGTTTGACAGGAAGTCTGCGACGTTGCAATTCTGGACGGTTCCCGGGGCTTTATCGGGGATAAATGAATTATTTGAAAATACTGACCACTTGAAAACATGTTCGCTGTCAGCATATGACCACCGGTACGAGGAAAGTCCTTTTTCCCCGTTCTCGCGAAAGCTTCACCAATTTCCCGCCATCTCCGCAAGCGGCGCAGCGATGCCCTCCAAATAATTTCGACGTCACGATCTCTGCGATGATCCGTCTGCAGAAGTGAAGATTTTTAATTAAGTATCGATCAAAAAAACCTCAGAGACTCCCCCCGGTAACGTTGCATGGTGGCAACGATCATGGTGTCAACAAACCAAAAATCTGATCATGGAGTCAACGATTGTTGACGTCGTGATCAGGCAGTAAAACGCAAAAATGGGCCCTGAGCATGGTGTCAACGATCACGGTGTCAACAAACAGAAAAATATCTTCCTTGTGAGTAAAATTAAAAAATTAAGTGTACAGGAGAGGTCTGGGTCACGTATAGTTGGATTAGGTTAGTTTAGGTCAGGTAAGGTTAGGTTAGGTTAAGTTAGGTTAGGTTAGGTTAGGTTAGAGTGAATAACACAAGAAAAACAAGAGTTTAGGCTAGGTTAGGTTAGGTTAGGTTAGGTTAGAGTGAATAACACAAGAAAAACAAGACTTGAGATTTAAAAGGTGTTATTGAGGCAAGTTCTAAGTTTCGTTGACGTCGTGATCGTTGACACCGTGATCATTTTTCATGAGGGTCAGAATTTTTTATTTTTGGATGATCATGGTGTCAACAAAAACTTAGAAAAACTGTTTGTTGACACCATGATCGTTGACACCATGCTACGTAATCACTCCCCCCCAGTGATTCACGTGAAATCCGGTACTTAGCGTTTTTGCCGCAATTATCGTGCCAATGCTTTGCAGCTCATCATGATTTACTTTTTTGCCTCGCGGAACATAGAGCTGGGGTTTCCTCCTCATTCGCAGTGGCGTGCTTTGCTATATATCGGATGATCTATCATTTAAACCTGTGGAAAAGGATCGATATAGACAAGGTGTTGACAACCAGCATCGTAATAATCGATTCTTTACCATAGCTTCAAATGGGGAAGTATCGATAATCGACCATTCATGCTTCGCCGCTGCTCATTTGGTATTTTTCGTTCAATTCAGAACTTTTTGATCGGATCTTATGAATGAACTGTGTCCATGATGAAATGCTTACGGTTGGAATCAGAACTTGTTGATCGGATCTTATGAATGAACTGTGTCCATGATGAAATGCTTACAGTTGGGAGATGCTTCGAATCAGAACATATTCAAATTTTACGCTGAAATACTTCCGAAAAAAGAAGAAACAAAAATATACAGTAAAAAACCTGCAACGCGAAAGTGAGGAGTCAATACTCTCGATTGATGCACCTTTTTCCGAATGAACGAAATAAAACTGATTTTAAAAAAATCATAAAAAAGAAAAAAAATGACAGTAAGTACGTATGATTTTATTTGGCGCCCGAATAACTTCAAGCTGACAGGCACCGGGTGTAAAATTAGAATAAAAAAATTAATTTAAAGAAGAAAAAAACGAACTGAAAAAAGAAGGTACAAATACAATTGAAGCGCCAGTCATCGCGTTAACTCGGTCAAATATTTACATGAGAGGGGAAATCACATTTGAAGGTCGAACAGTAAGACAATTAACATATGTATCCTGAAACCTACGCACAAATCATCACCTTTACTTTCAACTAAACAATGCAATTTTCCTCTCTCTTTCGTGCAACGTATCATGCAACGTACTTTTTGTATACATTTGCCGTAAGCCTGACTCTATCAACACAGCGTTTCTTGGTCTATCTCTTTTTCTCACCCCACCCTCGTTTTTCTCTTTTCCTCCTTCTTATTCTCAACATTGAACTTGAAAAGTTTCTGAAAAAAACATAGACTCTTTATTTTTTGCATGCAAATCGTAATGGAGACGCAATATAAAATTTGCAAATTAAGTGCACTATACATTGATGCATGTATGCATGAAAAAGTAATGGTAGTAAGTAATAGTAGTATATTGTTTGCGTTTGTTTAGCATGTTTATATGGAGCCGCCAGTGAATGAAGGATAAGTAACGTTCTTGGAAATAATTTGATGGATTTAAACAATATGGCCATAGGTACACAAGGGTTGTAAGTAAAGACTTTTTTGCGACTGGCAGCCTTCTTGCGCTTTTTTCGAAATCTTCGTAATGTTACCTATCCTTTACATTCACCGGAAGTTCCATATTTCAGTTATTCTCTCCTCACGTTTGGTTAATTTCATGATATTTTGCAGGAAGAGCTAGTCAATTTGAAAGAAATACCCAACTCCTTGGCCGTTTTTTGCCTCGCCACCTATGGTGAAGGCGACCCCACCGATAACGCCATGGACTTCTATGAATGGCTTCAAAACGGAGATGCCAATCTCGCCGGACTGAATTATGCTGTAAGTTTTTAACTTTATCTTTGCGCTTTTTCCGCCTTTTTTTATCCTCTGTATCATGCACAGAGAGAAATTCCAAAACGAAAGTTTGCTTAATACGGGAAGTAAAACACAAAGTAACTCAAAAGCCTCTGGTTGACAGTTTCAAGGGATAATGCCAGGTAGGTTTTTTGAAAAGTATTAATAAAAAAAAAAAGTTGTGAATACCAACGTCGCAATCGGAGGAAGGAATTTTTGCAGTCGCTCCATTGTTTTTTGCGCTAAAATTACCGCAAACTGTGCCAAAATCAACTCAAAATTTGTGTTTATGTGTGTTTCACTTCCTATATTAACCACGAGAACACACATATTTTTATCGGTGCGCGCGCTTGTATCGCGACTCTGTTTTTAATTTTTTAGAGGTTTGCGCGGTTTTTCGGGGTCTCGAAACATTAATTTATGCGAGCACTCATTTCTTAAGGTGTCCCGTAATCTCGTAAAGTCCCCGTATAATTTTTCGGAATTTATTCGGAAAGACTCGACGACAAATCTTGGCAAAAACTAAAATATCCTCAAAAAGCTTTTAATTGTAGTAGAACGGCTCTCCAGATTTTGGGGATGAATTCTAAGATTTGAATATGCAGATTTTAGGTCAGTGTTTCGCCTTTTAGACGATTGGAACACGTCGATTAATTTAAATACTCGAAGACACTTCATGAAGACATATGGAAAGATCCCAAATCCCATAACGTCACTTATCATACGTCACTCTATATCGTCATGCAAACTTAAAATGTGCAATAGTTTTAAATAGCTATGAAACGACTGCTCAAGTGCGATTTTTGCCTGTCAAAACCTGAGAGGATTTCCTGTTTTACAGTACTTACCAAGTATGTCATATCTATAACAAATTTATTATCAAGTTTTATATCTTGATACTTGACGCACTGCGGAATGTTTGAATGCCGTGTTTATTTATAAAAATGTTTTTACATTTTAAAGTTGTCTTTATATGACGTTGGTGACGAACCACAGCCGCGAAATTTGTAGATTCAACTCAAGCAGCCTCACTACTCATAGTTTCCGACGATTATACTCCCTTTTGTATCATCAACAAGGCTCGCTCCTTTCAACAAAGTTAGTAACTAAAAATGTCATCACAAATATTCGATTACAAAAATCTGTGAAAAGAATTTGGCACATGTTCGCTCTGAGAAATTTCCCGTGTCAATCTCCAAAGAAGAAAAGGAGAAACCATCAAACCAACGAAAATTTTCTATCTGACTAATGCACTCTTTGCCCAGAGCGGCAGTGTAATGCGGACTTACCAAATGGGTCCGGTTACCGTCAGTCTAAATTCCACATCTGAATAATCCTTCGTAAATGCGTCGGAACATGATTCACAGACATTAGCAGATTTTTCCATTCACCTAAGTAGAGCTTGCTACCAACATCCGACATTTAAGGCATAACCTTGCGAGATTACTGCAAAACCGTGTCGATATTGAGCATACCAACTTCAAAATCTCCAATTTTTAATAAATATTCCCAAATTTCAAAGAGGCAAAACCACATGCCTCTTAGTTCTCTGTTTAAAAAAATGAAACATGCTAGGAGATTACTCGACTTGAAAGATGGTCTGGTCAAGTGAGGTTGACTCTAGTTAAATCCGTCCAATTGCATCGTCGAGTTCCCCTGAATCGCCTTTTAACTTTCTCGTAGTTTCCAAAACGAAAGAACGTAACCGCATTTCAGTGTTGCAAAATTGCCTCTCGCCAGTTGTATTTTTAACCAGAATTTCTGGGGCATTTCCGACTGTTAATTTCACTCCGATTTTCTCCCGAATTTCCCCAAAATACAGCAAAATTTTGGACAGAAATTGTTCTGTCCGATTTCTGTAAAGAATCGGAACGCACGAGTCATTTTTGTAACTTTGCCGTTCCCTCGTCTCTGGAACGATGAACTCTTCCATGCTGAGAACTAACGGCGTATAAACATTCAAGCGTTGCCAAATTTTTTCTCAGTAAATATTGATTTTTTAAGACAAGTATGAAGATTTTTCCTCAAAATTTTCAGACACTTAGCACGGATCAAATTACGAACAAAATTCTCAGAAAAACTGGAAGAAGAATATTTACAAATATTCCCGAAAATTTTTCAAAGGCATTTTGGCAACGTCTCGAGGCTCATACGGCGTTGTTCCTAAGCCAGTACTGTGCTCTTACTTAACACGGGTGCGTGAGGCTCATCAGTAACCGAGTCACGGTGCCCGTTCCGAAAGATGAAATGAGCTGGCGACGAAAATCAGAAATCCGAATCAGGGCGAATTCAGCCATGACCGCGCCTTGATCGTGGGCAGCCGATAAACGATTCGTAACGAGGTGTCGAATGATACACCCGCTCAGCATACAATAACAGGCCCGAGTCGAGAGGTTTCTGCCATTTAAATTGAGGTCAATAGAGTGATCGGATGACGATGACACTCACGGCGATTTTCCACTCGAACGCGAAAATCGCGGCGTCTCCGATCCGGTGTCCTCTTCTCGGTGGCGCTTAAAAGTCTCTTGAAAATTGCGAGCCGAGAATTCGATCAGGTATTCGGTGCTGATTTTCTTTGGTCTATGTGAAAGCAGTGGCCTCGATCGAGATAAAATATTAATCTGGTGAAAATGATGCACCGGAAAAAAAAGTCTCTCGGATCTAGAACCCAGATTCTTAAAAAAATTGACAAGAAAAAATATTCTTGATTCAATCAGATTTTTGGTAGAATCAAAAATATACCCGCTTAAATTTAGAGTCTTGACTCTCGATTGAAGCTAAAGTTCGATTGAACTAAGAGAATTTTTTCAGGGTCAAATTTTTAAGATTCTGGACTCTAGATCCAACAGACTTTTTTTCCAGTGTTGGAGAACCTAGAGTACCTGTATAGCGAGAGTATAGACAGATGTGAAACTCCGAAAATCCATCAGGCCGTCACCGATGTCTCCGCGAATAAAGTTAGGGCCCAGAAATGCAGCCAATCTATGAATTTCAATTATCCAGAGCGTTGTACCTACTAACACAATTGTTACGAACCATCGTTTATAAAGCACGTATTTGATTTAGTTTTTGCATAAAACTCATTTTTGCGGAAGAACACTTCTTTATGTACATTCTTAGCCATCTTGGTTAGAATTGGAATCTGCAGACTGGCAGTGAAATTTTGTGCGTTAGAAGTTGGTTAGAAAGGTGGCTGCACTTTTGGGCCCTAAGCCCTCCATGAAGCGATCTGTCCATACTCTCGCTACATAGGTACTCTAGGAGAACCGGAATAACGCAGTTACTATCTTTTTTTCGTGACCCAGACGACGGAACGTAATTGCACCCCAAGTTTGCTAAAACTACTCAAACACCTGTATTTTCACGAGATGACTGTGCGATTTTAATCCAAAAATTTTGCTGCTTTTTCCGCGTAATCGGAGGAAAAATTTCAAATTTTCAGTCGGAGGTTCTCAACAGCCAGTGGCATTATAATTGAGTTTGGTTGGATAGGTTTCAGGACATTTTGTCAACGATTTTTTGTCCGGGCGCCTGTTTAGTCCAGTAATTTACGTCCACGCATAAAATAAGAAACAGTGACTTGGTATTTTCCTTTAATACAAATTTTTTTCTCATAAATGTAAATGAGAATAATCCGTGCAGAGCGTGCAAACATTTAAAAGCAGAGTTGAAACACGCTGGCTCCGCGAGTTTAAATATTAGAGCCTACCACAGAGCGAAAAGCGCTTTGGCGCCTACAAACCTAACGGGATACTTCACGCGTTGCGTAATGCGTGAAGTATCCCTGTTAGGTTTGTAGGCGTCCATGCGTCCATGCGCGTGTCACGCTGGTCGCGCGGCGGAGTGCTACGGTGCGGCGTTTCAAGCAACTATTTCGCGACATAGTTGTTGTCCTGTTGCACCGAAGAGGTGTAGAGAGTTTTAATGAATTTTCTCTCATGGAATTGACGCCAAAATTCTCAATTATATATTTGTTTCCGTTTGGCCAACCAAACAAACGAAAAGCGAGCGAACCCTCATTCTTCCAAGACATTGTAAATTTCATCCCAAAACGTCGTGAGCAAATGTGTTTTGTGTTTACATGTTGAGCAATTAACTTTGGGTCTCAATAATTGGTAAGTGGACCAAAACTCCCCTGCCGAAAAAACGCGTGGACTTAAACTACTGGAGAAAACAAGTGCTAGGACAAAGAATGGTTGACGAAATGTCCTATAACCATCGGATAGGCAACTAAAGTAACTGCATGGCAAAGCGTAAAGTATCACCAAAAATGAAGGCGCTCCGATCCGATAGCGCGCTCTTGAAGTTTTTAAGCACTGAAACCCTCGTCGTGTGAATGCGGTTATTACGACTGCTGCTAATTGCTTGCGACACATGTGTACAGTGTATGTGCCTGAAGGCTCATACGGCGTTTTTCCTCGGCACGGTAGCCTGATATTTTCCTCCTACTCCCTCCGCATTTTTCCTGTTCTTCCGAAGTTTCACAGCCGAGTATTTTCCGCCAGGCGCGGCTTGTCTTCATAATTCATCGTTGTAATATTCGAACCGCAAGTTTTACGTCTACGCCCGGATTCTGTGTTTAATTGAGCTCCTCGTTACAACAGTCTTGAATCGTGCGTAACACCGCTCGACGCACCTCAATCTCAATGTTGCCAAATCGTCTCTTTTTTTATCGGTAGACAAGTCCTATGCTGCCTTGCGAAGGAAAAACGCCGTATAAAAATTCGAGAGTTGCCAAATTTCCCCGGATAAAACAGGTATTCACGAGGAAATTCATGCATATTTCCCCTCGAAATTTTCAGATATTTTAAATTAAATTGCAAACGAAATAGACTGAAAAATTTGAAGAAAAATACTAACAACTTCTCCAATTAATTCCCATTCTATCGGAGGAAATTTGGCAACGCCCGAAGGTACATACGGCGTTTTTCCTTAACGCGCGGTGTTACGTCTGGTCGCGGACAGCGGGATCGCCACCCGAATCCGCGGAACTCGTCGGTCAGCTTTTTCAGACGCCGGGCATCGCGGCATTGTTGCCAGATTGTGCTGAAAGTAAGCATTATGCCTCCTTTAAACCCATTTAATATCTCAATTTAATGGCATAGCCTGGCAACCTCGTCGGCGGCTGACTCGCCGGACCGGGACAATTAGCCCGGCGAGGACGCCGCGCTATACGAAGAGCTCGGAAGTTCCCGGGGGGAGGAACCGGTCCCGCCGGGCCACTTGGCAGCCGCGAAACCAGATAACGCTACGCGTGCCGGAGTATTGTCTCACGCAAAAAACCGTCGCGGAAGCGCTGACGTGACGCGAGGCAACGCGTCGCGCGCCGAAAAAACCATCGAGTTTCCTTTTACAACCCTGTGCCGCACGCTTCCGGATTCGTGTTCGCAGCGGTTTTTTTGGCGGTGCCGCCAGTGTGTCGCGTTGTGGGTGAAGGTAGCCCCCGAAGACTCGCTTCAAGTGACGTCATCAGAGTAGAGGAGGCTCTGAGATAGATGGGGGGCCCTCTATAAATGACGTCAGGTGCTGAGGGACGGGGTGTCTAGGACTGTCTCCCTTCGAAGGAGAGTGGGACAGAGCGTCCTGCCGTGCTAAGGAAAAACGCCGTATGAACATTCGAGAGATATCAAATTTCCCTTTACAAAACATGTATTTTTACGACATTCATGCACATTTTTCTTTGAAACTTTTCGATGTTTTAGACTAAATTGCGCACAAAATTGTTTGACAATTTTGGAAAATAACATTCAAAATTTTCCCGGTAAATTCAGTTTTTATCGGAGGAAACTTGGCAACGTCTGAAGGCTCATACGGCGTTCTTCCTTATCACGGCAGCATCATTCTCCCTACAAAAAAGCGTAACTACATTTCTATGTTGCCAAATTTTCCCTCGCATATTGAATTTTTATCGAAAGAATCGTGGGAATTTTTAACTGAATACTTTATTGGTTTTTTTTTTATCTCGTGGGAAAAATCAGAAAAAAATGTGGGTAAAATTACTAGGATACTTGTACAAAATTGCATTGATTAAGTCAATTTTGCAACGTTGAAATGGAGTTACGTTCTTTCGTCTGGGAAGAGACGAGAACGAGATACGAGGACGGGCATGGGGGAAGATTGTGTCAAAAATCGGGAAAAGCATCCGACGTCATTTTTGGACTGTCTTCAGAGACGCTCCACCAGTAACCTGGGCAACGCAACGATGAAAATTTTTCCGTGCAAGGGTTCGGTAGAGGCATGAATTGGATTGCGTTTTGCAATAAGGAACCACTATCTGTGGCTTTTCCGTAAAATCACATTTCTACCCAGGGAAACCTATGGCACATATGCTGTTTCTAAAATGAGCCAGAAATAGTGGTTCCTTAATGCAAAATGTGGTCCAACTATGAACCTTATCGACAGTGATGTCTCTTACAAGCCGGCAAAACTGGATTCCCTCCATTTCAATCCATACGGAACGATTGATGTAGGCGAGACGGTCCGTCTCGATTTATTTAGATTTTTTACACGAAACATGCGGATCCCAATATCTCAGGAATCTTAATCGGAGCGAATCTCAGATATCATCCAAAGACCCAGTGAAATAAGCCGAACACGTGGATGGGGCACTCTCGAATATCTCGTCTCATCATGAAGTCTGTAGCACTAATCCAAGGTCACGATGTTTGAAAAGGCGTGATTCGTATTTATAATTTAATACAATTAAAAGGAGGAGATAAAAAATCGTCGCGGCAGGCTCACCATCAGCCAGACGGGAGAGCTTATGGTGTGGGGGGGGGGGGGTGTGGTTACGTCACACGTACGATCAGATGCAATCGGGAAAAATACTTGAAACAGTACTGTCGTTTTAAGTAAGACCGATGTAAAAGCCCTAGGGTGTCGGCGGTCTGAAGAACCGGGAAAGTCAGGGAATTTTTGACACACCTACCAATCACTGAAACATCACTGATTTTCCAACTGTCTACCCTTCTGGTCATTTTAAGGCTTGTCATCTTTTAACCTGCTACTCAATGACTTCATCTATCATTTGGACGGAGTTAAACAGAAAGGAACCAAGCCACATCGGGATCGAACCGAGAAAAAGAGGTTTAAAGTTTGGCTTCTGCATAAGACTCAATGTAAAAGATAAAGTTTAAGTTCAATTTCTGCAAAATTTGCTCCAACAAAAACTTTGAATTTTTGGCGATAGATAGTAGAGCAGTGGTTGAGTTCAATACCACTCATAACTCAATTTTTTCCAAAATGTGGGTTGGTTCCTTTCTGCTTAACTCAGTCCATTTCATCTTCAAACAAGGAAAGTCCAAAGTGTAGGGGAAAATAACGGATTTTAAGAGAAAAAAAGTAACGTGGAAATTGTGTTTGAAAGTCAAGGAAAGTGAGAGAATGAGAAAATGTTAAATTCAGGGAGAAGCAAAAGTAGTCAAGGAAAAATCAGGGTAAGGCAGGGAGTTTGAAGATAAAAAATTATGGCAACCCTGGAGCCCTCAGGCGTTGCCAAGTTTCCTTTGATGAAATACGCGAGTTTTAGGAAACACAGAAATATTTTACATCCATTTCCTGAGAGGATTATACCCGCAATTCTAAAGTTTCTGACAATTTTGAAGAGAAATTCTCACAACTTTTCATGAAATTCAAGATTTCTTCCGGAGAAATTTGGCAACTTTGGAAGATTCATGCGGCATTTTGCCTCGGCATAGTGGAATCAAAGAAAATTGCAGCTTCCTCGCCGTCGTCGATGTAATCCCACGCATTTGAATTTATTTTAATCGGTGAACGGACTTTGAACTTGGGTTCGTCAACGCGGAAAAGGTGACGGATCGCAAGACGAATGCTTCGCTTGATTTTCGTTTCACGCTCATCATAATTCGCCGTAATGTCCGCGAGCTCTGCTGTGCGGAAAAACTCGTATGCGGATTTTAAAGTTACCGGTTGAACTAAATTTGGCAACTAGGAGCTATTGGAAGTGCAATATTGCTGAAATTGTACAGAAATGCAGAAAGCTCCGAGCCTATTTGCATTTTTAAGTAGAAGCCATCAGTAGCTCAAAAAATGAATTTTCCAGTGCTATCTCACGAAAAGAAAGCATCAACAAAATTTAAAGGACTTCCTCGTTTAATCCGGTTTTCATCAAGGTTGCTCCGTGTCACGCGATCGGTCGCGTGCAGTGGCGTGGCGTGAATTGCGATATATCGATTGTTATGCCATTTAAACCTATGGAAAAGGATCGATAGACAGGGTGTTCTCAGCGAACACCTTAATAATCGATTCTTTACCATAGATTTAAATGGCATAATAATCGATGTATCGCAATTCACGCCACGCCACTGGTCGCGTGGTTGCGAAGATTCTGCACCTCCAAATAGAACCCCGACTTTTAAAATACTTGGACTAAAATTGGGTGAGGAAACGAAATTTACAAGGTGATTCCCTCATTTGAACAACTATTTTTTTTGTTCAGAGGTACTTATTTGCATTTCCGGATTTTTCCGCCAATGTAAAAAGTTGCATTATCCTGGCAGCGTTTTGCAATGCTAGTGCCTGGTACATCCAGCTTTTCTCCGATAAAAAGTCTTATCAAAAACATCAGTTTAGTTGGTGCCCTCTGACCTCTATACGACCCACAGAGTGGGGTGGAGTCATCAAAGGTCCATAAGAAACCGCTATTAAAACCGGGGTCATAAGACGGAAATTTGAATGCAGGCAACTCTTTTAGGGATTATCACCTGCTGATAGTGGAAAAATCATGGAATTCGAATCGATTTGTCTCTAAAAATAACTCGGACAAGAAGAGCGTGTTTGAAAAGTCAAGGAGCTTATACTAATCATATCTGCCAATAGTAAAATAACCATGCTAATCGGTCCAGTAGATATCTAACAATAACATCGCACCAGACATGGAAATTTGAGGAGTCAGAGAGCTTAAAATAATGATATGGAATAGTTAAAAGGTGGTTTATTCTTGCATAGTTATGTTAGGAATACATTCACCGGTTACTGATTCGTTTTGTCTGATACAGGCGTCTCGCAAACTAGAATGCTAAATCGCACTGGGAAACTAAAGAGCCATCACTCAGCATAAATATTTCTACTATTTGTGTACCAATGGTCACCGATATGGTAAATCACAAATCGAGACTGATTTATGTGCGAAAAATTGATTCTTGAGCATCTGCAACATAATGTTTCGAATCAAGTCTTTCTCTGGAAAAAATCGTCCCTTTCTAAGTATTTAGCGAGGAATCTTTGGAGAAACACTTTCGGCGCAAAACGCCTTCAGTTTTACGTGATACACCATGCTTCGCTCCGCAGTTAGTTTAGTTGCTTAGCCGACCCGAACCCAACTACGGGGTAACACCCAGCAGTCCATTTGATCCTCCATCTGGTGATGTTAGCATGATCATTTTTTTCTCTCTCATTTTAAAGTTATTTGGACGCGAACCGTGATCGCTGCTACCCGAATAATTTCCTTGAACTTTTTCATGAACTTCTCTCAAACCAACGCCGAGGTGTTTTTTTTTTTTATTTTGCCAAACAAAAATGGTTCACGACGATATGCTCGTATTTTAAGCTCTTTGTGGATAGTCTTCTCACTTTGGTAACGAAAGGAGATTTATCATCTAGTACCCCAAACTCAACCATCCGTGTCATGAAATTAAAATACAAATTTGAGAAAATTTCCAATAAAAAGTTGATGGAAGGCGAAACAAAATAATTCAAAAGCATTTTACAAATAGGAATATCATGCACAATCGCCACAATCCTAGCAAAGTCTGATTGCGCTTACTTACTAGGTGTTGAATTTTCACTCTTCAAATGTTAAAAACTTTAGTTTTTTTATTACCCAATTCAAAGCGATTTGACCATGAATTTCGATCACGTCTACTCTCAAAACTTCATAGAACTTTTTTACGGACCTTTTTTTTCAACCAGCGAGGAAGTTTTTCTATTAAGCCCTGGATAGACGATCAAATTCCGAACCAATTCCGATCAAAGTATAGACATGCTGATGACTGATGGTCACCATCTACCATCAAATTTTGACGGGCCGCACTTATTTGTTCAAAGTAAGATCAGAATGGAGTGCCACCATTCATCGTTTCCTGCCACAGGAAACAGTTCTGCCAAGTTTTCATTTTAAAATTAAGCAAATTAATGAGTTTAAGACTGGTGACTCTCGACACTTCGATGGTAATTGGTTCGGGAAGTTGATCGTCTATCGAGACCTTTACGTATCGAGAAATGTCTCACTGGCGCGAGCGTTACGGTTCTTTGTCTATAAAGTTTTCACACCTAGCAGTGAAAAAGTAGGCTGGTCCAGAAAGCCGCTTCCACCCGAGAATCCGGTCTGAAGATGCGTATTCTGCAATGTCTGGGATCTAGAATTTTAAACTATTCAAATTACTGGGTGACTGCTTTAATTTTCCGACCGAGGTCCGTCAGACAAAGGTACCCGTCGATCGGGCCCAAGATTAATGGAACAAGGTGACTTCAATCCATCAAGATGTTTGTCTCTTGTCGCGCCTCCATCCCAAATCTCCCGTGCCGTGGAAAAACGTCGTATGAGCATTTAGATGTTGTCAAATTTCCGTATGTTTTGAACAACCGTGAAGTATCGGAATTGGTCAGGGAATGAAAAATACTCAGGAAAATCTGGGAACTCGTCGGAGAATTGGTGCTGGGAACTGAAAATCATTTTTTCCGCTTCGAACTCTTCTTTTTTTTTTTCTTCTTTTTTTTAAATTTGAGATTATTGTTTACCAAGTCGTAAAGAATTGGACAAAAGATGAAGAAATGGATATTTTTCTGTGAGAAGTAATATCGTGTTTTTCCAAAAAAAAAAAAAAAAATCCAAGGCTTCCATTTTCCATTAGAGAACTTTCCCGTGGAAATCAGGAAAAACCAAGAATTCTACACACCATGGCTTGAACTGCCATGAATCGTTCCTTTTTACATAGATATTAAATATTCTTAATTTAACCGACTGAAAACTGTTCTGATTCTGTATCAGTGAAATTCTAGAGGAACATCTCAACTTTAAATTTAATTGAAGTTTTGACGCACATGTTTATATTTTTACTTTTTACTTGAATATGTAGGTTACTTTGAGGAAATGTACATGAATTTTTTCTCTTAAAAATTTTAGATCTGCCAGAAATAATTGTAAAGGAAATTCTTGAAAATTGAAAAAAATGCAAAAGTTCTCCAGAAAATCCCTTTTTATCAAGAGAAATTTGGAAACTTCGTATTGTTCATACGGCGTTTCTGCCCAGCACGATAGGAATAGACAGAAACTAAAAAATGAGCTACCCACGTCTAAGATGACAGTCGTCCGTGCAAGAGGATGATCGCTGCTCCTGATTCTCATATGATTTCCAAGAGCTCTTTGTCTGGGATCTGTTACGTAAAATTACAAACACTGACAGTGAGACCATTCGCATGCGTTAATCATAAAAAAATGAAGCGATAAGTCGACTCGCGAAATCCCATGACCTCACCTCATACATTCTAATTTAGGATTTCAAGTTTAAGTTAAGCCTTGTTTTCGGCTCGCACTTGAACTGATTTTTCCCACTTACGGTTATGACGAGAAAGGTTATCTGGTACTCACGCCGAAGTAAGAAAACGCATGGTGCTCAGGATATGTGTCCACCGGGAAATACTAGAAATTATACACACGTAAGAACCGCTTTCACAGAGCTTCCTGGCACTTTCCGACACGTAGACCTAGCCTCTTAAGTCTCTTATTCTCCCTGAAGCCCTTCAGAGAGTTAGCACTCCCTTATTTCTTGTAAAACCCCCTGTCGCCACCCTTTCACTGGGTCTCCTCGCAGAAGGAACCCAATCTAGTATCTTTTTGGCAGCCTTTACTCCGTCACCTCGTCAACATGCCCATTCCAGACAAGCTGTTTGGTCATGACGTCGAATACGATATCACTTTTGACTTCCATAATCGGACGCACTCGATCATTACGGACCCGATCTCTTCTTGAAAGCCCTTCAGACCTCCGCCAAAAACTAATCTCCGTTGCTCTTAGTATTCTGGAGATTATCAGGGGACAAATTATCTTTGGGAAAATACGGTAATGTCTCTGGGAAAATCAGTTTTAAAATCCAGGAACGTCTCTTCCGTCTGCACTGTGACCATCAGTGGCGTGGCGTGCTTTGCGATATATCGATTGTTATGCCATTTAAATCTATCGTACAGAATCGATTATTAAGGTGTTCGGTGCGAACACCCTGATAATCGATCTTTTTTCATAGGTTTGAGTGGCGTATCAATCGATGTATCGCAAAGCACGCCACGCCACTGGTGACCATTCCTCCAGAAAGCTTCCCGACAAAGGCTTTCATCTTACTTTCTCGTTGGCTGCGTTAGTACGTGTTCAGCAATGTGTCCAACTAGCCTGTCGACCATTGTCTTATTTGTCAAACTGCACATCACGTCAGCACCAAAGCATTTTGAAGTATTTTCTGGTTAGTATCGATCAAAGTGAATTCTCGCGAAGGAATTGGGGTCGTTTTGTAACACGACGAGACAAAACTGCCTACTAACCGCGCGAAAAGCACTTCTCAAAGTTAAAGAACTATTAACGCTGTGGTTTGATGACTTGCAGCTAACTTTTGCACCCATGCATACGTTTCTCGATCCGCCAGGTGGATTGGCGGGTCAAGAATTTTTGATAGTCATCATCGCTGCCAGCATAAAAATCAAATGTTGTAAGCGCACATTGTCGTCGCCTAGAAAGGTTTTCGTTCTGTTATAACTACAACGGAGGTTGGCAGCAAGTAAGAGGACTGAACCTAATCTGCTTGCGGAAATTCAACTGCAGAAGAACCTTTCATCCGTCACCAAGAGGCTAAATGAACGCCTTTGTTTGTTTCTGCTCACAACACAGGCCTGAAATGTCTAAAAATTTACATGAAAATGGATAAGAAATCTTGATAAAGTGTAGAAAAAAAGTAACTCAAACAAAAACTAGCGCAAAAAAGAAACCAGACACACATCATGGCACAGCCTTGTGACACGTGGAGTCCTCAGTCTGAAAAAATTCGGAAAGAAAAGGGGTAGTCAAAATTTAACACGCAGAATATATCTAATTAAAGCAAATAAATTAAGATCAAGACTAAACGAGGCCGAAAAGGGTAGGAGAAGAAAAAGAGGAAGAAAAAATGTGATGAAAAAATTGCTTGGAGGTTCAATAGAACATACTCGTACTTTTTGCCCAATGGCTCATTCATTGTTTTCTCCGAGGTATAAGTATGCACGATTGCACGTAAGGCATGGAAATAATTGAGTTTTTGCTTAGCCCCGCGAAAATTGAAAGTGGGTATTCCAACGAAGCCATAAGAATTTCGAGGCCGCTCCTAGGCCCGCCGGAATCCAGTTCCAATTGTATTTTTAGAGTTTGGACGTTGACTTCATTTTTTTTGCTCCGTGTCCTATCACGGAAGTAATTGTTTATGTTTTATGCATGAGTTCTTTTCAGGAATGTCCAGAAACATGTCCGTTTCTCTCTTGAAATAACTACAACTGCCCTAAGATCAATTTAATAGAAAAGCGATCGGCAGGGGCTTAAGTCTTCTTTGAAAGTCAGTTTTTTTAAATACAGGGTTTCTGTGTGATACCCATCATCGCCAGTGGCAATTCTCAAAGTTGGCAAAATTGAGTTTAATTGATTAAGAATTATGTGAAACAATCGATATCGATATCAATAGGTAGCCTAATGCCTCGCCTAGAATCGATTGGTGATGATGGAGTTAATTGGAGGAAGAACAGAGTTGCCAACACATACTGCCAGTTATATAAGAACAACAGTGGCGTGGTGCGATTTGCGATATATCGATTGATTTGTCATTTAAATATGTGGAAAAAGATCGATATACAGGGTGTCCGCACCGAACACCTTAATAATCGATTCTTTAGCACAGTTTCAAATGGGGAAATGTCGATAATCGATTACTCGCGCGCCTCGCCCCTGAAGAACAAGATCTGGTGGAAATATTTAGTAGCCAGTAGTTCATCTCCGACAGTGTTTATCATTCGGCAGAGGAACCTCATGCATGATTGGGCTGCATGTTTCAATTAGGAACTACAATTTTTGACTCATTTCAGAAACAGCATGTATGCCATAAGTTTCCCTATCCAGGCACGCGCTTTTATAGATGAGCCTCAAATTACAGTTTCTACCTTCTAATTGCAAAATGTAGTCTCATTAACACTAAAAGGGAGCTATGTAATAATGCTCACTGGATTTCCTGGGTATCTCATATGATCAGGTTTCTAGTATCCGCCATCGTTCTTTTTTTTTAGCCGTGTGGATATTTAATAATGCTCAATTGCTCATAGTGGTACGCAAGATAATCTCATCGAGAATATCTGATGAGGATGTGCGACGTACGAACGATTTAACGACTTTGGTGAAAATCTGAAATTTTTAAGGCTCCAAATGAGGAACGTTGGAATTCCTCGAACTTGGTATCCAGAGATTTCGATCCGTCTTGACAATCAAGTCTCCCGGAATACAAGTGAACTTCAAATTTTTCAAATCAATCGGCGCTCAGCGTTATATAATATTGTACTGCGCACTGTTCAAGTAGGTGCCCACCCCGCTTGAAACCGGTTTCGTGGCGCATTATCTGAAGTACAATTTTACTTTTTTGGAAAGCCTCTTCTATCCTCTTAATTTGTTTTTCAAGCTGTTGAATTTTTAGACTTGTGGTTTTTATTCGCCTTTAAAGTTTGCTCTCGTTATCTCCGATGTGTTCCCTTTGTGCGAAAACCAATTTTGGGCGTGAAAGTTAGGAAAACTCATCTTTTTCACAATTGCCTCTATAATGGCAAGGTCCCAGGCAAATTGCTAAGTCAATCATTTTGCGAAACGCGTAAGCTATTGCAGAAGCATTTTATCGAAGTTTTCACAATCTGTCAAATAGTCAGTTTTAATCATTTTTTAAAAGTTGAGATTCTCATACTTCGGATTTCACTCCGATATTTCATCGCTCCTCTGGCGTGAGGGCGTATCACAATTTTCACATGAGCCCTAGAACAGTGGCGTGGCGTGCTTTGCGATTTATCGATTGTTACCCTATTTAAACTTATGTAAAAGGATCGATAAACAGGGTGTTTGCAGCGAACGCCTTTATAATCGATTCTTTACCATAGGTTTAAATGGCATGACAATCGATAAATCGCAATTCACGCCACGATACTGCAGAAAGCTTGGATTTATATTACGATAGGGCTCACATGGAAATTGAGATACGCCCTTACGACCCTTACGTCAGAGGGTTGACGATTTATGACAATGTAAAGTTTTCACGACTGCACTAAGGAACTATACGACTATACTAAGGGAAAACGCCGTATGAGCCTTCACACGTTCCCAAATTTACTTTGAAAAACGGATTTTCTGGAGAACGGGAAAAAAATTCCTTCCAATTTTTCATATATTTTTATTCGCAATTTTATCCGAAAGATGAACATTTCAAGAAAAATTATTAAAAACTACCGTCAAAAATAACCAATCAATCGCGAGAGACTTGGCAACATTTGAATGTTCATACGGCGTTTTTCCTTAGCACGGCAGCACAAGAAAGACTTCAGGGACGAGGAGTCCTCACGCTGTCTATGAAAATACTTGAAATCTCAGTCTGTGCAGCAGTGGCGTGGCGTGAATTGTGATGTATCGATTGTTCTGCCATTTAAAGCTATAGTAAGGAATCGATTATTAAGGTGTTCGCTGCGAACACACTGTTTATCGATTCTTTTACATAGCTTTGAATGACATAACAATCGATACATCGCAAAGCACGCCACGCCACTGCTCTGCCGTGCTGAGGAAGAACGCCGTATGAACCTTCAGGCGTTGCCGAATTTCTCCCGAAAATCACTAATTTTCAGGCAAATTTTTGAATACTTGGCTACCAAATTCTCGGATAATTCAGCTTGCAATTTTACCTAAAGTTTTTGAAAATTTCTCGGGAAAATATTCATAACTTTCCTCAGAAATAAACACTTCATGGAAGGAAATTTGGCAACTCTCGAATGTTCATACGGCGTTCTTCCTTAGCACGGCAGTAGCTGTGCTGGAGAAAAAGCCTCGTCATGAAAAGCGCTCGTGTGCGCCAAGAGTCGAAAAAGCCAGCCGTGATATCTTTTTCTTTCGAAGTCGCGCTAATGTATGGAGTTTTTTTTCAAGGTTAGCGATGGTGTGCGTGTGGTGCGCGCCTGCGCGTCCGTTCCGTCGCACGAGTCGGAAATAGGCATCGTCTTCCCGGCTCCTGCGTTGTCTGTTTTCCTCCAATTACGGGCATATTAGCGCTGACCGTTCGATAGACATATTTACATCCTGCTCGGATCTAATCATAGGTTCGATCGGCGAGGCCGAGCGCGGAGACTCCCTCACTCCTTCCGCGCGGAAACGTTTTGATGGGTTTTAAAAATTATCGTCGAAATCATCGCAACGTCCCGACTCGCAACATGACTCACGATCGGCTCATTTTCATACGTCGACGACTTGCGTGCGACCCACAGTGGTCATCCGAGTTCTTGAATTCGGCTCTTAGCGAAGGAAACCAAGCGAATCATCCTCAAATTCCGCAACTCATATTTACCACGCGATTAGGGATGTTTTAGTGGAAACTGCACCGTTTCCGGACTTTTCCCGAGAAAGTTTCCGGGCATTCCCCACCAAATTGTGCTTCTCCGGAAAATTTGGACTGAAAAACACGTATGCATGCACAAAATCACACGGTTATCACCCACACTTTGAGAGCCGCCAAGATCGTTCCACGGAACTTCCCGCCTGTGGAAAATGCGAATACAACTATTGTGACTCGGGAGGACCCGCTTTTGCCTATCTTCTCAATTGAAGGCGAATCAAGTGGCTACCAAAAAACTTCACGCGACAGGCGCCCTGCACTCTGGTATTTTCCACCTCGTTTTTTCCCAGAACTTTACACAAAATGAAGGAGAATGAAAACTCCTTCGCGAAAACACATTGCAAGTAGAGTTCCCGTTCCTGGCACCGTCCTTTCTGCAGAAACTTACGATTCTCCCGCGGAATGGATGATGAGCCAGCTGCGCGTATCGACGATGTAGATTATGCTTCAAGGAAAACGCAAGGAATTTTGGAAAGACACTAGAACAACTTTGGCATAGGCTCTGGAGAAACTTAGAGAATTTGGGGAAGGCACGGCGAAGACTCGGGGGAACACTTGAAAAAATTGGGATTTTGGGGGAGGCGCTAAGAATACTCCCGAGTATTTGTGTTGGACGCTGGGATATCACGCGAAATCTGCTCAAATACTGGAAAGAAGGAGGAAAATGGACATCTCCTTTGAAGGCATGCAGAACTTGACCGGGCTACAAAATTTCCCAACTTGCCTTTACATTTGATCAAATGCCTGATTTCACCATAATCCTCCATATCCTTCCTTTATCCGAATTACCGGATTCTCTCAGCCGTGCTAAGGAAAAACGGCGTATGAGCCTTCAGACGTTGCCAAATTTTCCACAACAAAGTATTTATTTTCAGGAAAATTGGCGGATATTTTTCTCCCAATTTTTCAGAGACTTTTATTCGTGATTTGATCTGAAGTGTCAGGAAATTCCGAGGAAAAATATTCATGAATTTTCTCCCAAGAAAATATTTTCTGAGAGGAAATTCGGCAACGTTTCAATGATCGTACAGAGTTCTTCCCTAGCACACCATTACTCTGCCGTGTTAAGGAAGAGCGTCGTATGAGCTTTTGGCATTGCCAGATTTACTTAAGAAAAATCCGAATTTTCTTGGAAAATTGTGAACATTTTTCTTCAAATTTTTCAGATAATTTGGCTCGCAATTTCACCTGATGTTCCTGGAAATTTCAAGGAAAAACTTTCCTCAAAAATAAACATTTTATCGAAGGAAATTTGGCAACTCGAGTGTTCATACGGCGTTCTTCCTTAGCACGGCAGTACCAGCCTCCTGCGAATAATCGCGTTTTCATATGACCTATGAGCCAAAATTAGGAATGGGGGCTTTTTTTCGTTGCTCGATAGTGACCGGAATTCCAGGCGATCGAGAGGCCGTAACCACCGTGCGAACGCGAATGGTCCCAGTCGCTCATCGTGCAAGGGCCGACTTCGTAACTGTAAACGCTGCCTTACTTTGAATTGATTCTAAGGTCATCGGTTCTGTAAAGCTTATTCATTCAGTGCCTACGTGACTTTTTTCGCTTCCATTATACATTCCCTCGTCTTTTTTTGCTTTTTTCCCCCCGACGCTTTCCCACAATTTCCCCAGAACTCGTCATTTTCCAGACGATGGAACGCACCTCCATTCCACGGTTGCAAAATTGACTCAAAAATTCTGTTGTTTAGAAGATCGTGACAATGCAATTTTCTTTCGCAGCAAAATCATTTCAATTTATATTTCAAGCAGAATTTTTTTTTTCCTAAATACAATTTACTAGTGGAAATTTCGCAATTTTGAAATGTACTTGCGTTCTTTTGACCGCGAAACTTCGAACTATCATGTCACTTAGCCAACCGATCTCGACAGAGAGGGGTACTTGAAAGGGGGAAAAAATTAAAGTAGGGACCATGCTGCCGCATTTACGCTGAAAAATAAAAAAAAAAAAAAACACCGCACGGGCATTTGAATGTTGACAAATTTACTTCGACCAATCGGACTCCATTTTGCAAAATTAGGAGCTGCAATTTCTGGTTCAAGCGTAAAAACACTTATCCGCATAAGGTAAACAATGGTACATACACGTTGTTTCTAAAGTGAGCCAGAAATTATAATTTCGAATTGCAAAATGCAGTCCAATTGTTCCCCAACCTTGTAAAACCCCAGTCTCAAATAACATTCTAATTTTAAGAGACACTCCTCATACCTAGATTACGGTTACATTTTCTACGTATTTTATGCATTTAAAAACGTCATGTATATGGTCTCTTATTCTCATGTAAGTCTTCCAGGCAGTGCTGAATTTAGTCTAAATGTCTTAGCAGGCATAGGTTTAAATACTTTTAAGGAGGGCATAGCTTTAGAATTTTTTTTTTTTTTTTTAAATTGTAACTAAGTACATAGCTTTAATTTTAATGTGCTTCGTCAAAAAAGCTTTACTAAAAAGAGTCTAATGCATTGCTGCATCTTTTGTTTCAGGTGTTCGGGTTGGGAAACAAAACTTATGAACACTACAACGAAGTTGGTATTTATGTAGACAGGCGTCTGGAAGAGCTTGGCGCTACCAGAGTATGTGAACTGGGTCTTGGAGATGACGACGCGAAGTAAGTATATTTTCTGTGTAATCTCAGATTCTATGGGAAGAGGTTGAAATCACCCCCTATGGCTCGCAGCTTCCTCCGCTGCAAGGAAGTTTACAGTAATAAAGAGAATGATTATTTAAATGACAGAAACCTTGCTTGAAAAATGTCGAATTCATGCTTATATCGATTGCTGAAGTGTGACTCCACAGATCTATATTGCCGTGTTTCAAAATCATTTCAAAATCTCCGCTCCTAGCGTATTTTTTCGAAGAAGAACAAGTCAGCTGAATAGCTGGAAGTTTACACAGAATATTCTCAAACAGAAAAGAAAAATCAAGGGAGTTTTCAAAAAATTATGTTGACTTATCCAAGGGAAATATAAAGTAGGACCGTAAGCCTACCTTGTCGCAAATAGAGATACATGGTCTCGCTCTTTAGCCATCGATATTTTAACATTACTACCAAATTCTTCTCTTACCTTGCACTACCTGTTTCCTTTTCCAATTTGCTACTATTAAAAGGAAGGAAGGAAGAAAGAAAGAAAGAAAGAAAGAAAGAAATCTGAACGTTTACCGCACCTGTTTCCTTTTCCAATTTGTCAATATTAAAAGGAAGAAAGAAAGAAGGAAAGAAATCTGAACGTTTACCGCACATTACAGTTACTCCTCACCTAAATGGCATGTTGAAACATTTTGGGCTCAGAAGATTAAAAAATATTCGCATCCGTTTCAAATTTGAAACTACATGGTCTCTTGTCTGGAAAACAATAACAATTTTCTCTATTTTGTTTGAAGAGTTTGAATTCAATTTTATGAATTTTTCTTTTACAGCATCGAGGATGATTTCATTACTTGGAAAGACAAATTATGGCCAGCTGTCTGTGACTACTATGGAATTGAAGCAACTGGAGAGGAAGGTAGTGTGCGTCAGTATAAGTTAACGGAACATACGGATATCTCTCCTGACAGAGTCTACACCGGAGAAGTCGTCAGGTTGCATTCACTCATCAACCAGAGACCGTAAGCTTTATTTGTTTTTATGTTTCTTTCTATAAGGAAAGAATTAAGAATCATTTTTGAGAAAACATAGCTTCTTAGCTTGTTTTTTTTATGGAAAATTCTGACTTAAATGTCTATGGAAAAAGAACCTCAGTGCTCAGAGTCTTTTTATGGAAAGTAATTTTATATTACAATGTTGTAGGTTCCTTGATCGGCATGTTTGTTGGATTGACCTTTTCCTTATTTTTTGCTGGATGTGTTATGGTTGTCGTTTTTTTTCTTCTTACATCACTACGGCCATTTTGACTTCCGATCAACCATTATCAAGTTATCAAACGGAATTAAATATAACCATAAGTAAAAAGAACAAAAACTAAAAATTTGTGACTGTATCACCGGTCTGGTACAAAATCGAGTTTCATGCGGCGCTGTTGATGAGGCTCCAAATTTCAGTTTTTGCTATTTTCGCATTTCTTTTAGTTTCATTTCGTTCATTCAATCGATGTTGGTTAATTAGTAGTCCTAATGGCCGTAATGGTGTACATGATAAGAAAAAGCATTTCCTGCTACAGAGTGTAGAATCCTGAACCCGGAGACAGCCATTGCTGTTTGGATAAAATTTTGAAAAGAGAGTGCTGCATATATTTTTGTGTGCAGAACATGAACATTTTCTGTAGAAAAAGTATAAGAAAAATTTTAATTGTGCCTGGAAAACTCGAAGACGTAGTGTTATAAAAGGGGCTGAGAACCCTGTTACGGTTTGAATGTGGATGCTAAATTGTTGGTAAAACTCTATGAGCAACGGTATGAGTATCTCAATTTTAATTTTTTTGGCTCTGACGTCAATTTCCTTGTAGAAGGTCACAAATGATGGTAACTTTTCAATGTTGTAAAATGACATGCATGCTCTTGTACTTGGCCTATTAATGTTGCCTAAAATAACACTCTTTGACCTAGCCTCTGCAGTAGATCCATTGCAGATGTCTTTACCTGAGGAGTGTTTAGTGGAGCAATCTCCAAACTCTACACAATAATTACCATATGATGAATAAAGATGAAGAGGATGTACAATCACAATGGCTGTGAATTTCAGTTGCGTTCAGCCAAAATATTATCAACTCATTGGAGGCGGAGGCTTGAATTCAATGAATAAAAATGTCTCACCTAACTGACCTACATCCTCATAATATTCAAAGTACATTTTTTATAGTCCTTCTGTCTAATTATACTTATAATGTTTATAGATTGTAAATAATAAATTAGAGGCTCTTCCTAAAATACGTAACACTCAATAAGGGAGGAGAGGGGGCGTTTTTGCATTCATTACAGGGAAGGGGGTGTTCAGAACTGTATGATGTAACACTGAAATGGGAGCATATTGCTGATTTTTCGAAAATCTAAGATGAAAAATCGACTTGGGTTGATAATTTGACATCAAAAATTCCTCAAAAAATGCTATTCTGAAGGGGACGGGGGAGGTCAAACAAAGCAAAGGGGAACGCAGACCTGTGTTACAGGTGCAAAGGAGAGAAGGGGAGAAAAATTAAGATTTTCAGCGTTTGTATTCTATAAAAGGCCCCTTAAAATGCTCAAAAATTGCAAAGAATATACAATCTGTTTAAGGATTTGTGCTCCATGTAGTCATATCACTCTCACTCATGCATACTTTGGGAAAGTTGCATTTTATATTTATTTTAATTTATTTTATTTAGGCAATTTGACATGAAGAACCCTTACCTGGCGCCTATTCGAGTGAACAGAGAACTTCATAAAGGCGATAGTGACCGTTCCTGCATGCACATTGAATTTGATATAGATGGATCCAAGATGAAATATGATACAGGTAATCACTAATTTTTAGTTATTCTTATCCTACTATTTTTTTTTAACTAATGCAAATTTTACTTCTAGAAATTTTCAATTTGCCGGTAAAATACTTTTGAAGAGCAGTTTCTTACGTTCTTATCATATTACCTCTTTTTAATAACTAAGTCAGGGCTTGTTCGTAAGGCATCAAAATCTTTGAAGTAACATCTGAAGTTTAACTGTGTGTTTCTAGTCATTTGAAACACAAGCGTCAACTTCTTAAGTACCTAGGATACCTCAAGATTTTATTTGTCATCTTGTTAGTAGGCACTCGAACCCACAGTGCAAAAAATACGCAAAAGTGGGCAAACTTTGGTGAACTATTCAACAAATCAGTAAAATTGATCTATGACTCTGAAGATACACAGATACACCTCAGTTTAATGAGTGTGACGTTACACAAAACCAATTAATGGGATCTCATTATGAGATGAAAGGCGCAGGAAGTTTCCAACTGTAGAAAATTTCACCAGATTTGGTGTTTTCTTCCTTACTCCCCTTGAGAAATCTTTATTTTCCCGGTGTTTTGTTTATACCATACCTGAAACTGTTGTCGATATTTCTTCTTTTCTTTCTACCTGTGCTCTTCAATTTGGAAAACATCTCTGAATGAACTATGCTTTGTCTCATTTCATGTGATCAGATAGATTCCATACATCTTACAAAAGTTATTATGGAAGAGGAGACTATCGAATGATTGGAACTTAGTGGCTCTGGACTATGTGAAAAATATGTAGAAGTTTCTTCTCTGATCATTAGATCTATAAATTGCATGATTGAGCACTTTTGTATTCCCAAACGAGATCAATTTTTTTAAGGTCTAACAGGAAAATGTTTAGAATTGAATGCTTTTCATCCTAAGACAATTGTGATTTTTTTATTTTCAGGTGACCATTTAGGAGTCTATCCACACAATGATCCAGCTCTGGTCCAGAAAATAGGTGATATGGTGGGTGTCAATCTAGACGTGGTGTTTACTCTTACCAACACTGATGGTTAGTAATGTTTTATTGTCTTGGATTTGCCAAAAACAGCAGAATAAGAACTTATGAAACCCAAAAACTTAAGAACCTATGGTTGAGTCATACTTTTAGATGTACAGATGGAAATTAAACTATGAGAAGTACCTACCTAGTCTTCAAATTAATATTTTAAAAAGACATAATGTTGACAATTTTTTTAATTTTACGCTGATATAAATACATATTGTATGGCTAAATGTGAAAAACGCAATTGTAACCTTTAAAAAGCTTTGATTATTTTTTACTTTCTTTTAAGAAAACTAATCACAGTGTTTCCCTGCAATTTTGTATGATTTCTTTTAGAATGAAGAAAGAAAATTCAAGAAGATTTCAATATGAACTGTTAATTTGTTCTCCTTTAAAAAATGAAACATACAAGAAGACTTACAATGTCTCAATCTGAAACACGTATCTTTCGACTTTAACTGTTTATGTAAGCAAGCCAAAAATCCTCATAACTCCATCAATATTGAAATGATAAATCATTGGTTTTCCAATATTTATTTGCTGCACGAGCCTTTTTCTAGTCTTCTTGGGTTGTTCCATTGAATAAATATATTGTTAAAAACCAAAGTAAAGTTCCAAGTTCTTTCATCAGATGTAGGTGTAACCAATTGTCATCATCTACCGTCATAATGACTTTAAAGTGAGCGAAATAAATTAACATGTGTTTGATATTCTCAATTTTATTTTTCAGAGGAATCAAGTAAGAAGCACCCTTTTCCGTGCCCATGTTCTTATAGAACAGCGCTCACCCATTATCTTGATATTGGCTCTAATCCCCGTACTCACATTCTGAAGGAATTGGCCGAGTATGCCACGGATCCAAAGGTAAATATCCTGTATTTTGTAATCATCTCAAATACATCACTGAGTATGAATAACAAAAAAGATTTGGAGGCATATTTGTAAAAAGTGATGGCTATTATTGAATCCAATCTATTGTCTAGTTGTATCTTCCGTATTATCTGCTAGATCATTCATTCCCATCATTGGAAAGGAAGAAAGAAAAAGGGGAAATAGAATACGCTTTGGATTATGGTAGAGTATTTATTAGAATATGATCTCTGAGACTCTCTTGGTGCATGAGTCCATTGTAGGAGTAACTTGTACTTGAAAATCTCAAGGAGTTATTTTAGTTAATTTTATTGTGAAAAAATGAATGTTATCAGAGATCTTAAACCATTTTAATATCAATACGAATTTTTTGACATCAGCCATCGATGTGTAATTCCATCCACTAATTCACTTTTTTTAGTACAGATAGCAAAAATGTTACTTCCTCGCCTTAATATTAAGAAATCTTGATTATTTGAATTCCTATATCTAACGATCTATAATTACTCATTTCTAAAAATATATTCTCCACAGATAAATCAATTTTATTGCGGTTCATGTTAAAAATTGTAATTTCAACTCGAAAATTTTAGGCTGTGAATAAAATTTAATAATTATTCCTGATTTTCCATAGGAACAAGAACAGTTGAGACAAATGGCCATGACCTCAGTTGAAGGAAAGCAACTGTATAACAAATGGATAATTGAAGACAACCGTAATATCGTTCATATTTTGGAAGATTTTTCATCCTGCAAGCCTGCAATAGACCACCTCTGTGAACTTCTCCCACGGTTACAGGCCCGATACTATTCAATTTCATCATCACCAAAGGTGAGTCCTTTCTCTATCTTATATTCTTTAGGTGAAGATGATTGGGGGGGGGGGGGGGTTCAAATTTATTGTATGGTACTTAAATTAAAAAGGCGGCTGCAAATACAAGCCCATATGCAAAAACCTTGTGAAAATCTTGTTCTGAGAAAAATGCATTTGAAGTTTAAAACTGTCGATGACTTGTTTCTTCTTTTGTTTTTCTCTAGACTTATCTGCAAGGATTACTTACAAGGGGACTTATGATTATCAATAACTAGTCAACTACAATTAAACCCCCAAACTAATCATCTCAAAATGGAATTCTTTTAGTGAAGATAGAGGAGTAAGAAAGGAAATAGTTGAAGGAGGCTTTTTGAGCTGAAGATTGTGCCTCTTGGGATTATTTTTATTTTGTTATTCTTGCCGGAAGAGAATTTTGCCATTCAAAACATCTGGCGATGATCATATTTTGAGATGGTAACATATTAGCTCCGTATGATCCAAATCAAACACAGTTATTTGCAGAGCTCACCATAGGAAACTTTTTCCTGGAAGAAAATAAGTCGAAGTATATAAATAAGAAAAAACCTACAGGTTTTTTTCCCTAGAGTCGTATTTACAATGATAATTTCTTTTGCAGCTGCATCCAACATCAGTTCACATTACAGCTGTAAAAGTAGAATACACAACACCTACTAACAGAGTGAACAAGGGTGTGTGTACAACGCTTCTGAGTCAGAAAGTTCCATCGCCGAACCCTAATGAACCCATTCCCAGGATGCCAATCTTCGTCAGGAAGTCGCAGTTCAAGTAAGTGTCCATTTTTATTGATCTCTATTATTGCGGTAAGTATTTAATCAGAGCTTAAATCATACATAGTAATGATTATTTTGGCAGAATTGTGTCAACTTGCATTTTGATAATTTAGAATCTTCAGTCGAGAGTCTGTCTTACTGTTCGAGAAGATGAAACTTTGTGTATTTTGAGAGTTTTATTTCGACGGTGAAACTACCAGACCCCGTATCTCGGTTTGCAATGTCACAGACTTCCTGTTATACTTTATTTTTTTGGTGAAAAATTACCCAATGTCAATTTTTTAAAATTTCTGTAACTCTCTTTCTTTGTGTGACGAAAAATCTGTGATTACGTTAACGAAAGATATTAGTTTGTTCTCTTTTACAAAAATAAAAAGGGAACAGGGATTTTTAAACACCACAAACAAGATACCTGGTCTAGTAGTTTCACTATATATTAGCATTGAAATATACAGTTCATCACAAGGGGTGAAGTGTCACTGTCTGCACAGTTAATGCCCCCAAGGCTAAAAGCTGGTCTTACAAATTTATGCCAGATGCCCCTGAGATCTGTACCAATAGCAAAAGTTCTAGGAAAAAGCAAATGCCATGTGATTTTTGAAGTACCATTGCTGCTTTTGCTTTCGTGTAATAATATTCCTAAAGATCTGATTTCTTGCTGTAGATAGATAATGAGGATTTTATCTTTAATCTCATGAAATTTTGCTTGATCTTTTTTAAAATGATCCTGTATGATTATATCCTCTAATATTTTTCCAGGCTTCCCACCCGGACACAAACTCCCATTATCATGGTTGGGCCAGGAACTGGTCTTGCCCCATTCAGAGCTTTTATTCAGGAACGTGCTTTCACGAAAAAAGAAGGTATGTTGGAAATTAAGAACGTTGGAGGAGAGATTGCCCAAACAAGTTTTGGATTGGGTAAAACCCAGGAAGAGGCAACAGGGATAACCTGTAGAGGGATGGAAGCAGGGTATTGACGAAGAGATGTTGCGGTGTCAGTTGCCCGATAACCTCTGGGAGGATAGGCATATGTGGCGTTTGGGTGTCGCAGAACGCCAGAGTGCATTGTAGGAGCGACTTTATATATATAATTATGTTGGAAATTGGACTGTTTTCTATCATTACCTAAACCATTGACTTAAAGCAATGACTCTGAATCGTTCACTCTACACCACACCAGTTCTAAACCGATGACTAGGAGCCGTTGGTCTTCTTGGCAGCAATGTGTATGATATACAGATTATGCTACAATAGACCTCTCTTGTCAATGTTTATATGAGTTGTGCGATATTTATTTTTTCTAGTAATTAACTGCTTTGTCATGGTATTTTCATATTTATTTATGGTTGAACTCATTTATTAGCTCATATTCTCCCGATTTTGCGATTTCTGTTATTTTGACAGGTGATCTGTTGATCTATGGCTGAATGAAATGAAATTATTGTGACTAATTTTTCTTCCTGTCTCCTCAAAGAACTTGCAATAAATGCGTAGTGTGTAAATTTTTAACCTCAGAAAATGATGAATTCAGCTTTGACCTATTTCCGAGTGTTCCAAGGAACTGATTTTTACATTTTTATACATGAATTATAGCTGCAGCAGAAACTGCTTAGACAAATTCAATACAATATTCAATATTTTTTCAACGTATACTGAACCTTTTCTTTAATAACTTTATTTTAATCTCAGGAAAAACTGTCGGTGACACAATCCTATACTTTGGATGTCGAAAGAAGAGTGAAGACTTCTTGTATGAGGAAGAACTCAATGAATATGTTAATAACGGAGATTTGAAGGTAAGCTTTGATGTCTTCATTTTTAATAGTAAAGTGAAATCTTGCTAAGTTCTACTATGGTTGAGACAGAAAGCCGCCGAAGCCGAAATTTTTTCCGGTCCTTAGCTGCTGCCATAAGGCCTAGGTCTATAGAAGAAACTTTGATTAGGATGAAGATTCGATTTTTTTGCTGGAGAAAGCTGCTTGAAAACCTGGATTTTGACATTTGCGCCCTTTAAAAAAATTTCCGTTCTATTTCCTTCTTGATTACTGGCATTTCATGGAACAGTGAGTTTTCTTTCTGGAGAAGTTTTGCTCAGATGAGCTTGTATTGTTTAACACATGAGGTCTCCTGGTCCTCAATTTTAAACATACAATTCACATTTAATGTACAACAAGAAGAAATAATTAACTAAGCAATCGAAGTACAAGAGGGAAGCAAGAAACAGTTTATCTGTATAGACAAGTGTGCGGATTAACAAAAAATGTATTCAGGAGTGCAGAAAATTCTTCAGAGTAGAAATTACTCACCGTATCAATTTTTAAACCTCACTCTGTAAAAAAGTCAACAGTACTTGTTGAACCGAACATCTCCGAAAATTGGCATGCTGTGAAAAAGTTTTATTTAAAAATTATCTAATGCTCTCATCGATTTCCTCATTCCACGCACAAGCCTTCTCTGTGCCCCTGATTGAATCACCCCAATCAATCTGGTGTATTTTTGCAATGGTTAAAAGGTTTGAAATTGAGGCGTTGGGCACAGAAAGGGCATCTTTTGGTTGCGGTGTTTCAGAATCTCCACTGTTAATTTATATCTCAGACAAAAAAAAAATGGCCCAAAACTCTATGTAACCAGGTGGAGAAATGGTGCTGGGTTCATCGTTTTCGGGTTCTCCTTGTTTTGTCATGAGAGTTGTTCAGCAACGACGGAAGATGGCACAAGCATCACACTTTTGTTTCATGCCTCGGGTCATATTCATGACAGCGTTTTAATGCCGTCTTGGATTTTTTGGGATGCTAAGTTGGGTTCACTGACGAGTGTGATCTACTGATGAGTTCTAAAGAGACCCAAAACGTTATAGATCTCTCGGCCTGACCTCAACTTAATATTCCAATGCAAACTGCCTGAGCTGAACACTCTCCCCCTCAGTTTTGTACTGGTACTCACTAGAGGTAAATTTTTTGACCCTACTTGTAATTTTTTTAGTTTCTCGGTTTTGATTTCCCTGCGTAATGGTGTGGACCCAGCACCATTTCTCCACCTTGCTCATATCTTAGAGATGGAACTGTCTCATGAATTTTCTGGAATTCTTTACTCAGAGCATTGTAAAATTAAAGCGCATTCAGTAAAAGTTTCAACAAATCACATTATTACATTTGCTTTAATCATAATGAATGGAACATTAGCAGCAATTTTGAGACAATGTATCCGAGAAGTCTTCTCTCTGCATCCAGCGCTTTAATTGGACGGAGTTAAACAGAAAGGAACCAAGCCACATCGGGATCGAACCGAGAAAAAGAGGCTTAAAGTTTAGCTCCTGCATAAGACTCAATGTAAAAGTTAAACTTCAAGTTCAATTTCAGCAAAATTTGCTCCAACAAAAACTTTGAATTTTTGGCGATAGATAGTAGAGCAGTGGTTGAGTTCAAAACCACTCATAACTCAATTTTTTCCAAAATGTGGGTTGGTTCCTTTCTGCTTAACTCAGTCCAATTATAGTCAAGCATTTTTTTTTTTTTTTTTATTTTTTTTTTTTTTTTTATATCTAGGAATTCTTAAAATTCAAAACTTGATGAATAATAATTATTCTGTATCAAACCCTCATGAATGCTTTGTTCCCAATAGATAGTTACTGCTATTAAGAAGATGGAGGAAAATTGTGAATTCTTGTGAATTTACGTATTGATCAGAGCTCATGCTTTTCTCATCAATTTTAGATTTCTAAACTCTATCTCAGTCTGAAGATTTTTATCAAAATGTCAAAAATTGCACAAATATGAGAGAGAGGTCAGTAAATTACCATTCTCTCCTTTATGGTTTATCAAGCGTTGTAAGCGTTGTCCAGTGCCATCAGAAATGAAGCCCCACTCTCTTACGTGGCCTTCATTTTCAGCTGAAATTCAATTTGTTAACAATGCTTCCAAGATTTAATGTTTTTATTTTTCTTTGTTCCTCAAGCTTCATGTTGCCTTCTCACGAGAAAGTGCACAGAAAGTTTACGTCACACACCTACTGGAAAAGAACAGCGATGAGATTTGGAATGTAATCGGAGAAAATAATGGCCACTTTTACGTCTGTGGGTAAGTGCAACTTTGTCATAAATTTCATGAATAAAACCGTCGTATGATAATAAAACTTAGCCGGCGCTGAAATCCTTGGTTTTCCGTGCAGGGTCTTTTGAATGAAAATAATTTTTCTTGCACTAAAGTTATGGCCTTCCTTTTCATGAGTCTCCATCTTTGTTTTTGTTACGGAGAGGAGAGGGAGAATTTCAAAATAAGTTGCTTTGATATTTTTTAGCACTTATTGCAGAATGTCAGTAAGTAAAATGCTCCTCCAAACTGTGGTATCGCATTAATGGAGAATTTGCAGGTGTTCTAAATTTGATAAATTTTGTGTTTGAGTGAAAACTACTGAGTGAACTGAACACGACAAAATCCTGGTTCATAATTTAAACTATTATTGGAGGAAATTTGACAAATTGATCTAATCTCCTAAAAAACATGTGTTTAAATGGGAAATGCTGCCAGATGACGTCACTGGCGGTGCATTTTCTCACTTTTAAATCTATTTTTATACTATTTCCCATATCAGAAAAAATTATAAAAAATACTGTGAATGCAAATGTGCAAAAAGTGTACTGCAAATTCTCCATTCATGCATTGAACTTTCTGAGTACATTCACTAAAATACTTGTGTTTAAATGGGAAATGGCGCCGGATAAAGTCAGTACAGTAGCAATAAAAAATTCCCGTGCAAACTCTCCATTCATAATTTTGAGTTTTCAATGATACAATCTCTTCTTTGAGACAGTCACAGCTCGAAGTCAACATCCAAGTTTCATCACTAATGTTATATTTTTCCCCCGATAAGCTCCATCTAATGTCTATCAAAGCTCAATACATAATTGGACTAAATTTTGCGATCAGGAACTGAAAATTCTGGCTCGGTTCAGAAAAAAACGTATGAATCATTAGCTTCCCTATTCACATAAGTGTTTCTATGGGTGAACCAGAAATGGAAGTTCCTAAACACAAAATGAAATCCAATCATCATCGATTTTTTGCTACATTGACTGAAACTAATTGTCATGAATTCTCAAGTTTTCCATTTTCATCACTAACACATGTTCTTTTTGTCTCAGGGATGCCAAAAATATGGCCAAAGATGTGCACAATATTGTCTTGAAGGTTGTCCAAGAGAAAGGTAACATGACAGACAGTCAAGCGCTTGCATACGTGAAGAAAATGGAGGCACAAAAGCGATACAGCGCTGACGTGTGGAGCTAATATCGAAACATCACTGTTACAATTATGGAAAGCATTTTTAAACATTTTCTAAGAAATTCAACGGCAGCCCGAGTATTATTCATATGACTGCCTTAACTCGATTAAAATCTTCTATGTGAAGTTCGAGTATCAATCTTAGTCCACCCTTCTCTATCATTGACAAGAATCGAACTTTCTGTTCTCGAGTTTCATTTAATTTGTGATAAGTTAGCTGTTCCCTTGAATAGCAAATTTTTAAGAGATGTAAGTATACTGATCGATATTGTTTTTGAATTTAAGGAATACTTGTAAATAATAATCTATTATTTTCATTTTAACGTAGCTTAAGTTCTACTTTTTGTAGCTGCGAAGTTATCTGTACAGCCACGCGTTTTAGAAGTTTATGCATCTCGCCTGGCGAAAAGCCGTTATCTGTGAAATGAATTTAAAGGTGTTATTTTTCTGTTAAAAATGTTTATTTTTATAATAATTCTGAATGATCGACCATTCCTTTGCTTTTGAAGACAGTGTCATTGTTTTGTCTATCATCCATGCGATTAGTGCCTTGTCTCTCTAGGTGTTTTGTATTAATTTTTATCCGCATCCTCTAAGTTCCGTCTTTGCTTTTCATTTAATGAAGAGGAAAGACTATAGGTAATTTATTTATACTTTTACCATTTGAAAGTGAAGTGACTGACCTTAGCATCATGAACAATGGAACATATTATATTAGATGTTATTTTTGTATATAAGATTTTATAAAGTCAGAACAAATAATTTCTGTATTTTTTAGCCTTTTTCTTACATGATTTGTTTCAATGCTAGCTTTGGCTTAAAACTGTTCTTTGGATGTGCTCCTTTTTTTCTGCTCACATGAGCTGTCATTCTCAGTCTGTTTCATAATAAGATAGATGGTTGCTGATGAAAAAGCTTTGGTTTTACGATAGATTATTTTAAAAATTGTCCTTTAAGTTTATGGATTCTGAATCAAATTTTGATGTTTATACCATTAAAGGTGTAATTGTTACGCATTTGTTAAGTTTTTTTGTTGTTTCCCAAGTGTAGGTATGACCATTAAGGGTTTGAATTAACACTTTTAATATTTCCGAAGTCTTAAAAATACATTTACACAAACTTTTGCTCAAAGTTATGCCACCTTCTTGATATGCTTGGGGTCCTTGAGTTATTGCGGAAAATAAAGAAGTTCTGTCAAACGAGGAGTCATAAATTGCAGCTTGAACATTCTTCTTCCAATTGTCACTAAGAGAGGTAGGGAATGAAATTTCTGAGGCTCCAAAAACTGATTCCAGAAAAAAGTAGGGTTAGGTAAGATAACCTTGCTGCGACCAATCAGGAGTTATCATTCCAAGAAATTGCTGATATTCCTATTACACCATGAGCTAACTCTTTTGTTCTAAGATTTATTCCATAAGAGAACCTGCCATTAATTTCTGGCACTAATGAAAATTCAAAGCTAGCTTCTGGTTTTGAACGTCTTTTACACACGCTGCTGGAGCTGCTAAAGGCTCAGCAGCTGGGCCTTAGAATTTAATACATCTCCAATGTTGTTAAAATAAAATGATTATTGCTGAGTTCGGAATCAGATTTTAGCAGCGTGACAGGCTGGTTTTTTTAGGAACTAACGCTGAAGATCTCAATGCAGATGAACTTTTATGACATAAATGTGTCAGATGAATTGGATGTCTGAATTTTAATGGTAGATTCTGTAGGATCAATTGAAGTACAGAAAACACAGCTTTGAATAAGGATGGTTTTTATTTTTATAACTTAAAAGGAAAAAAAGAAGAAACGAATGCAACATTAAATAATGATAAAAAAACAGATATTGAGTGAGGATAACTAAATACAAAACAAAAAATAATTACAACTGTACAAATAAACGTTAATGACAGCGCAAAAATGGTCATCAAATAAAAAAGTAAAAGAGAAGAGGTCATTCACAGATGACAAAATTCATATTAATGTTACTTAAATTCGATAGATAATAGGCCTACTAGAATCTAACACAGTACTTTTTACTACTAATTTTTCATTCATATAAATAAGTGTTACAGCACTACGCAATATGTGCCTGAAATAACTTAAAGTTATCATTATAATGATACAATACAGTAATGTCAAAGCTAATGGATATTTCAGAGATTATTGGAGAAACTACAAAATACAGCATGAATGGGAAGAGTTGCTTATGATTACAGACCATGTTATTAACCATAAGAGGTAGTAAAAATTCTTCGCTAGTAGAAAATACCCTCAAAACTATTGTACTGCGAACCAAATACTATCTTTAAACCAATATTATAAGTCTTTCCACACAAATTCAGTGCCTTCCAGATTACAATGATTCAATGAAAAGAAGATCAGAGCTATTTGGGGTGAGACATTATAGAAATAATTTTTTTAGTTAAAATTTTCTGGGTACTTAAATGAGGCCGAGCTAGGGCAATTATAGGATTTATGCCCATTTCCTAGAATGCGTAACCTGAAAAATGTGATTTAACTCATTGAAAACTTTCCTGAGAGACAACAAGGCCATCAGTTACCTCTTAAGTAATTTTTAGTGGATAATTTCACACAGAACAAATTGGAAGCTTTGTTAAGAATTCAACACCCACGAACTTAATTAAGAAAAAAAAAAAATTGATCATAAATGAGATGATTCATGTTAGCATTGAAAGTAACAACTGATAAGAGAAAGAATCTTGAGGGACAGTAAATTTGCTAGATGCCTGACGATCGCGCTGAGTTTTTAGTTCCAGAGCAGTGTAAGGTTTTTTACATTCAGTAAGTGGCTGTTCATAAAATATGTAACCCCCTAGGGTGGAGGAGTGAGTCACAGCCTGCAATACAGGGGGAGAGGGCATGACAAATCAACGTCAGGTGACCATTTTTCACCCTAAATTAATCTCAAAATGCTATTGTGAGGGGAGCAAGCACAGCATTGCATAATTGTTTAAGAGGGATGCAGACATGTGTTTTGGGTGTATTACAGAGAGGGAAAGTTAAAAAATCCGATTTTTAGCTTCATGTAATTTACGAACAGTCCTTTATCTTAAAAGCTCTGATTTGTTTAAGCACTTCTCTCGGGTTCTAACAGCTGAACTAGAGAAGATAATCTAAATTTTGTAGTCAATAGAATTTTGTAAAAAAAATTTTGTAGCCCACTGCTCCCTCTTCCTCCCATTTGGATCTTTTCAGATGTGAGGGCTGTATGATACTAATCAAGTCACAAGCTGTGTTTGAACAATTTGGGAGGCTGAATTTTGTGAGCCAATGTGGCTATAGTTGCCACCTACACCTACATACTGCGCCAATCTGGGTGGTCAGTGATGGAAAAAGGCTTGAAGTTCAAGCAGATTTGAGATAAATCAAATTCATGGTGTTTAAAAACATCCGAACTCCTTAGTTTTTTCTGTTTACATTTCAGACAAGAAATGAAAAGACAGGCTTTAAACAAGGCGGATAAAGAATGGTGGTCGCATTTCGTACCCTCTGGACGTCACACGGTATCGGGTACATTCGGGTACATGGGCTGGCCGAGGCCGGGGGGGCCGACTCAACCTCGGATTGCACGGCAAAACCCGTACCCTCCTGACGTCACAACGCTTCAAGATGGCAGCCAAAATCGAAATGCGACCACCATTCTTTATCCGCCTTGGGCTTTAAAATAACTCTCAAGCATCCTTAACTTAAAATTTTACCCTCATTGTTATAGAGACTAAAATTCCCTGCATTCAGGAATTTTCTTCAACTTCGAGAATTTTTAGCCTTTTTTTCTGCTAAAAATTAAATTCCATGCGATCTGGAGATTTCCTAGGATCACACACGGTAATAATTTTTCACATGAGAAGTTCACTTGAAAAGCTGAGCACATAGCTTTCAATGTATAGGTTGGATTATTTATCTCAACTTGTTAATCTTCAGGCCCTGAAAATATGACTAACCATTTATCTAACTCATTAGAGCAATTCCACTCAGTCTACGAGCTACTTTTAGGCAGGATTAAATTGGTTCTGCAGAACTAGATAGAGCAGTTATCCTTAATTAGGCACTTGGCCTAGAGTATGTCCGAATGCATTTGACCGAAGTTTGCCACATGAAATGGTAAAATAATAATCCGAGGCTGGACGATCATTAGACATGGGACCTACGATATTTCAACTTGAGAGGGCAGATATTCTAAAATGTAACCAAGATTCAGTTCCGTATCTAGAGGAGAGTCAGGAACCAAAGGTGTTCTTCATAAAAGCAAGCAAACACTTAGGGCAGTCAAAAATAGCTGATGAGATTTTATCTGTTACTATCTGTGATCTGTATTTTCAATACTCCACATATTTTACGCGCGAAAATAAAAAAGAAGAAATTAGCTCTAGAAAATTAGCTTGCTAACTCCACCGAGGACGAAATTATTTTCCTTCAAAGCAAGGGGTTTTTACAGAAGTGTAAATGCATTTTGCCTCTTCCTGAGAATGTATGGAAAAGACTTGGATCCTCATTTATCCTTATCAGAAAAAAGGTGAAATTTGATTAAGTTAAATATACATTCTTATATTTGTAAAATTTTTGATGTGAATTTTCTTAGGGAGAAAGATATTCAGCCCTATTAGAATGTTTACCAATATCTTTTGGCAGTTGGTAATCTTCGACTCTCCATCTAATAGGTTTGATTTGCATCTTGCACTCAATGCTTTCTGCCAAAAATCTATCTAGGTTTGGAAATGGACAGGCGACGAAAATTAAAATTATTCTGACAGTGCATATTGATTCATCAAATCAAAAAGAAAATGAAATCTCAATTAATGGAGTGTTTTTATGCAATGGACTGTAGAACTTCTCTACAGATAAGGTTATGTACGTCACTTCGACTTTCATCTTTGAAACTACTGAAGAGGATGAAACCTCAATATAATACTTTCTGAAAATGTAATAGAGCCGAAACGAATTTGAAACATTTAGGTTTAAAAAATTAGATCCTCTAAACTTAACGAGAGTAAAATAAAACCGTTAGGTTTGCTTAATTTGAAAAGTCAAGTTTTGGAAATGAATGATTAAACATACAGATTCTATTTAAAAAATTGATGGCAAGGCAGTGAGTACCTGTGCTGATTTTAAAATCTCCTTTATTTCTGTGCTTTCTGCTGAGTTAGATACACGGATTCGAACTTCGTTAAAAATAATTGAAAAAAGAATGCAGTGTCTAAGTGTGGACAACGTAGGAAGCAGGAGTTGGGAGGCACAGAAAAAGATACGAATGTATCAATTGTTGAAGGGTGAAAAACTTTTCATACACAGGAAGACACGAATAATGAGAGTGAGGGAAATAGATAGATCAGCAAATTATGAATATTTACAGGTTATAATTTATTGTTTTTTTCCTTTTTTTCAATTTATACAAATGTTCAGTCTTAAAAACTTCCAGATGCATTTAAATATAGCATTTTACAGGCTAAACATCTTTTCCATGAGTCAGTCTTGGCATAGAAAATATACCTCAAACAGTCGGAACAAAAATAAAAAAATAAATACGATAAATGAATAAAAAAATACATGGACTTATTACTCAGGCAAATGAAAAGGCGAAGGGGATAAAAAAATAAGGAGGGACTTTCAAAAAGGCTCCTACCTAACTCATTCAAAATTTCGACCACACTTTCTCCGTTTCACAAGTAACAACACACGCTCACTTAAAATTTCATCATTCGCCATAAAAATAAATAGGATTTCATTTCTTTTTTATACTTGCAAGCCAAGGTTACCAATTTGCAACAGTAAAAATTATTTAGTCAGTTACCGTAGCTCCAATAATGAAGGGAAATACACTGACTTCAAGATAGAGCGTGACTTCAGATGTGTTAGATGGACATCTGAGAACCAATCATCAAAGAACTCCGATACAGCTGAAGAGCCAAACAGGTGAAGGAATAAATTGACATCAGAATACAATTTAAAAAACCCATGCCAGTTTCAGCAAAAAAATAATTTGAAGTTAACGCATTTCTTCTGCCCTTAGCAAACATAGACATCACAAGACAGTTGTTCTGCAAAAATGATAAAATTTCAATATAAATTTTGAGGTATCACTATTTAACAACACAATAAATGACAATGCAAAACAATGCCTTTACAATGGCAAAAATGAGGGATGCAACACAGTCGCTGCATTCTAAAATTAAGAGGCTGAAGAAAATTTTTAATTCAGAAAGTTAGGAGTACGTAAATAAAGATGCAGGCATAAAAACATCTTTCCGAGAATAAAAACTTCAGGGTTGCCACATCTGAGAAATAAAATTCTCAGTCATTTTTGGTCAGCTTAAAGAAAATTCCTACAATTATCGCAGAATTTAAAGGACGAGTATTTAATCAAGAGTTTTGATAGGGTAGTATATTTTCCTGAAAATTTCTTTGTTGATACATGCTCCAATAATTAATTTTCCAAGTATCGCGTATGTTCCAAAAGATTCTTGGCCTTCACAAGATTTCCTTAAACAAATTAGAATTTCCTGACTTAGCCCTAACTGTAGCAGCCCTGCAGTTTTTCTCTCCCATCATTCAAAAATAGGTAAAGACCGATGAAAAAAATCTTCCAGATCATTCAGGGTTCGGCAAGCAAATGAAGCTAAAACTCTAGATCATTCATGTTTTGAGGTACCAATAAATGTTATTTTCTTCCTTGCAAACAACCAGTTCAAAAATGATGAGAGCACTCCGAAATGGCAGTGAATAGTAATGTGAACACACCATACAATGAATAGATAAGATACTGCGACAACTAGTGCCTTCAAATGTATCAATTCACAGCGTTGCTCCTGGGAGTCCAATGCAAAATTTTCTTCCATCATAAAGGGATGAAAATTTTATGAAAAATTGGAATTTGAAATTTCATGTTGCTATACATCATACACTTTTTGTGCCACTTTAATAGATGTTAACAGAGATTGAGTCAAACTTTGAATATCGAGAAATTTTGTAAACAAATTAGATTAAGATTTAAAAATTTACTATAGCGATGGAATAATGAAACATGAAACTTAAAATGCCATCACAAATCAGCATTGTGCTTTTCATTACTATTCACTGCCACAGTACTTATTATACTGCTTACGCATCGTTATTTACAACTTAATAATCTGGATTTGAAACCTCCTAATTTTTCCTAAAATTTTTACGAGCCAATAATTCAAACGTCCAATTTTGTTTTTAAAAAAAAACTGGACCACGTTACTTTCAAATTTCACTTTATGACTTCACCTGATCAGCTTTTGAATTTGAGAAACATGTCTCCGGATGAGTATTTATAATAACTGAAGTATGGCCTTTTCAAGGGGAAGAATATTTATGAGTACATTTGTTAATTAATTTTGGGAGGGTAAATTCAGAGAAATTTAATGATGATCAACCATGGATTAAAATGGCAAGAGGTCACGCAAGTTATTTCAAATCTCCTCCAAAATATTTAAAGAGAACTTAAAAATTTAATTACCTCAACGGACAAGGAAGAAGATAAAACTCAACAGGGGAACAACATCGTATTCTGTAAAAATGACATCTCAACTTTTCAATCTTATAATGATTAAGAACTTACATCAGAAAAGTTTCGACTTTAAGACTGTCAAATTAATACTGGCCTCTTGAAAAACCAATTTAGTATATATTTAAAGTACATTTTCTGCCAAGCATTGATTGGTGCCGAAAGAGAATGTTTTTGTCACTTTCAAAATAAACGGTAAATGGTACACAGGAGAAATTATGAGCAATTAAATTGACAAAATCACTGCCACTATGATCACATTTTCACAGGGAATTAAATTCAACTTTGGAAAAACAGAGGTAAGGGTCTTAGAAAAAAGAAAAAAAAAACTTAAAGAACTAAACGAAAAGGGGAAACTTCTTCCATTTCAAAATTAATTAAAAGAAAAGTTCTGAATTAGAATGGAAATGAGTGAGAGAAAAAAAAAGAAATCAGCTATCTGACTTTACCTATACACAGAGAGATACAAAAAATCTATATTGAGCACATTAAAATATTAAATAAAAATAGAGAGCAGATAGTGAATGAGGAAAATAGCGATATATGATGATCCTTTTTGTTAAGCTAAGAGATTGAAATCAGAAGGAAATAAGGTATTCTTGACTTGACCTTGAACATTCAAATGATAAGATGATTCAAGACGAGCAACTAATTTTAAGGTCTAAAAGCGCTATATATTAACGATAATTTTTACTCATTTCCACAGTATATTAAAACCCTTGCCCCTAACTTGGTAATGGAAAAAAAGCACAATCCAAACTTATAAATGCTTCGATGAGAGATGGGAGCGGAGACGCTCCGAATAAAAAAATGAAACTGTTACTTAGTAAAATATTAGTGAAGTTTTCTTCAAAAAACTAAAAACAACACAACTGACCAGCCTGCGATACGTTCATGCCTTAATATAATTATTTTCCGTCAATATCTAGTTACGACACAGTTTAAATTTATCTCCGTAACAAACGTTTCTTGCTTTAAAAAAGTCAAAATGTGTAAGAGAAAAAAATTAAAGTACAATAAAGTCAAATGGGGAAATTTTTACAGGGGAAGCCTGACAGTAGATAGACATAGTAAGAAGGTGATCTCCTTGATACTTCTAGAAAATATTCAACTTAATCCTTAACTTTTACAACGACGAAGTATTAACTATAAACAAATAAACGCAAATGCGTCAGTACGATTCTACGTACGCAAGTATTTTACACAAATTCAGATATCAAAATAAAACATCTAAGGATAATATCAGATAAAAATAGTGGAGTTACTCTTCCTTCACGGTTTCCTCTTCTGTACTACTTGTTTCGTCTGCTTTCAATGTTGTTTGCGTTTCATCACAGGTGATATCATCAGTTTTTAGCGATTCAGTTTCTGGTACTGAGTCCTCTTCAGGCTGAGCGACTTCACCTGACTCATTTGCGATTCCAGAATCAGCTTTTTCGGCGTCTTCATTCTCGACTGATTCCTCAAGCTGGATTTCACCGTCAGTTTCAGGGACAATTTCGTTCACAACTTCGAGGCATTCCTGGGGTACGATAGCTGGAGGTAATTCAGCAAACCCTCGTTTTACGAGTTCTTCATTGATGAGAATGACCTAAAGAAAAGGATTAATTTTGTAAGAACACAACTCACATTTAGAGTTAGACTTTAAAAATACATCAAAAAGTCTGGAATATCTTTGTTCCCTTACAGAAAATGAAGATTCAAAGTAAGAATATTTGAGGTTAGGCACTCCAGCGCAAGGAGACAGCCAATCTTACATGTCCCACCAAGAACAGTGTAATTTTGCGAAGGAAGACGTTATCAGATTAATTCAGCAATGAACCTAAGTACTTTAATTCTCGACTACCACGGAAATTATTTATCAAGGTTTCCATAATTGCTGCTTTTTCAAATCCTTAACTATTTTTGCTTTTCCCTGCCTTTCCTGATGAATTCCCGAAACTTCCTTCACTTTTCTAGGTTGTCATAAATTCTTCAACTTGCTAGGTTGCAATAAACTCTATTTATATATCTGAATACTGTGCTGCCCTAACATCCATTGTTCACTAGAACTTCGAAGGAGTGAAACTGGATTTTTGGAAAAATAATCATGAGGCATTACAATTTTCTATGATTGTGAAACTTTCTTTCATCCTGCAAAAAAAAAATAGAGCCTCAGACTAAGGACCCAGCACATTTCTTATGGGATTGTGCACCACAATCGTTTTCTTATTTTTATATTGCATTAAATTTGTTTTTGGATGCTGATCGAAAGTGATCATTGCGCCAACTTTCTACGAGGCACCGTTTTAGCAGTACTTCATGTAGTCCCTGCTGGACGATTGCATGAATGAGTGAGACCAGCGCATTTTGACAAGAAAAACCCAAGCCGGTGATAAATAAGGAAAAGAGTGGGAGAGAGAAAGAATCTGATTTGGACAGTGAAACGAAAAGGCGCACGGAATCCGAGATAAGACTGCCAGGTTCTCCTCGTTTTCAGCAAGTGCTAAAGGATAGATATCGGCTCACTGGCCTCACTTATACAAGTAACAATCTAAACTTCCACCACGGACGGTGCGAAAACGGTGCCTAGTGACACGCAATGATGACTTTGGATCAGCATCCAAAAACGAATTTAATGCAATAAAAAAATCGGAAATCGATTGTAGTGCACAATCCCATAAGGAGTGTATGGGGTCCTTTGTCGTAAATCCACCTAATTTTTGCACCCTGTAAATTTCATTTTTTTCGTTGAATTGCAGTTGTTTCCCCCGTTGCAAAAGTAGACCTTGCATAATCATAGTAATAGTGAAAAGCTTATGGTAGTTATGAGCATCATCGATCTTGAACCTTTTCGAAAACTAAAAAACAATTATGTATTTTCTTCGGCAAATACACTAGAAATGCAGTAAAAATTCAGCCACACAAATCTCTAAAGCCTGGTAAAAAACGAGCTCAACTGGAAATTCAAGACATCCAATATAACGCAAAATTTGCTTATCAACTCTCCAGAGTTGTTTAATTTTTTGATTCGACAGATTACGCCAAAAATTTGCGATGAGACGCATAACTGCAATGACACTAAAACTAGTAGCAGTGCTGTGACACAAGTGAAAAGGTGTAGAAACTTCAGACAAGAATAATAACAAGACAGATACTGAATTGGTCCTTCGGTAAACTCTGTTACGTAAACCTGTTCCATCTCTTCCGAATCAAAATTAAGTGTTCGAGATACTTCTTTTCAGTAGAAAGTTACTTCAAGAACTTAAAAATTACATTATGCAGAAAATATTAAAATTTGAATGTCCTTTATTCAAGTAGGAAGGTTCCTTATTAAACCCGGCAATATAAATAATTTTGAGAGATCAACCGAGTTGCCATAAATCTATGGGAGAGAAAGAAAACATACCTGATCGTCAAAAGTCGAGTAAAGGTAAACGAGGGGGATTCCTGTTTCTACAGCATAGTCATAGATTTGAGCTTGCAGCACTCGTCCTACAGTCATTTCGTAGACGAACAGACGAGCTTCCTCACTCCAAATTTCACTGCCTCCTAAAGGACAATAAACAAATTTAAAAATCAAGCTGTCACATGAGGCTACAGGCAGAAACACTTTCACTAATACCTGAGAGCTAGTCTTCAAAGACCGAAAGATATTTGATAAAATTATTTTAATGACTATTTAGCCTGCCATTGCTTTGTTCGATGGCTTGTCCTACTAATTCTTCATAGTTATCCTTCTTTGCAGGGTTAATTGGACCGCGTTAAAAAGAAAGGAACCAAGCCACATCAGCTATTGCCAAATTTAATAGGACGAATTAATTTTTTGCATGAAAACGGTTGAGCGGATTTTTGGGCAAATTTCGGTGAATTTTCTCCATAGTACGACGCAAATTTCTTAAAATTTTCAAAGGAATCCGCACGAACGTTCTCTCGTAAAAAATTGACTTGCCCAGTTAATTTTGGCAACAGCTGATGTGGCTTGGTTCCTTTCTGTTCAACGCGGTCCAATTTGGAATATTCCTGACGGAAAATTACCAAACAGTATTGAGGTGCTAATTAAATTGATGCTTTGCATGAGGGCACAAGTTTCTCACAACATTTTGAAATTACCAATGATGGTTTACTTCAGTATGAAAGACATTTCGCAAATTTCCTGAAGTAGATTGGAAAATTATCTTCCCCTGACCCATGAAAATTACAAAAAATGTTCAGGAAGATTTTCTTGATAGCTTACTTCAACAAAGATGAACTATTCATGCTGTTTTTGTGACATTCCAACAGGCTTACACGCCCAAGCAACGAATGCATTCAACAGGAATCGAACAAAGTTTGGTCTCATCTTGATGGAAAAAGTATAGAGCGACATACATCGATTGGTATCATTGTAGATTTCCCATGACCCCGTCTACATCCTTGGTTGTTGCAAAAATGTTTAGGTAAAAGTCTTGTGCCCCCTCAAAAACTAAAAAAATTTTAAGCAAAAATATCCGGAAATGTTTTCTTGCCTGGCTACAGAAGGAATTGAGACTTTTACACACCTTGAGGGAGATACGTGTTTTTGTGGTTTCACCGTTTGATTTACTATTTTGGGGTTGGAGAAAACCTCATAACCTAGGATAAGAACTAGAATTGGAAAATCATCTATGTATGAATCCTCAGTATTTAAATTTTGGGAGCAATTTAAATGGACAAATTCTGAATCTATGCGAATGTCCTCATTCCTTGAAACACATTCTTCTCTTCTAAATTCTTTAGTACTCAATACATTTGGTGATCACTGATAACCTGAAACTTCAGACTTGAGGAGTGGTTGCACGTACCTGCAGGCACTACGTTCGCAAGTGCACACTCGATGGCCTGGAATGGTAAACATAAGAAATCAGCACGGATCTTCCTCAGCATAGAACAGTCCAGTGTTGAGTAACCTCCGTAGTCTAAGAATCTAACTTGACACTGATTATTTTCGATGATTTCCACTATCTGAGCTCTGTACCATCCGCCCATTGCTGGAGCTGCTACAACTGCATCTGAAAGAAAAATAAAAACGACGGATAACGAGACTTCCATAGTTTCTTCTTCATGATACAGACCATTAAATTTCTAGGTACTCAGTGAGAGATAAAACAAAATTTATCTAACTCAACTAATCAACGCAAATTGAGGGGCAACTTTATTCCTTGATTTTGAAAATGATTTCCACTTTTTGCCAATTTATGGATGTTTTTGTTTACTTATTTTTTCCGGATGGGTGGCTTTCAGGCAAAAAATCAGGAGTGAAGTACGCACAAATTAAGTATAGAAAAGCGTGGGGAGCACAATTGGAAAAATCAATATAGAAGTTTGACCAGAATAAGCCTATTTTCGTTTCATGTTGCATAATTCCTTCTCATGTAGAGAAAATTACAGTGATTATTTAATCTTCATAAATGGAGACTTACACTTCAGCGACTGGCTTCCCATAAGATTAACACATTCACTGCCAACGTGTTTTTGCATTATTTTTCCTGTTCGGCCAGAAAAACACGCAAAATATGGCAAAATGCAAACGCTATATACGAAAGCTCCTGCCAAATGTTGCAGCAGTAAACTGCACACACAACTTATACTTCAGAATAATTTTGTGGAGGACCCGCAGACATCGCCTTTCCCTTCGTGGCAGCATGATGAAGGTGCACAGCGCAAAACACACATCATTGTGATTATTTTGGCTTGGTGCGACCAACAAAAACCTGGTTGTGCCGGCCGACACAACCAGGGCAGTCATAGTGATCAATAGCCACTATGACTGACCTGGCAGTGAATGTGTTAGTGAGCAGAGCAAGTGAACTTACTTAGCTGAGGCTCTGTCATGACAGGCGCATCTGGTGAGCAGTAGTTGGCGTTCATTGTGAAGTTCAGTCGACTTAACTGTTGATATGTTGGATGGGTTGGTTGTTGCAGAAACATGTAACCGGCAGAAATCAAACTACTCACTACGACATCATTATTCATGTTTTCAACTAAATGTAACTGGAAAAAAAAAACAAGAAAATTACGATAAGCGGTTTCATTGCACTTGATTTTACAGTATTAAAAGAAAACACAAAAGCATTTTATTACGACAAACAGTCCGGGCAAAAGTGCAAATTAATCAGACTGTTCAAGACAGTGGATGAAAATTGAATATGCTTATCATTATCATAGCAACTAGAATGAATCCCTATAAGAAATTTTCTAAAATTTTGGAGAACTGAGCTCATAGCAAAGAATCAATAACAACTGAAAAATAGACTGCAATAAGGCTTAGAGTATTTTGCAAATTCTCAACTTACGGTGGGAAAAATGTGAAACGTAATTACTTAAGGAGAAAATACATACCTGAAAATAGTCTGGTTTGATTTGTAAATTAAAATCATTGGGAGATATCCTTTCTAACGTTAAACCTGGATTTTGGGATAGAGGGAACTTTTTACGAATTAGAGCTAAAGCACAGTCAACATCACTTGGTACTCCTGAAACGAAAGAAAAAAATAACAATTTGAATTAAGATGAATGCAATTTACTATCAACAAGAAGAGGGGAGAGAAAACAAGGAAAACAAAACAAGAAAAATACCTGCCATGGATAAACTGTTGAGGCTGGTTCTCAGATTTCAATTTAAACGGTTCTTCTGCCATTCAACACACAAAAATGACATGCAGAGTACTGAACTCAGGATTCCATACAAGTGCTCCACGAAATCGTAATCGATTGATTACGAGGCTTGATTACATGGGAGGAAGGGAAATTAGCTGCTGTTCGGAGGGTGGGGTTCTATAATCCCTTGTTGATAGTATTAGTAAGAAGGGGATCACTACGCTAATTTAGAGGAATTCTGAGCTTTCAAGGCTTTTCTAGAAAATTGCCTGGCTAGTGCAAAATCTATGCCTCCGATTAAACGCTTTCATCTTTGAGATTAAAAATTATTACTATTCAAGATTCTAGTCAAGGCAGAGAGGAAATTTTCCTAAGTTCTTTTAATTACTACCTTGATGAATGAAAATACACACTGAAAAAAATTATTATTGATATATTTTTTTCACTTAAAGCGTCGTTTTGTATCAACAAAATTTGGTTAATTAAGTTAAATCTGTATGGATTAAACTCAATATCACTTTTTTTAGTTTTGAAGGGTTGTTTTGTAATCTCTAGGTTTAAGTTTGATAGCAAAACAATGCTTCTTTCACTAAAAAAAAAAAAAAAAAAAAAAATAGCTTCAGGTTAAATGCGCACAAAATGACTAAGATAAACCAGAATTTGTCGACAAGAAACGACATGTTAAAAAACAAGAATAATACCTCAAAAAAAAAAAAAAAAAAATGTTTTTCAGTGCACTGAGACAATGCGAGTAAACTCTAGGAAAAAAATTCTTAGGATACTCATTATTTACCTTCAATGGCACATATTCTTAGATCCATTGATTCAGGATGCATTCTGACGTAAATGTTTGTATTTGATTTAGCTTTAAGTTCATGTAAATTGTGTCCTTTGAGGCCAATAAGGCGGCCGGTGATAACTTGTGGTACAATAAATTCATATACTATGGGCTGGTGATCTCCTGCTAGGGAGCTGCCACCAGCAGGCGTAGCCGTTTCACTGCAACCTTTACCACTGTCACTAGATCCTCCCTGAAAAGAATAGAAACAACATCAAAAATTATATCTCGATCAATGATCAACACAATTGGACGAACCATTAATGCTGCAAATCAAAAAACTACTTCAATTACAAGCGACTGAAAGAGGAAAAAATAAAATCTACCTTAAAGAGTTAGGGTCAAATTTGAGACTTGTCTGCATATAACTTCTTTCAAGAGGAGCGGGCATGGTCACTAATCTTAATTGACAACTTCTCACTCCTTTTCTTCCGACAAGGGGGCCTTTTTTTTTAAATGAAAAGAACATTTTTATAAAACCAGCTTCGTGCAACATACATTTTATGTGTTTGATTCAAGCACAATAAAATATGCAGATGCATCTCTTACATTTTCAATTGTGCAGGACTTGTAGATTTCCATTTTTCTGGATGAAACTTTCCTCAACATTCCTAGAAGGAGAGAAGCTCGGAAATATTTCTTGAATGTAAGTTAGGATAGTATGATAGTATTGATAATACTATACAAACATGGTACAAAAAAATAATTACCTCGCTATGATTATCTGAGCAATGGCTAAGGGTGGGACTTGCTAGCATCATAGCTTCTGCAGGACTGTGATTTGCGGAGTCTCTCAAGGAGGTTTGATTGAATTTGGAAGGAGTCCTTTCATCCATCGTGAGCTTCTCCAACTTTTGATGTAGCAGCTTTTCTTGTGTATCACATTCATAATCATTCTTTCCTCTATAGTTATTCCTCCTAGGTTCCCGACTATCCCTCTTTCGCCAATTCATGCTGTCCGATCTGTACCTATGTCTCCTTTCGTTGTCACTGAAAAACATACTGATATCCACCACTTGATTCTTCTTCTTCTTCTTCTTTTTACCGCTCTTGCCCGATGTGTCCCCTAGCTTAACGTAGTCGGAATCGTCTTTGCACTTTTTACAAGAATTCGATGTGATTAATTCACCATTGTTTTTAGTCGTTGAATCAGGGATGATTTCATCATCCGATGCACCCCATTCGCCGTTGAAGGGAGTCTTATTTAGGGACTGATCACAGAGTTTGCTATCAGATGAGTTTTTCAATTTAGAACTACTGTTTTTACAAGAGATAACCTGACTGGAGTTGTCACTGGAACTAACTTCACACTGGGCTTCTTCTTCGAGTTCGATATTTGACGTGTCAGTTATTTGAAGGACTTCTTCGACAATTTCTTCAATGGGGGAGTTTTCAGGGATGGGAGCGATAGTCTCTAGGTCACGGATCACTTTCTGTATTACAGCTTTAACGTCTTCTGCTTCTTTCAAGGGACTTATGACAGAGCTATCGAAGCTATCGTTGTGAATACTGGATTCGAGAGTTTCTTTAAGCGATGTGGAGTCAACTAAACACTCGTTATCAGCATTAACCTGGCTGGAAGCTATAGATTTTCCACCAGTGTCAGAACTTAAAAAAGCTTTTTTTCTCTTGTAGTATAGATAACTGAAGAGAACGACTGCAGTGGGAAAGCTCCACATCAACAATTGTCTTGATTGGACAGGTGCCATTCTTTTTGGGATCCGTTTTGTACAATTTCAATCTGGAACAGACAAAAATACCAACAAATGAGTATAATACAAGCTTTGGGATTCGTAAAAAAGTCAACATTAGCAAGACCAAGTTCAGGATAAACAATAGGCGATACTCCTTGTACGCTGCCGCATTCGATAATATCATTAAGTGTGATATTAACGAAGAAAAAGACGACCAAGTTTTGTTTATCCGTCGTCATTAAGCACAGGTGGTTAAAGAGTCATTCTTCTCCGGAAAAGGGAGAGATTCTGGGTAGATTTTGAAAAATAGAATATCTTTCAGTAAAATTTCGAGCAGATTCAATTAAAAAATTTCAGAACAGATTAATAATGTAAGTTATAAGAGATCACGATTTTCGTCGCGTCTTTTTTCGATAGCAGTATTATTTTTGTGGCCACTTCAAATTTCCTATCTTTAAAAATTTCCTCACTCCGCAAGAGGGTAACAAATACTCTTAGACCCAAAAAAATGTGAAAAAAATCATCGCACTACACTGGGTTTCCTTTTTTAAATTGTTTGGACAAAAAAGGGATCTTCCTTACGAAATTTCCCCCGCCCCTTCCTAGTCGGTGCTTGTGCGTTTAAGTATTTTCAGCACCCCCAATTTCATTGGGAGGCTACTTTGTCACCTCTTCCTTTGTATTTTTCTTCCTTTTTTCTAAAATAAAGGAGAGAGAGACGGGAAATTCATATTCATTTTTCATATTCCCTGTCAGGCAACCGCCACTGTTCCCTCCCCTCTTTCCGTGGATTGATTACGAAGATTACAGATACAGCCCAGTGGCGAGGCGTGAATGATCGATTATCGATATTTCCCCATTTGAGCTGTGGTAACAAATCGATTATTCGGATGTTCGCTGCGAACACCCTAATAATCGATCCTTTTCCATAGGTCTAAATGGTAGATCAATCGATATATCGCAAAGCACGCCACGCCACTGATACAGCCCGCGACCTGATGGCTTCTATAGACTTTAAGATTTTAGAAACTTTAAAGTATCCAGTTTTCCTCACCGAGATCGGCAACGATTTTCGGATCCGCGGAAAGATCGCGATGGCACAATTCACTGTCAAAACAGGCGCTTGAACCAACCGACATTTGATACGAAAAATTTCACAGGCTCAAGGAAATTTGGGGGTGCCGCACTTGCGTGACACACACACAAACATAGAAAAACACGAAAAAGGGTGAATTTAACACGGAAAAGCGTGAAAAAACACCGCGGCGCCCGCTACGACGGCGACGAAAGCAGCGCACGTGGCAGAAAATCGAGGGAAACGACGAGAGGAATGGTCCGATGGAGAAAAAAAGCCGACTCAAGGAGATACTCTTACAAAGTAGCGTGTCGAGGACAAGATAAAAAAAATTTCGCCGCGATAACGAAACTCGGATCAAGAATGAAGAGGGGCGGCGGATCCAGCCAATGGAGGTTCGTGATCCTCGGCTCACATAGCGCGAAAACGTAAACACGGGCCAATGCGAGTGGCCGCGGCATGTGAGCCGTGAATTTGTGCGCAGAAAACGGACGCACAACTCAATTTTGATGATTCGGCGGGAGCAAAGTTTGCTCAATGGTGAGAATTTGAACGGACGCGGGGTTGCGGATTGGGCCCGATTACAAAATTTACTCGCGTTTTCCTAGCTTCCCTTCGCTTTACCGAAACAATTTTGGACGTTATGAGAAAAAGTTAAATTCCCTCTAAAAAGTAGGAGGGAAGAAAAATAATCACCGAATGCACGTGCGAATATTTTTGACTTTCCACTGAAATCCCTGAATTGAATCCTTGATGGAGTGTACCAAAATTCCTTACTTAAAAAAAGAAAAAACTTTAAACTTGACAATTCTAAAAAAATTAATAGAAAAACTCACAGCCACAAACGTCTAAATATTCCATAAATTTCTCCCAAAAAACCTCTGCCAACGTGAGAAAAAAGTACCTTCATAATTTCCCCAGCTCACTTCGTGCCAGAAATTGTGGCTTCATTCGTCGGAATTTTGTAACTTTCCTTCCACATTTCAAAAAATGTAGACGATAAAAAATAACACTGACTAATACGATAAAAAATTTTGATTTCACAATTCCCGCTAATTCATACAAACATTTTTTTCTGTTTTTTTTTTTTTTTTAATTTCTCTGACTTTTCCGGATTTTCCTCCACCCTAATAGTCCTTGCACCCCTGATATGCACTGTATGAATCAACGCCGTAGTTGCACACGTAAAACTCGGCTAATTTCCATTCTGTCAGACGTCTGATATGATGGCAAAACAGACGAATTTTCCGGAAAAACGGCAGCGCTGATTGGCGCGCGACAGTCGTGCCGTGTCGCAAGCGGAAGAGGGGGGGGGGGGGGAGAGAGAGAGACAGAGAACCATCATCGTGGATCCGGAAAAGCGGGTAGAGGGATTTTCTGATCCCACGACGAGACCCGAGGAGCGATGCGCCTCAGAATCGGACACGCGAAAAGGCTGGCGTTGGCGAGAAATTTGACCCGCATCGATAACCCTCCAGCGTCGCGACGTAGGTAAACGCTCGCTCCGAACCGCAACAGTTAGTACTTACGTCGAAGCGAAATTTTTTGTAATGAAATACGGGTCGAAATTCGTAGTTTCCCGGACAAAAGAACCTACGCCGTTCCTTGGTTGCAAAATTGACTCGAAAATGTTTAAAAATTTGTGAAAAAGATGTCATATAGGGGGGCAATGTAAGGTGGATTTCTAGGTTGCGAAACTGACTCGAAAAGTTTTTAAAATTTTATGAATATAACATTATATCGTCACCTTCCCGCCAAAGATCACAAGCGCCATGTGACGTTTCAAAATTTCCGCCGCCAGTTTATTTTTTCACAGAGAAATGGTTCAACGAAGCTATTCGAAAATTTCACTGAATTTTATTGGCAGCACGCAGAAAATTCAGTGAAACTTCCGGAGAGCTTCGTCGAACAATTTTTCGGTGAAAAAATAAAATGGCGGTGGAAATTTGAAAACGTCGCATGGCACTTGTGATACTTTGGCCGGGAGGAGACGATATAGGGGATACCGTGGGCGAGGAAGCTGGAATCCACTTCTGGGGCTGACATTTAGCCGGCCGGCACAGCGCGCTCAACATAATTCGCGAGGTGACAAAATGTCCAGATTCCCAAGTGGACCTCTCGACGAAATCACTGTCTATTGCTATAGTGATTTCCCGAGCCCGATCAAAACAAAACGGAGATGATCGAGGTTAAGTGATTCATCCATTCGACTTTTCAATGTTTCAAATTATTCACAGTACACGGCGGAAATAATTTCGACTCAACATTCACGGCTATCCGTCGATGAAATCCTTACGCAATTATTCCTTTATCTCAAAATTCACAAGGTAAATACTTTTGATCTCGCTTTTATCTAGATTCGAATTCGTTTTGAGTGTGGTTCGAGGTTAAGTTCCCCGAGACCAACACGGACATGCTATGCGCCGCGTCTCGAAAATTAAGTCGCATGCGTTTTCATTAACAATAGGCATCTTGACGATGAAAGTAAAAAAATACAAAATAAGTAAAAAGAAATAGAACGCGAGTCTTAATCTGCGACGTTGCAGATTTTCTAATATGTTCAATATTTTCAAAAAGACGAGCTAATAGTTACTATTTCTTGGAATTTATGCTGATTTTTCTTCATTCTGTTGATTCATTTGACTTTTTACTTGAACGACTACAGTTCAGAGGAAACCAAGTTCCACGACACGGATGCACGAAAGAGACAAAGAAAAATAGAAAACCTAGCGACTATACCAGGCTCGAAATAGGTACCTCTTCTCTTTCGATGGAATTCCTAAAGCCGTTGGCGGCTATCTTAAATTGTCGCGAATCTATTTAGATCGCTGTAAATATTCATGGTGGTGAGTGAGCTTCGAATCGTAGATCACACATGCAGAACAAAAAAAAAATCCGGAAATTTAAAAACCGAGCGATGAAATGTCAACCAGTCCCAATTCGCTGTGTGTTACTTATGCTACTCGATGAATTTGGTGAAACGAATTCAGTACGTCACGCGCCACTCGCTTTTTTCCCCTAGTATTTCTTTTCCGCTTATTCGAATAATCGTATCACAAACACATGGGCAGAGGATATGATAAATTAAATTAACGTAGAAAAATAAGATATGAAAGCGTGCGTTCCGTCAATTTTATTAATTTCAACGCGAGATGTAAAATTGATAAGTAAGATACCGTTCTAAGTAGATAGTGGCTCATAAATGTTCGAAAATCCCGCTCATGGAAAAAAAAATGAAACTTGTTTTGCTCATTGAGCGTGAATTTTATGACTTCGCACCTAAAGTGTGTCTGACAAAATTTGGCTACCGGCTTCGCTTGTTTCCAGCGTAAACGATATAGGGAAAGACTGATTTCCCGGAGACAGTTAAGGATTAATTACTTATTTTTATATCACAATATTAGGTCGTCGAGACATGATAAGAAAAACTTACGACACAAACGAATCTAAGAAGCTTAGCACACTGACAGTACTAGATACGAGGTAAGATTCGTTGACAACACAAGACGCAAGCCCTGCAGATAACTATTCCTGCGCAGCGGATATTTTCTGGCCTACCTCGAGAAATGAAGGCGAAAATTTGTTGAGCGTTATCTGCGTATCGATTTTGCTTCCTCTGACTTATCAGTCAGAAAACGCCACTTAACACTCATCGATTTGTTCGGCAAATAGATTTTGGCTTTGTGATGGACGGGACGTTCGAATTTGAGGCCATGTTAAACGTCAGCGTTTCGATCCGGAGATTTAAAAAAGTTTCATAACGCGAATCGTTCTCTCCGGGATCGAGAAATCATCATGTACCGCGTAATGCTGAAGTTCAGACCTTGTCTAATGGCCTACGAGCGTGATTTCTAACGAAAACACGTATCTCCTACACAAAGCCAATATGTAAATGTGCAGTTACGTCCTGGTTCCAGCAACTCCATGTAGACGGATTGCGTTTTACCATTGACACCCAATTCCGTTTAAAAAGCTCTCGCGCCATTAGGACTCACGCCATTTTTCAGACTTTAAAACCTCGCTTCATGGAACTGGGTCGGTGTTGATCGGGTCCTTTCCGTAGAATCCGACCCATTTTGTCATTTGGCTGACAGAAGGGCATAACTACATTAAAATATAAGCCCGGAGAACCTTCGAGTAAAAAGGACTACGGAGTTCATCGCAAATTGAAGTTACGTCTTTTTGTCAGGCGAGGGACACTTCGTGCTTAAAAAAAAAAAAAAATCCGGATCCAAGGCCCCGGATGTTCTTGTGATCCGTAAAGGCGCGTGGCTTTCAGTTTCACGCGATTTTAATTGCATGCGATCAACGAGAATACCTTCGACCTGCAGGCATTTTTTTCTGAAAGGATGGTAAAAATTGCCGGGTCCTAGCTGAACCCAATCTAGAAATCACTGAGAGAAAAGAGAAAAACATGCATGCTTCATTGCACTGAAAATAAAAAACATATTTCTTCATGTATTATTTTGACTTGGATGTCGTTTCTTGTCGATAAAATTTGGTTTCCGAGTTAAAAAAACGTCATTTTGCTATTAAGTTAAATAAACGATATCAAAACCACGTTTCTTCAACTCAAAACAACTGACGTTAAGTTAAATCCGCACTGATTTAACTATAAAAACCGCAAATTTTGCCGACAAGAAACGACGCTTTAAGTCAAAATAATAACTCACGAAATTCGTTTTTCCGTGGGTGCCGATCACAGTGATCCAAGTAAGTAGTAAGGTTTTAAAATTGTTGGGTTCAGTTGGAACTTAGCATGCAATTTCAATGCTTCAATTTATTCTCCAACATACCCCCCCCCCCTCTCTTTCTCTCGTCCGATTTAAGCCTGACACACTTTGTACTTTTCGGGAACGAGACGAGTCGTTATTTCATGGCACTAACGCGACTTACGACTCCCTGCGCCGAAAAATAGGGCCATAAAATCCAAGTCGGGAAAACGAGCGTAATTTCTCATACTGGCGCACAATAGTGCGAGTCATCGCGGGAGGTTGGAAACTAATTTTTTTTGTTTACTAAACATTTGATTAACATTTAAATGTTGATATTTATTTCGTTACAAGTGAGTTACAAGGGGTGATTCTTGAAATACGAGAAAGCCAACGAAACCACGGTTGATCCCTTGCGTTGCGTACGGACGGAGATGGAAGCTCTCAAAGTTTCGGGATCAAGTCTGACCTCTCCGATCGACTGGTTCCACTGTGCGAAGGGGAGCGAGATGAGCCCGAATTCCGACGACTAACGAACGAGCACTTAATAATTGTCCTAGAAGATTAAAAATGGGATCGAGGTGTGCGTCTTTCAGCCCACCGATTCGGGGAGCGTATTTGTGTGATGTAACGCGGTGCTCAAGTCCCACGCTATGTAAATAGCAATATGTGGAGAAAAAAACTAATTTTTGGAGGAGTTTTTCGTCCGAGAAGAGCGATGAACAAAAATTAGGGGATGATAACGGTCGAATTCCGTTCATTTGCCACTCGAAAGAAAAGAATTAAGAACTGCAGCGATAGTAAAAACAGGAAGACCTAGAGAGGGCTACTTGACCGTGGCCTATTTACTGAGGCGGAAAGTCTGGTTCAGACCACAACTTACGGTCAACGTCCACTAATCGAGAATCGACGATACGATTTTATTGGATCCATTAGGAGTATTTTAAAAAAGCTTACTAACAGAGACAGAGGATATTAATTTTATCAGATCCACCCAGAGCGAGTAAACAGCGCTAGGAAACTGTAAAATAGCACGCAAACAAGAATACATTCGGTGCATAGGCGAATATAAAAACGGCAAGAGCGTCACCGCTATCAGCAATATACACAGCGACAAAATGCCGATAAAGGTCTGCTACCGTTAAAAATGGTTGCAGACGGTTGCATATGTTGCGGGAGCCGTGTATCACGTCAACGAATGGAATTTGAAAAGTGGTTTGGAGAAATTTAAACTGTTTACGTACGTCTGTTCTAGGAAGAATAGCTGAATGAGATCGAGGGGCGAAAATTTGGGGCTAAAACTTTGAAAAGATTCCGTAATATTGATTAAAATTATATAGAATTCTCTGAAAAGAAAATTGGGTTGCGAGTTGCCTTTCTCGCTCTCTCCAAATTTCGTCCTTACAGGAGTTTCAGAGGAGGTCATTAACGGCAAAAAATGGCTGCCCTTTTTTGGCTGCACCTTTTCGTGAAGTATCGCAGGGACAGATTACCCAAAAGTAGTCTCACTACATTTCGCAATGCCAAATTTCCGGTATTGCAAGAAAGTTAAGCAAAACAACGCTTTGAAACTTCCTGAGAGTTCAATCTAAAAAGATGAGAATATACCAACAAAATCCGAGGCAAAATTTTGATAAGTTATCTTGCTAACAAATAAAGACGATAGAAAGTTGGACTACATTTTGCCAATAATGAGGAACTACAATTTATTTCTAGCTGATTTAGAAACAACGTACGCACCATTATTTTCTCCATGCACATAAGTATTCTTCGGAAGAGCGAGAAATTGTAGTTCCTAATTGCAAAATATAACTCCATCAGACGACGTTACTTGTGGTTAGTCAGATTCTGATTGAGGAAGTCGCGATGTTCAAACACCCTGACGACTTTTTGTCATTTCAGGTAAATATCACATATACGCACGCCGCGTCGTGACAAATCGGGGCGAGAATCGAGGAGAAAGGCGATGACGTCGCGAGGTGGCGTGGACAGAATCGTGATCGACCTGGAGGATGACATCCCGGCGAGCGTCGGGCAGGAGAGCGCCCACGACCCTCTCGGAGTCCCCGAATCCACCAGAGGAAAGTGCAAGAGGAAATTCGACGTCACCCCCTCCGAGATAGACTACGAGCCTCCTCAGAAAGAACGTAAGTTTTTCGGCATGGAGAGCGACATTCAGACGGTTCGTTGAGCGACGAGATCGAGAAAGAATTGGACCACATTTTAAAATTCGGAACTACAATTTCTGGTTCAGTTTAACGACAACGTAAGTACCATACTGCCATGCCAAGGAAAAACGCCGTATGAACATTTGAAAGTTGCCTTTTCCTTGATAAAACATGTACTTTTGACGCAATTCAAGCATACTTTTCCTTGAAATTTTCAGATATTTTAGATTAAAGTAGCTACGAAAATGTCTGAAAATTTTGGGGGGAAAATATTTACAATTTTCCCAGTAAATTCCGTTTTTCTCGAAAGAAATACGGCAACGTCTGAAGGCTCTTACGGCGTTTTTCCTTGGCACGGCAGCATAGTAAGTTTGCGTATGGACAAACGTATTTTTAAGAATGAGCCGGAAATTGGAGTACCCAATTGCAAAATGTAATCCGATTAAAGTACAGGACATGTTCTCTCATCCCTCTTTAAATCCTGAAACCTTCGAACTTTCTTTAGAATCAACACCCTGGATGAAAAGCGAATGAGGTGCTTTTAAAGAGAAAGTTAAAAGTGTGATTAATTTGACGGACGTGATTCAGATTCAGACCAACGGACTCGGCGATTTAGAAACAATTAGACGGAGCGAAAAAAATTGGATCTTTAATCGGACTGCGGCAATTAATAGTCACGCCACTAGACGAGGGAAATGATAACCTCACCGACAAGGCCTTTGAGCAACAAAAGATGAATCGACCGATTGTGCGGCCTATTTTAATTTATGAAATCGATTTTACTGCAAACCGTTACACTGTCGCTACTTAACTGGGACAAATTAGTCCGGGATAAGAGCGTAAACGGCCGGGGTCGGAGGCCATCCATATTTGACGCCAGAAAATTTTCTAATTTCGGGATTCCTATCTTCTTGAATTTTAAAATTCCCTGACTTTTCTAGGAATCCAGAAATTTCTTGACTTTTCAATGTTTTTATTTGGGGGGGGGGGGGGGGGGCGGGGGCGGCAGCAGCGGCGATATGATGTTAAACCAAATTTTTTTTCACGAAAAACTCAAAACGAGATAACTCTTGAGAAATGAAACATCCATTGAGAATAACGTCGTTTGGGCTGCGGAAAAAATTGAAGGTTCTGCAGCAAAATTCACCGACTTAAGTGGGCTCGACAAAATTTTCTGACCTTCAAGTTATTCCTGATGATTTTCATAATCGACTTGCCACCCTCATTTTATTGCGCTGTTCAAGTGCCTATCAGACCCCTTAAATCTGTAGCAGCAGCACATGCCTTGCACGTTTAGAATGCCCTACTGGCTAAGCGCCTAACGTGAACGTCATCTATGGACGATCCCCGGCCCCAGGTACATGACGTTATCTAGGGACAACGTCTGGTCCGAGGTGCCTGACGTCATTTATAGAGACGACCCTTGGTCCGAGGTGCCTGACGTCATCTATGGACGATCCCCGGTCCCAGGTACCTGACGTCATCTATGGACAACGTCTGGTCCGAGGTGCCTGACGTCATTTATAGAGACGACCCTTGGTCCGAGGTGCCTGACGTCATCTATGGACGATCCCCGGTCCCAGGTACCTGACGTCATGTGCGGATAACGTCTGGTCCGAGGTGCCTGACGTCATTTATAGAGACGACCCTTGGTCCGAGGTGCCTGACGTCATCTATGGACGATCCCCGGTCCCAGGTACCTGACGTCATGTATGGACAACGTCTGGTCCGAGGTGCCTGACGTCATCTATGGACGACGCCTTCCCTGGCCACCACTCCGGCCAGGCACCTCTGGACTTGGCCGTCCTCTAGGTGCTTGGCGTCCCACACTTTTGACCTCTGACAACTACCACGTTGGACCATTTCCAGGGTGCGTGGAGGCGATGCTGGAGATGTCGACCGAGCTGGAGTGCCCGGTGTGCATGGCCTGCCTGAGCCCGCCGATCCGGACCTGCTGGCGGGGGCACGGGATCTGCCGGGCCTGCGTGGGGCGCGTCAAGTCCTGCCCGCTCTGCTCGTCCAAGCTCAACCCGAACCAGAACACGACCCTGGACAAGCTCGTCTCACGGCTCCTTCTCCCGTGCGCCTTCCGCAAGTTCGGGTGCCCAAGGGTCCTCGGCGTCGCCGGGAAGCTCGCCCACGAGAACGAGTGCCCGCTCCGGGTCCTCGAGTGCCCCGTCTCGGTCGGGTGCCCGTGGCGCGGGAAGCAGGGCGAGATGGCCGCCCACCTCCGCCGCGACCACGCCGCCAACTGCACCCTCATCGACTACGACCAGAAGATCACCCGCCGCATGGTCTTCTCCGACGACTTCCACGCCGGCGGCTTCCAGAACGCCAGCGTCAACTCACTCATCGTCATCGACAACGAGGTAACGTACCGCACGAAGCAGGCGGACTGCGGGCTGATTATTGGCATTGATAGACGAAGAAGACAAAGGGAAATGAAGAAATACTACGGGTTGACACGAGTGGTTCGTATATACTACACGGAAAAAAAAAAAAATTGCTGATTCAACAATTCAATTGCTAAAAACAGTGAGTACAATGTTTCAACGCAGATTTTACAACAACAAAATGCTACTTTAACCACCCCCGTGGTTAAATTAGTTTACAATGTGGTTAAAGTAGCATTTTTTTGTTGTAAAATCTGCGTTGAAACATTGCACTCACTATTTGTAGCAATTGAATTGTTGAATCAGAAATTTTTTTTTTCCGTGTAGGAGATAAAATAATGGATTAACTACAGGGTCTCTCGCGGGTTGCCGTTAGTCATTCTATAACTCCATCTTCTTGTCCATTCATCTTTGTCAATTTCAACCACACACTTCCGCCGATTGGATCGCTCCATTTTCCCTTTGCCTGCTTTGTCTATCGAAATCAACAATCAGCATCAATAATGTTGGGAGTGTTCAAAATAAAAAGAGGCCCTCCACTACCTTCTTGGCGAAAGGTGTACGATCGTCTGTTCTGCATCGAAGCATGGTGCGATGAAAGGATGATTTACGAAAATCGAGAAAATCAAGATAGAGATATGCTTCCGCCGTAAATGAAGTCATGTATCATGATTTTAAAAGAGAGGTGTTTCTTTTTTTTCCCTGTCAGATCTTTAAATTGATTTATACCCCGAGAGGATTCTTCAATCTCGTGAATTCTCGTTTGAGTGACGTATTCGCATAAATTTAAAATAAAAAACTGTTGATGCAGTTTGTATATTTCTTAAGGAAGATATCGTGTTAAGGAGGGATAATTTTTACGACGATGAGGAAAAGTGGACTGCTATAGTACCGGCTACGCTGACTTCCTGTACCAGGGGTCATTGACGTGGTTAGGTTAGAGGTGTTTGATGCATATGACAGAAAATTGTTTATGGCAGGAAAAGGAGGTCCACTGATTCCAAAGAAACGCAAAAAATCATCGTGTTTCAAGGAAAATGACCAATTCAATCATAAAACAGACAATTTTGGTTTTTTGGACCAGCGCAACCACAGGGTACTTGCTAAAATAGCCTGGTCAAAAGTAAGTACTTCAACAGTAATTTTTCAGTACATTCCAGGAAATTCAGTACCTCCGACAGAGAAATTCAGTACTTTTTCAGTACCTCCATTTGACGAAATTCGATTTTTTTTTTTTTTTTTTTACTTTTCAAATAGCCCTCAAAGGCTAATCCCACGCTTCAAGTCCCATCCCCCCTCCGTCCCTACTGAACCAGTCCCAGGCAACCATTGTTTGAGACCATCAAACTCGGGTCACCTGGCCGGGAATCGAACCCGGGACCTCCCGATCATAGAGCAAGCGCTACAACCACTACACCATAGGAGGCCGACTTCGAAAAATTTCGAAAATTTAAATTTATTATTCATATTGCGACAAAAATGAAAAAAATCCTGACCTTTCTGCGGATTTCCGAACTTTTTTAGTACTTCCGGACAGTCCTCAAAAATCAGTACTACACAGGGTTATTCAAAAGTCACGCACCACTGGCCACAACTTAAGTTCTAATTATGATATCGATTTGCGGTTTAAGACGTGTTCCCTCAAATCAAGGGGGAAATTTGTTTAGGTACTTTCTAGTTTTTGTTCACCTCGGTGGGTGAGGGGCGGGGGGAACCTCAAAAATTTCAAATGGCGACCCCCCTCATGGCCAGTGGTGCGTGACTTTTGAATAACCCAGTATACTGTACTTTCCGGTCTTGTAGACACCCTGAACTAACTCTATTAAATCTTTCCCCAGGTGCTGGTACTCCACGTCAAAGGTCGCCGGGAGCGGACCCAGCACTACGTCCTGCAGAGCCTGGGCAACGACGAGGCTGCGGCCAAGTTCCGCTACCGTCTCATCCACACCTCTCCACGCGGGCTCTCGCTCACTTACGAGGGCACCCCGATCCCCAACAACCTCCTCGTCGACAGCGTCTGGTCCTCCAACAAGTGCCACCGCATCCCGTGGGAGCTCTACGAGAACTTCTTCGAGCCCGACACCCAGGACGAGACCCTCCAGATCCAGATCTTCAGGAACGAGACCCCGGCCAGGGACGCTGGCGCCGGCGAGGACTCCGCCCCCCGAAAAGCGTAGAAACGCCCAAACCACCGAAACGCAAACGCCTAGACTTCCGAATCGCTAACGCCTAAACCACCTTTACCACCTCCGCCGTGTTGTAGAGTCCCTTTATACTGAGAGTCAAGCCAATGTGAATCCATTTCTGATTGGTTCCCGAATTTTAGGCCTTCACAGTGTCACAAACGGGAATAAAGATTAAATTTTCACCGATTGCAAAGATTATAATCTGGAATGGACCCGGGAATAACGGGTTCGGCAAGGAACAAACGGAATGAAAGAGGGAACGGAGAAAGGAATTTAAGAATGGGCCGATCAAAGATTACAAAAAAACGCTCAATTTCTGTAATCTTTATTCCCGTTTGTGACTCCATGAGGGGATGTTGTCTTGACTCTCAGTATAAAGGGACTCCACCGTGATGAGGAAGAACGCCGGTATGAACATTCGAAAGTTGCCAAATTCCCCCGGATAAAACACGTATTTCCGAGGGAAATAATGCACATTTTTCCTTGAAATTTTCGACTGTTTTAGATAAAAATACCAGAAAAATTGCCTGAAAAATTTGAAGAAAAACGTTCACAATTTTACCAGTAGATAAGTTTTTTGTTAAAGGAAATGTGGCAACTTCGGACGGCTCTTGCGGCGTTCTTCCTCAGCGCGACGGACCTGACCTGCAACCGACGCCGACCGGCGATTCAGAGACTACGCAAATGTTCAATCAGTTTGGTTTGGCAGTAAAAGTGACTTTTATGGAGAAAATTCCGAGGAAAGTTCTTTAAATGAAAGATGTTAATGGAAAATGCGCGCTCATTCACAACAGTTTAACTATTAGATCTACAGAATCCGTCACTTCGATCATGAATGAAAGATGAAATCATCAAGAATACGGAAATCCCCATTCGTAGTTGATAGCTATTTTACGGCCTTCCTTAAACATTGGAAAAGAGCCATTAAATTCCGATTAATTTTCCGGAAAACATTGCGCGGTACCGAGACGTACTCGCGGATAAAACGTTTTCTCGTAACATTGTTATTAACATTGACCGAGCATGATTCATGCGGCCTTCCTACACGCTTTTCAAGTATCTTTGGAAAAATTGTCGACCACGTTTCAAGCGACTTCTGAAAGAAATACTTTATAGTTCACAATTAATCCCCCTATCAATTTGTGAGGGTAAAAATTTTGAATCTGAATCAAAATTATCGGCAAAAGGGAACTAAGGTATCGGCTCGTTGGTCGATTGGTTGAATTCCCCGGTGGAGATCGTGTAAATCAAGCTGATTTCAGTCCCTTTGAATGAATTATGTTACACTCTAGGATAATTTTGGTTCCGTTCTATGATTTAAATTAGCTAATTTTCCAACTATCAGAGGGACCATTTAATGAAACAGAACATGTCATATTTAAACTCAAATCCACTTCACATGTTTCCCATACTGCTTGCTGCACTAAGGAAGAACGGCGTGTGAACCGTCAGACGTTGCCAAATTTTCTGGGAAATCCGAAAATATTTCGAATTTTTCTCTGTGGATTTTAGTCTCGATCAAATCTAAATTGTCTGAAAATTTCAAGCAAAAATCCATAAAACTCTCCTATATAAAAAGAACATTTTATCGGAGGAAATTTGGCAACTCTTGAATGTCGATACGGCGTTTTTCCTAAGCATGGCAGTATAAATCATGGACATTAAAACGTTGACACCAAGGGAGTTCTTAACGAGGACGAAAACGAGATTCTCCCGAACAATTTTGACAAGCTCCTCTATCGAGAAAGCTGGGGGTCCCATTTTGCCGGTTGGTCTCATCCGGGATTAAAACGACACAGGCCCTCCCACCCGAAAAAAATCCCCTCCCCCATTCAAAATTCACGAAAAAACGAACCATCTCGTCCTTGGCGGTGGGTTTCCTGGCACCGTCGCTGTATCACGCACGCACACTCACTTGGCAATCGGACCACGCGGAGGGCGACGATGCTCGTCAAAACATCTACGCGGCGCACACTGGATCGAGTCAAACAGAGAGGTCGGACTTAAATTTTTAAAACTAAAACTGCAAATTTCGATGTTTATTTCGTCACATTTCAAATATTAAGGAGAGCTAGTGACAAAAAATTTCACGAGGAAACCAATGGAACTACTTTTAGAAACTCAAAATTTTGTATAAACGGTGTTATGAGCTTTAAAAGTTCCTAAATTTTGTCCGACCTCTCCTACTGACTCGAACCACTGTGCGGCGGCGGACCCCATCATCCACTCACACACACAAACACGGAGGCGTCGTTATTTGCACACACGACAGTTGTGAAAATATACGGCGCACACGCAAGTGTTCCAATCCCGGTTTCGGTGGGAGGGGGCGAGGAGAGGGGGGGGCAGGGGCGGTCGAGGATGAGATTCCTTGAGGAACTCGTTTTCCGGGACCCCGAAATGCGAATTAGCGGAATCCTCGGTGAAATTATGGGTGTTCGGATCGCGATTGACGCAACAGGTCGGATTTCGATCGCTCGGAACGGGTCTCCCTTCGAACTGTTGCTTTCGGGAGCGTGATGGATCGGCAGGTGGGAATGCGGTGAGTTTCGGGCTTATTACACGCTGATATCGATCCTCTCTCGTTGCGGCTAATTGGAAAGGTTATGTTGATGTTTGGATACGATTCGATATTATCACAATGATATTTTGCGATTTTATCGACTTCGATCGAGAAAATAACAACGTTGTTATGAACGTTAATGAACGTTTATGAACGTTAACGCGTTACAACGTTGGGGAAAAATTGCTATTTCTCAAACAGCCAGATGATTAATGGACACGGAAAAAACAAGACTAGTGTTGAGCACTACACAGTTAAAAAAAAAATACACAAGCTTAAGTTTATACGGGAACTGGGTCAAATGATTTCACAAGCCTTGTGTCAGCGTAAAAACTCGCACACATCCCCGAGTATATACTTGAACAGATTTGTGTTAAAATAGTCCATACTTTGATATTCATACACATCATTGTAAATGTTTTTTAAACAATTTTTTCCACAATTTTTACTCGTGTTCCAGAAAAAAAAACCCAACCCTGTGAATAAACACACAAAAACACCGAAGTTTATTCCTAGTATTGTGTTTTTAGAAATAGTCATTGAGTTTGAATAAACTCGGAAGTTGTCGATTTATTCCTAAACTCAAGAGAAAAAAAATACAAAATTTGAGTATAAACGCTGATCATTTGTGTAAATTCAAGCGAGTTTTTTTTTCAGAAATATGCAAGGCTTGTGTAAATATTTGACCCAGTTCCCATATAAACTTAAACTTTAGTTTTTTTTTCACATCGTTGTGCAAATTCCACTGAGCACAATGGAAGAAGTTAGTGTCCCTCCAACAGTTATCAAAGAATTTCAAACATCACAAATTCGTATCATACTCATAAAAAAATCAAACAAGTTAGACTATAGAAACAAATCTTTGGATAGAAGATAGCACTACAATAGTAAAGGCGTTCTATATCTATCGAATGTTCAAGTGTTCAGGAAGCAATTAAATAAATATTCACCATAAGAAATCTTGAGATTTATTTATTCAACAGTGCATACATAGATGCCGCCAAATGACGGCTATGATGCATGTCAAAAAGCAGGCTGTGTTAAAAGATTAAGAAGAACAATCACCTATAAGAACTCTTTTGAATCTTATGCATTTCCTACTAAACAGAACGTTTTCAATTGATAGAAAATTGCTACTAAGTTACCTTCACGAGGTAGATCCTTAAAATCATTAGGAAGAGAATTATACATCTGTACACAGATAAAACGTGTCCGAAAAATTTCTAGGTTCCGTCCGGATGTACGCTTCTCCAAACTCGACAGTGTTGCCATGTGGCTACACTGTTAGAAATTTTAGAAGATTCCGGGGTGAGAATCACTCTTACTTCGCCTCTATTTTGCCCATGGAAAAATCGAGTGAAAATACGAACGAGTGACCGACGGCGCGGAGGGAACAACACTCCTGAACTCGGCGTGTAATGCACCCCGACCACAGGGTGCTAATCACCACACAAAGGAGTGATTTCAGGAGAGGTGAGGGGAGGCTCGAGGAAGGGGCAATATGCTGCTACAAGAATTCACGCGACGCTACCGCGCAGGGTTTCAAAATTTCACGAAATCACGCCGATAGCGCTATCTGTCAATTAATGACTGAACTACTTTCTACGACATACTCAGCGCACGCTGTCAAATAGACATGGAAGTTCTTGCCATGAACATTAGTTACGGGTTTCTACAAGTTTATCACAATTGAAATTCGGATTACCTTACTAATGACAACATTAACCATTTACCTTAGATCCTGCGACGATTTGTAGCGTAAAATTCCGAGCGCTCCCGTGTGGATTTGGACCCGAGCCGCGTTGGTGATAGTCCAGTGCTCTGCCACTGAGCCTCGAGGGTCGGATGGTTGATAAGGCTGAAATCACGCCTCTTATTCTCATGGGTCGCGTTTGTGCAGTAGTGCGCGCAATGGCGCACTCTCTGCTCGGGGTGAAAATCACTCCAGGTAAAAGTGGGGAGTTAACAACTGATTCGCTGCAGCGACATTGTCTCGCTATCGCGGCAATTCACTTTCATGGAGAGTTCCGAACTCCTCGACGGAGTGATTTTCACTGCGATCTCAGGTCACTCCGCATTTCACTCCGGGTTTCCCGAAAGATTTTTAACAGTGTATGCTAGTTGTTCATTCGTCTTTCCATTCGTAATCACTATAAATCACTAAGTATAAGGCAGCGGAGCCTTTTCGTAACGATGCTATCGTTCAAACACAATAAGTATATCACGCAATGGAATGCTTAATACGTTAAAAATATACAACGGAAGAACACTCGACCTGGGTTGCACAATTCACTTGGACATGGGTCTCGCGGATCGCGCACGCTCTAACTGAGGATCATGGGTATCTGCGTTGCGAGACGGGGACTTACTGCGCATGCGTGAACCAAAATATATACACAACCACTGTGTTTTTACACACGAACAATGAGCATTAACACACAGAGCTGTTAATTTGTGCACAAACTCGTGCACTTTCATATATTTGTAGTGTGTTTCTTTACATCATTTCAGAACTTAATCATACTAGTAGAGTATTTTTTCTCCCAATTGGTTAATTTATTTTAACACACAGAGGTTCTGGTGCCCAACCGTTTTGAGTTTTTTTCTCGAGATTGCCTGTGTTTTATTTCTCTTTGCACCATGATGTTTTAGTCTACGAGTGTGCAAAACAACACCGACGTAAGAATATTTTCTTAGGACCGTAAAAACATTCTCTCTCGTTAATGAAAAGAAACACCGAGTCGTGATATTATTGTGCATCTTTTCTTAAGAGCTCAGAATATGTTGCAAGTGTTGTGTTTTTATTTTGAAAACACAAAGTTCTACGATTTCACTCAGTCAGAAGAGCCCTTGAGTAATTTTTGTAAGCATTTTTTTGTTATTTGTGTTTATTCATCGAGATTGTGCACTTTTTCTCCACCTAGAGTATTTTTACTCCAAGATTTTCAGAAGAAGTACACTGAAATTTCTAAAAACAACTACACAATAACACACAAGTCCATTTTTTTTTAACTGTGTACTGGCCGTTTAGTGGGGAGTAGTTGAGGGCTGGCGTCTAAGCGCTGTACAGCTCAACACCGGAAGGCAGTTCAGGTGGGCACTGAACATGAGTAGTGCTAATCAGATGCTGCGAGACGTAGTTGCGCTTAACAGGTGTAAATTCACCCATGAGACGTCGGAGTTACGATAGCCTGGTGGTAACGCGCTGGTCTTCCACCGGCGCAACCCGAGTTCGATCCCAGGCGGAGGCGTTTCATATTTTACGCTCGCTCCAAAGTCACTTTAGGGCTTGACACTACTTCTTCCTTAGTGACCCAGCCTCGAGCTGTTTAGTGCCCAGCACTCCTCTGACTTGCTGGCTCCATTTGATTTAACCCTCGTTAGTGCCCAGCACTAACATGTAGGTCCCAACCCTAAGCTCGTTTTTTCCGTGGAAAAGACCACAATTTGGAAAGCTCAGAACTCACTTTAACAGTTTCGGTAACAAAGAAAAAAATCGGTTTGCTGATCAAGATCAATTTTTTTGGTTCTTATCTCAACGGTTTTCACGATACTGCAGGATAGAGCATGAATAAAAGATGATTAAAACAATATTACCTCTTCAAGAGAATAACGTAGTATCTTTCATTATGCCAAAACTCCGATCAACCTAATCGACAAAATAGAGCCCGACACAAATTAGAGCAAAAACACTACCCCTTAATTCCGGTCATTCACCCGTTTCACAAACATAAAAAAAAACTCCAAAATTAGAACATATCTCCGTAGCGCAGAAAAAAATCCCAGTCACAAATACACCACCATCGAAAACACCCGAAAAACACGTGTACGCGAACCAGTGACCACCTCGATAACTAGTCAGCTGGAGCAAGCAAGGTGTCTTCGATGGGATTTATCGGTGATAGCCGTCAGATCCCTGGAGTGTTTACCCTGTGTTGGTTCAATCAGAAACAGATCAGCTGGTCGAAGGTCGTCGAATCGCAATCGGTAAACTCGCTCGATAAACCCCTATTCAAGCAATGTTATTTATCGATCAAGGTCATTCGACAAGGATCCAAGGATCGACCCGGGGATTGAGAAACGGAACGCGAAGGCTCACGGACAAAGGGGTTGGGAGTGGGCGGGGGGCTACCCATTGGTAAACAGCTGGAGCATGGGGGCACGCACGCCAGACGTCAAAGTTGCTACTTAAAAAACCAAATTTACCGATATTAGCGAAGTGGTTGTGAGATTTGAATCCACGACTTGGCAACACCGCTGGACTGGTTTCTTTACATTTGTCTGCCACAATGGATTGGAGGACCAGGAGGAAATGCGTGCCATGTTGTCGAGCTTGTCTTAAACTTTAGTATTTTTTTTAAACGTGCGACACATATTAATGATGTAAGACATTCGCAAAACATGGGAGCTAAAAATACATACTGATGAGATTCTCTTCAAACCACTCACTTTTGACTGGTTTGCGAATCTTCATAATGGGGTCATAATTTGGTCTCACTCCACGACTGGAGATTTCTGCTAGCTAGGGTTCTTTAGAACTGGTGTGGTAAAATGCTACTTAAATGTGGATTACTCCTGGGCTTGAGTTGTTTCAGCCCTTAAGGAATAGATGCAGTAGTCGAAGAGTCCTGCTTTGGTGGTTGAAAATGGTACATAAGCCGAGAATAGTGGGATCAAACTGGAGACACAATTTCAACGCCCGAATTTAACTAGACAAGATATGATCCTTCAGACCATGGGGGCTTCCCTCAAGAGGTTTGGTTATGGGAAATGGGAATGGGTAATGTGGTTATGGGAACACTATGTTAGGACAGATACAACTTTTATAGGGCCGTGTATGATTCAACCATCAAAACTAGACTTAGCCATGGCTGCATTAGTATAAAAATCAAAACATTTCGAATAAGTGAATGTTAAAAGAAATCAATTCAACATTTTGCTGACCAGCTATGACAGAGTCGTATTTCCGAACTATGTAAACCCATCAGGATCGGAACCACAGGGAGCTGCAGAGAATGCCCGATCTGGCGATCCTATGATCGCGGCAGACGTGGGGCAATTCTTCTGCCTTGAGGAACTTTTCAAAAGTGAAGGTTTAATTCCCACCTACCCTCCATGCTTCAAAAAATTCGAATAAATGACACATTATGCTGAGCAATCGGATGCTTTTCTGTAAAATCGCGCGTTAGGCTGTGAGTCAAATCGAAAAAGTACTACGATTCAACAACACCGGATCGCGGCAAACACTTTCCGCACCCCTGCAGAGCCAAAACTTCAAGCCATCGTGGCGGCATTATCAGCGAAATACGTCCGCCGGAAACATACCCGCGCCTCGACTCGAGGGTTACCCAATCACCCGACATGACCCCCGACACAACCATTACCGGTACCGTGCGACTTCCCTCGCAGACGGCGGGTCATCGCCATTCACCGTCGAGCAACAAAACCGCATTACTCCGTCTGGTATGCACCCTCGAGAAACCACTCGAAACCGCGAGGGAATGACTCAAGACGCAGAAGCACCACCCGGCAACACCGCACCCACGTGATACAGGTGTGCGAAAAAAAGGGGAAGGAAAAAACTCGGGCGAAGGAGCGAGAGAGACGCCGCTACCGAGAAACACGTGTGTGCGAGAGAGACGGAGGCGATGCCCATTTCGGGGCGTTATGAAAAGGCCCGAGGGCTCCTGGAGGAAGAAAGAGCCGAGCTCCTTACGAATTACTCCAAACTAATGAGCCTTGGTATGTACTCTTTCTTGTGGGCTCCACGGCTCATCAGGAAATGAACTTGTGTTGTTTCAGCATGGGTTGTTTCCTTTGTCCGCTCTCCTAGCGGAGTCCTCCTCGCCGTCTTCGGCTTTGATTTGTGGAAAAAAGGAAAGAGTCCGGGAGTCCCGTCGCGTTGGGTTCGACTCCTGCTCGAATCCAGGATGTCGCGTAATCGCGCCGTCGATTGTCTCCTAGCAGGGGATTCGCTCTATAAGTTAATCTTGATTTATCTATAGGGTGGTTGCTGGTTGGTTCGATATCCGTATCAATTAGGTATGGAAATCAGGGTTCACTCCCGAAACACTGAGCGAAAAGGAATGAATGGCTGGCTTCGAAAACGGCCCAACTCGGGATTTTTTTGGAGAAAGATCATTTGTTTTCCAGACCTTTGATTTGATTTTTCTAAAACAAATCCAATATCCGACTGTAACTCGGGTATTGACTTCACGAGGAACACTCTGAGCATCAAACTTATTCTCAGTCTTGATCTCATTCCTTGGAAACTTTTACATTTTCAGGGAGATTTTCAACGCAAGAAAATAAAATTCATCAGTTGCCCCTGCGTAAGAGTGACAACAAGATAAAGAGAAAATCGGAGAAATTAAAATGAAATCCGTCAAAGAGAAACGGCTAGCATTTGAGCTCTGATACTATCTCTGTGGGATTTTACTATTGCTTCGAATTTTGTATGGTTGTTATTGTTGACTAAAATTAGATTTATTCATTTATTACTTTTTTTTTGCATGGAACTCGAAGTCTGCCCAGATTTTTTAATAAAATGATGAGATGAATCGCGTAACCGGACCCTGGGATTAATCACCTCAAGGCCGGTTTTTGCCGAGCGGTCAATAACCGCGTTATTTGGCAGATGAGAAGAGTCAATGGGTGGGGATTTAACCCGAATCGACCCAACTGCATTTTTACGATACCTTCCTCTCGTTGCATGAACAAAAAACAAAGCTAATTCCTGCTATCACATTTCCAGAGTAAATCCTTCATAATCTGGAGGCAATTTATGACATTTTTCGTGACATCATGCTCAGTTCTCGGTCCAAAAAACGAGATTTATGGAAATAAAACGTTGTAAAATGTAGTAAGGGTGATTCTCGTCATATCCACCCATTGATTGCACTGACAGTTAGGCTAGTGAATCGCGTTCAACTCGGAACCTCGGAACTCAGTGCGATTTGCACGTCAAGAGCCGAAAGCAAGGCCAAACTAGGAAGACCGAAGCGCGTGATACGACTCTTTCGACTTCCAAAAAGGTAAAATTGCATATCCACGAAATGAAGGAGAACGTGAACTATTTTGGCTGCCTCGGAGACTTTAACGCGTAGTAGAAAAGTTGGATGGGTCGAAACGCGTGATACAACTATTTCAACTTCTAAGTGAGTAAAATTGCATATCCACAAAATGAAGGAGAACTTGATGTTCTACTTCATCTCGACTATTCAGCTCGTCAAACCCAACTTTCAGTTCGTAAATCCGAACTGACGAGGTTTAAAAAACTAACGAAACGCAACAATTTGTACAAAACTAGGGAGATATTGTTGGATTTTTGAGAAAATTACTGCGTATGTGTTGATCGGATAAACGATCACTACTTAGGTGTTATTGAACGAGCATTATATCAAAATAAATTCGAATGCCCTCAAGACGTTATTTCTTAGACCAGCAGAGTTCCAATTCTGCCGTGCTAAGGGAGAACGCCGTATAAACATTCGAGAGTTGCCAAATCTCCTCCGATAAAATGTTTATTTTTGAGGTAATGTTATGAATATTTTTCCTTGACATTTTCAGGAACTTTAAATGGAATTGCGAACAAAATTATCTGAAAAGTTGGAGGGAAAATATTCATAAGTTTACCAGGAAATCCGTGTTTTATTGGTGGAAATTTGGCAACGCCTGAAGGTTCATACGGCGTTTTTCCTTAGCACGGCAGTAATTGTACGCGTCAGAACGCTCAATATTCCTCGAACTATGAGCGTTCCGAGGAAGTGGGAGATCCCTACGCGAAATTCCGGAAACGAGCCTAGCCACCGCGCCGCGTCGCTCCAAGTTTCGCCACCAACGAAAATAACAAGCGATTCTTGACCTGCGCCGTGCGCGTCGCGTCCGTCTCATCGGCATGGCGACCGGGCCGGGCCGGCCGGCGACGGATATTCGACAAACGCACGAAAGCAAATGAACTGATCAATGCCAGACACATAAGACACGGCTCTCAGCCTTGAGGGACTTCCGTCTGCTGGAATGCGTAAATCAACTTTACGCGCGTCTCTCGGCTCCGCGGTAAAACCGCTCGACCCCACTGAAAAACCGTTGGCACATACGCGGTTTCGTCCGGGAGTGGAGCCAGACGGCGTTACATCACCGCGCTCGCCGTCGCGCCGAATTTGAGGACAAAAGGCGAAGCTCCGATCCGAACTGATCGGTCCTTTATCCTTGCTTTAATATTGGTTCACCTTCTCTGAGCGTCTTATTGTGATCTGTAACTTTTCCCTGTAAAAGCGCACCAACCTCTCGTACAGTGCTGACAGGGCACTCCTGGACAGGTGAGACGCAGGATTTGATCATGACAGGTGTCGCGACACTCCACTGGTGTCCAAGCAAAGATGAGAACTTTGACTCAAGGGGATTCAACATTTTTTCATGAGCAGTAACACTTGTTTTACCTCCTACAAAGCTGTTGGAGCAACACACTGAACTCGTTGTGGCAAATCTGTCTGAACTGTGAAAGCTCCTTCTTGTCCTATAATTTTTCTGAGGTTTCTGACCATCGAATCTCACTAGGAAAAAAAAACCATAGATCCAAAATCCAGACTTGAAAAATTTGATAAAAGACACAATACTCTGATTCAGTCGGTTTTTGCTTGAATCAATTGGAAATCCGCTAAAATTAAGAGGCTTTGCTGTCGATTCAAGCAAAAATCAGATTGAATCAAATCGTACTTTTCCTCGTTAAAGTTTTTAAGAGTCTGAACTCTAAATTCAAGAGACTTAAAGAAATATCGAGTTTTTCCGATGTGAAATCCTGCCACGTGATGATTATAAAATTGCATCGAACAGATACACAACTGACGATAATCGGAACATAAGAACAGGTGTTTCTCCATTTTTCTCACGAGATGCATATCAGAGTAGGGCGAGATGGCGGGGGCGAATTCAATTTAAAAAGAACCGAAACATACGCATCAATATCATTCACGGATGTTGACATGTCTCATCATATGAATGTGCACAGGAGCCAGGCTGTCACCAGGTGTGGCTTTCCGACTTGCTCACCGCCAAGAGCTTCTCGCAGGTTTTCTTCCAAGGTCTTCGAACGCGATTTTAAAATTTCGAGCTAAATGTTACTTGTGAGCAACGGAGGACATCAAGTGATCGATGCGTTTAGAATTTTAATCGAGGGTGTACCGATGCTCATAAACACTTCTGGTGGGAGGAACCCAAAAACGGAACCGGGAGCTTTGTTCACTGAAATCATCTACCTCGGTAAACGAGGTTTTCGGGAAATGCTGATCCTACTCCGACCGATGAACCTCATTGAGTTCGATCCCTTGGGGAGCCACGGATCTCCACGAACTTAATGACCGAAAGTTCCTTTACTCTTCCAAGTTTCTGGAGATCAACATACCTAAAACTATTTTGATCCACCATAAACCGTCTCGAATCCGAAGAAAGAATGAACTTATACCAATACCTACTTCCAAAAAAATTATGATTTTCAAAATTTCCGTTCCGACTTCTTTAAAAACCCAAAACATGTACACTAGGTAGAATAGACCGTGGAAAATGAAAAATCATCAACTCGGGATACCCTCACAAGCTTCCAAGTTTTTCGGCCTGGTAGAGATCTTCGAAACTTCGGCAGGACATTACGGCGCAGTAAACCGGTTGCTTTCCCGGGAAATGGCGACACATACGCGGAGCTTCAACTCCTTCCTGAGGGAGGCGGGAGGAGGAAAAAGGGGGGATTATCAATCGTCAAGTGCCCCCTCCAAAAAAATTCCATGTTCACACCACGATTAAAAACGAACACGGCAACTCCAACCGCGTTCGACCTTTAGCTCACGGCGGCGATGCAATGCTGGCCGGCATCAGCAAGGCGTGGTGGAAAGGTCGCCGGCTCGGAGGACCAGATTTCAGCGTTGGGCGCGGAGGGTGGAGTGGGGGGGAGGGGAGGCGGGGGAGGCGCCCCCCTCGAGCCCCCGGAAAAGACGACCGCTCCTCCGGCCGGCGCGATGGTGTCGCTCTCCTCCGCGAGATGCTACTTTGGAGCCGCTCCAATAGCCCGTGTATTTTCGAGGCGCTCTCGATTCTGATTCGTCGCCGACGACCGAAATCCAGTCGAGTTTTTCGGCCGGCTCCGTCCACGCCATGCCGCGACCGGCGTTTCTCACGCGCACGTGACCACGTGACCCGCGGCCTCGCGCGTTTAGTTCGCGCGAGCAGACGGAGGCGCTGAGGCTGTCGCCCGCCTTGCCTGCAAAGAGGCGTAGAGTCCCTTTATACTGAGAGTCAAGACAACATCCCCTCATGGAGTCACAAACGGGAATAAAGATTAAACAAATTGAACGTGTTTTTCGTAATCTTTGATCAACTCATTTCCGAATCCCGCACTGCGTTGGGCACAATGCGTGAAGTATTCATGCAGTCTTGTAGGCGCTATGCGTTTCAAGCCGACTGCTGCTGACCGCTGTGTGTTGGACGCAATGCGTGAAGTATTCATGCAGTCTTGTAGGCGCTAGAGTCCCTTTATACTGAGAGTCAAGACAACACCCCCTCATGGAGTCACAAACGGGAATAAAGAGTACACAAATTGAACGTTTTTCGTAATCTTTGATCGGCCCATTCTCAAATTCCTTTCTCCGTTCCCTCCCTCATTCCGTTTGTTCCTTGCCGAACCCGTAATTCCCTGGTCCATTCCAGATTATAATCTTTGCAAACGATGAAAATGTAATCTTTATTTCCGTTTGTGACACTGTGAAGGCCTATAATACGGGAACCAATCAGAAATGGATTCACATTGTCTTGACTCTCAGTATAAAGGGACTCTAGAGAGAAGTAGCATCCATCGTGCACAATATTCTCTAATTGAGGGGTGTCATGCATGACGGGGTTAGGTGACAGTTTTCACGCTCGGGAACCACGTGTCTAAACTTAGGGTTGAGGGAGGGAGGGGGAAGGGCGCTTTGGATGAAAATAGCGCATCGTCGAAGCACTTGTCAATCGCTCGGTAAGAATGAACCACGAAAATTCGGCAATTCGAGGGGTGGTTTACAGTGACTGAACTGAGCTTAGCTGAAATGAAATGAACCAAGGGGATGGACAAATTGGACGTATCTATGCTAAAAAGCACTATGTGCATAGGGTTTGAGTGGATCTTAGTTCCTTTTGGCATGAATACGTTCAATTGCGGCTATTCTTTGTGAATACAACGTAAAAGCTTTAGAATGCTTCTTGAACTGTGCAACTTGCTTCGAAATTTGTGCTAAAGCCACATAACACATTTCGTAGAGATGAGTAAAAATTCAGATTTCAAGAGACAAATTCCAAAATGACATGCAAGTTGTTCCGCTGGAAATCAATCACAAATTTTCACACTCTTGGCGGAACCTCAAAGCTCATACGTCGTTTGAAAAAGACTGAGAATTTTCTCAGGAGCATAAGAAGTATTTTCACGAAATTTAATGAAACAATTTTGCTGATTCATCATGTGCATAAAAATAATAAAAAAACAATATCGGGGCAGTCAAGTTAAATAAAGAAAGCCGATCCAAAAAACCAACTATTTGCAGGTGAAAACTTAACTGGCGCATCCATTGTTTGGACAGTCCAAATAAATCGTTTCCTGTAGTGGAGGTTGGCATGAAACTCTCCATCAGAAAGTCACGCTAGTTGTTAGATTCAGTGGTTTTCCCGGATCTCAAATGCATGCAAAAATCGAATTCCGTTGCATTGTGCAGTGGAAATCTAGGTCTCATTGAGCCGTCATTTTTGAGACGCAGTAATTCAGCGAAGCTATGGACGGTTTTCCGGTCGTTTTGTGCCATCAGCGCATTGTTCCCGCGGCCCAACGCGACGCGACGAAACCGTGGCTCATTAACCTCCGCCGAACAGCAGAAAAAAGGAGAAATTCGCACCTCGGTCGCCAGGTTATGCTGTCTTTTCTTCGGCGCACAGAAGAAATTACATTGAAGCTGAAGGCTCAGCCAGGACTTGTCAATGAGTACACAGGAGCTTGCCTATGAGCACAACATTCCTACTCAGAACCCACTCTCGAAGATGATCGATGATGGACGTGCTGTTGACTGTTGAGAAGGCCGACCAGCAAGTTCGTTGCTTCGTGCTACGGTTTCTTCCTAATGAACTTATCAGCTCGTTACGCTGAGCCATGCTTACACGATTGAAGCGGGAAAACTGGTCGTAACTCATCGGTATATTTCATTATTTCCTCTTCGAAAACCTGCCAAAAGGGTAACCCTTTTATGGTAAGGCAGACAATTCGTCACTTCCTGGACAAAGGAACGTAACTCTATTCCAAGATATCAAAATTGGCTAAAGCAATTCAAATTTTTACAAGAAAGAACTTGCGCAATTTCAGTTCAAAATTGTTCCGATTTTTGTACGAGATCAGAGGAAAAATCGGTAAAATTTTCAGTTGGAAACACAAGATTTTCCAGATGGTAAAAATGCAACTTGCACGGTGAAATTTGGCAGCGATTAAATGTAGTTACGTTCTTTCGTTAGGGGAAAGACGAATTTGATTGAAATGAGAACTATGAAATTATTCCTAACTTTTTAGTCCAAAGCTCGTATAAAATATATATAGCTTCCCGAGCACTTGACACCTCTGCAAATAAATACTTCATCGGGAGGAAATCTGGCAACATTCGAACGCTCATACGGTGTTCTTCATCCACGTCGACATCATGACCGCATGTGCGTTGACTTCCTGAATCTCGTCCCCCATCTCGTCGCTGGGCTGACAAAAGAGCCTAACTACACTTACACTATACATGAGCCTGGTAAAGCACCGAGTTAAACGGACAACAGGGTTCACGGCACAATGTAGTTACGTCCTTATTTCAATAGGGCGCCGATCTAATATTAAATAATGAAGCACAGCTGCGCAGCAGCTAGTCTTTTTTCATGAATCGCGATGGTTTCAGCGTGTCGAAATCATTTTTTTTTACGACGATGCGGCAACTATGGTTAATGACTGACGAGCTAGTCACTGTCATCGCGTCAGCGTCGCGGGATTCTGGGCCTGAGGACGTCCACTTTTCAATCGGCGTCTTCGGAGTTGGCTGTCTTCACGCCCAGAAACAACGGCCGAAAATCGCGCTTGATTCAGGAGCTCCGACTCATTAGACGAGCTAGTCGTTCGTTTTGCTCCAATTAAACGCGCCGGGGGAAAACGCGGTCAGGTGTCGGAGCTCTGGCTCGAGCGCGAGTCGTGGAGGCTTCCACCGATTGATTTGGTGGTTTGTCGGACTCCTGAGCATTGGCGGATCCAGCGATTTGGCAACACCGTATTTCCACCATTTAAACCTATAGAAATGTAAAGATTGTGATGTATCGATTCTTGAAGGGTCCAGGTGATCCGACAAGAATCGATTATTCAGCATAGGTTTAAATGGAGGAAATCCAGTGTTGTCAAATTTCTGGATCCGCCTCTGCTCCTGAGGACTACTTGTGGATCTGTGGACTACCCGTGGATCTGTGGACTACAAACACGTTTAACTTTTTGACAGACTCTTGAACTGCGATGATCGTGGCGCTGGCCCTAGGATCAGAAGGTCCTGGGTTCTATTATTGGGTAAGCGACCGAAGTTCGATGGTCTCGAGTATGGGTGTTGAAACTTCTCGACCGATAGGTCTCATGCAAAAGAAATGAGAGGGCGAAGACCTTGAAAACGGGCTTTCGAAATTGTCTCTTCTCTGGCGTAGGGCGTATCTCGATTTTTGCATGAGCCCCAGAAAGCATGAACTTGTATGTAAAACGGGGATCACACAAAATGAGATGGCCAACAACTCGTGTCAGCGAGAGAATGGCAACAGTTCGGGAATGAAGCATACTGAAGAACCAACTAACTACTTCGAAAATTTTAGAAGGGAAAAGAGATTTTTCGAATGGGAAGGATCGGAGTTTTCTGCATTCATGGTTCGTGAGGGGTACTTAGGGCTGGTTGTAGATAAAGTACTGAGGAAGTTAGTGCTGAATCAGAAAGAATTATCAAACAATTATTTTTGATAGCATAATAAAATCGACGAATTTTCTTCTTTGGTGCGTAATTTTTAGTTCCTCAAAGAACTGGGGGAATACGTCATTAACTAAAAGAGTATTCCGAAAAAGTTCTCTTGAGGTGAGGGAAGGAGAGGTCATTGATCCCTGATTCCCCACCCGTTCCCCAATCTTGCATTTTAAATTAGATCTGGTGACCCTAGATCAATCAATCTTCTATCAATATAGGAGTACTTCCAGGGATTCTGCGAAATATTAAACCCCTTTCACTTGAGATTCGGCTGAGATGGCGCCCTTAGAATGGACACCCGAATTCCTTCCATTCGAACAAACCATCCTCCGAAAGTAACCGATCACCGGAGACGTTTTTTTCGATGAGGCGATCGAGAAATCGATCGAGCCATAAAATATAGTTTAAAAAAACTGCTCTCTTAAGCGCGCGGTCCGGCTGGAACCGGTTCGTCGGATTCGACGGACAAGCGACAACGCCGGAGGGTGGGGGTGGTCCGGGCCGAGGCTGGCCGTGCTGAAATGACAGCGGCGCGGGCATCGGAGCAATTAAGGTACGGAACCTTAGGCGCGTCTAGACGCGGCGTCCTGGACGCGGCGTCCAGACGCCGATAAATCTGTCTAATGATTTTTGCGCGGGGACGGCACCTTAGCGGCGAAGAGACGCTGCGGAAAACGCCGAGCGAGGACGCTCCGATCTGTCTCGAACAGATCGGAGCGAAGACGCCGAGAAATTCCGCTCAGTCCGCTGCCTTTCCTACCGATTTTTGAATGTGTTTAGTTCGACAAACCCACGAATCGATCACAAAGGCCGTGAATTGATCGACAAAAGCCGCGAATCGATCGAAAATTCCGTGAATCGATCGACAAGAGCCGTGGATCGACCGACCCACCCGTGAATCAATCGACAAAAGCCGTGGATAGATCGACAAACCTGTGAGTCTATCGACAAACCTGTGAATCGATCGACAAACCTATGAGTCGATCGACAAACCTGCGAATCGATCGACAAACCTATGAGTCGATCGACAAACCTGTGAGTTAAACGACAAACCCGTGAATCGATCCACCAAGTTGTGAATCGATCGAATTACGTCGATTGGTTCACGTTTTGGTTTTTCGATCGATTCATGTCGATTGACTAGATACCGGTTTTCCTTTTAATTGTCAATCATTTCTCGTCTATCGATCCACATTTTTTGTCGATCGAATCGACATCCGTTGTTTAGTAATTTGTCCATCGATTGGTGTCGATCGATTCACGTTTTTATTTTTCGGTCGATTTTTGTCGATCGAATCCACACCCTCCTAAAAAAAAGGGCGCACAGCCATTTTCGCGGCCCAGAGCATACTGTCCGATCAACAAAAATTCGAGAAATTGACGGCGGACAGAGCGGAAAAAATCCACGGATTCCGCTCCTAAGGTGCCGTGCTCCAAAATGTGAGCGTCTTCTCGCCCTCGACTCGGTAGCAGCATTTTCCGCCGGCGTCCAGGACGCCGCGTCCAGACGCGCCTAAGGTTCCGTAGCTTTAATCGGAGCGACCGCCGCAGATAACGCCCGACGTCAAAACGCGACTTTCTCCGACCGCGGCCCCGGCCCGGCCGGTGCGTGGTCCTCGGGCGCGAACTTCCATCGGCCCGCCCGTCTCGTGGCCGCCACCGCTCTGCCATGACAGCGATGAGAGTCCTAAGTGGAATTCGGTATGAGCCATGGTTGGCACATGCTGTGGTGCGTCTGGAAGCTCACACCGGACTCCACTTACGTCACTCTTCCGTAAGTAACGCGGCAGCGCTGCCTCCTTCGCGAGGCCCAGCAGCCAGCGAAGGTGGCAACTCATGTCTATTGATAATCGTCGCGGAACTTTCCGCTGCGGGTTTATCGATGAGATCGACAGGCAGAGGGGAAATTGAGTGATCCTGTTGCACTGCTGGACATAAAAAAAAAAAAAAAAAAAAAAAAAAAAAAAAAAAAAAAACATTGGATCTAGAGTCCAGACTCTTGAAAACATTGACAAGAAAAAATACTCTTGATTCGATCGGATTTTTTGTTTAATCGAAAGGAAATCCGCTTAAATTAAGAGGTTTGGCTCTTGATTTAAGCTAGATTCTGATTGAATCAAGAGTACTTTTTCTTGTCGATGTTTTTACGAGTCTGGTCTTTAGATCCAATGTGTTTTTTTTCCCCCAGTGTGGTCGAAACGGGTGCATGTTCTTTAGGTCGATATAACTCCTCCTTTTTAGGGTGGTCCCTTTCAGGTTTTGGGACTCTTCGAAAGTATTTCCTTCTGACCTAAGAGCACTCACAAATTTTCAAGTCCCCACGTCAATTTGTTAGAAAGTTACAGGGGTGATGCTTGGTGCTGATGGTGCGGGACTTTAGGATCACCCTGTGGAGTAGGGGAGACAATGATGGACTCATTTAAGGGTCTCTCGTGGGTTGCCGTTGTTGCGCCTATTACTCACCTACTTAATCCATTACAACACTCCCACCAATAGGATCCCTCCATTTTCTCTCTATCTTTTCTGTCCATCAATTTCAATAATCAGGCCGTCAGCGACCCTATAAATGGTGGAGATGAGCCATTTGCGCCAGTCACAGAATCGTATTTTGATGGTTTAAGCTGGTAGACTCGCAAGGAACACTAAGATCTGTCTGAACACTTAATTTCTACGTCAAATATCTTCGGAGCATTTGCCCTTCGAAAAGGACAATGTATGACGTCATCCACCATGGTATTACAAACCGTGGGTTCTTCCATCGTGTTTTCATCAATGAGTAATGCGCACACTTACATTTGGGCTTCATTTCGCAATTAGGAACCACAATTGGACTGCATTTTACAATTCGGAACTATAAAATCTGGCTCTTCTGGAAAAACACTTAAGTGCATAGGAAAACTAATGTTACATACGTTGTTTTTAAACCGGGCTAGAATCTATAGGTCCAAATTGCAAAATGTAGTCCAATTTAAGGCTTCGATTAGAAACAACGCATGCGTCATTAGTTTCCCTGTGATCATGAGTGTTTTTACGGACGAGCCAGAAATTGTAGTTCCTAATTCAAAAATTTAGTCAATTTGATCGCTCGATTTAGAGCAGCGAACTCGAGAGATTTCGATAAAACGCCCGATGAGGCAATTTCTCTGACACACCTCTGTATTTACCTCGCTTCGACATCATTCCTGACGTTTACGAGTGGTAGCGAACATCCGACAAGAGTCAAGTCCATCGAAATATACATTCGATGCTCAAAATTAAACATTCCAAACCGTTTAACGTGAGACAATATTAAATAATAAAAACTAGATCTGACAACGGCGCGCTGGAATTTTCATACCGATGAAATGAAACCACTCGCGGTACAGATGCTCGTTAGCTCACTCGTTCATTTGTTTGACGGATGGATAAGTAAGCAATTAAAAAAGTGACATACCTTCAGCCCCGAGGACCGCTAGCATTGATTCGAAGGTGGGGAAGATGGTAGCTATTAACATGCCGTTCTTATTTCAAAACAAGTGGCTTTTTTGTCATTTTTATGCGCAGTTTCTGAGAATAGCGGATGTTAGTGCTTCGCGCGAGGATACAGATAGTATTTGATCAGATAGTCATTTGTCATCCAACTTTATGGGAGGCTGCGGGAAAGCTTTTCCCACGTACAGTGCAAACATATCGTGAGAAAAACATTTCGCACGTAGCGAAATTTAAAAAAAAAAAATTCTGCTTCTTCGCACGCCGAAACGAGAAAGCGGAGAGCCAGGCGATGGACAGAATTTCATACTGGTCATGAAAAATTGGATTGTTTCGTTAAAATCCTGGGAGACTTACCCCCCCCCCCCCCCTAAATGAACTTAGCCACCACTAAAACACCACCCTGGGAAAAATTTCGAAAAAATCTAACGTCCCCCCCCCCGCCTACCTCCGTTATCTTGAGGGTTTTCTCAACCTAACACGATCGGATAGATCCTGCACTTCCGACAGGGTATAAAACATGTTGCAAAAGGGTACTACGATTTCTGGCTCAATTAAGAAACAACAAATAGAATATCTGTTTCCTTATACTCATAAATGTTTTTGCGGATGAGCCAGAAATTGTAGTTCCTTACTGCAAAATGCAGCCCAATTGTGCGTAAATATGCTAGAAGGAACTACACTGAAAAAAAAACTCCAGTCGTGGAAGCCGTACTTGCGGGCTATATGGACATACCGCCCGCGTTCCAGGCTCAGAGGCCGAAAGTTCCGGGCGTAGCACCCGGAGCAATCAAAGCTACGGCTCCAGCACCCGGAACTTTCGGACTCTGAGCCCGGGACGGACGGCACGTCTATAAAACCCGTAACTTTCTTTGCAGTGTATGTCACACGCAAACATTATGCACTTAGTCAATTTTGGAAAAAATTAAAAAAATACACCCCATTTCTTAAACATACTGGTCTCTTCCTCAAGTGGGCAATAATGGAGATGTTGCAAGTGTGAGGGATTTGCGATTTGACTACTGTTTCTTGAGTAAAAGTTCGCGAGAAAAACGATGGTGCCACTGGTTTTCTCTGAAATCAACCCCCAAGCTCAAAAAAGCTCTCAAGTTGGGGCTAAAATGGAAGGGATATCCCGCCCTACCCTGAGAGGTTACCTCTACATCAAGACAAACTCTCCATGCGAAGATAGGGAGCGAATACATTAGCAGGGTTGCCCGTGTTTTCAGTTTTGGAGTCCCCTAATGAAGTGGCAGCCCTGTCAATGTATTTGCTCCCTATCTTTGCATGGAGAGTTTGTCTTGATGTAGAGGTAACCTCTCAGGGTAGGGCGGGATATCCTCTCCATTTTGGCCTCAACTTGAGAGCTTTTTTTGAGCTTGGGAGTTGATTTTAGAGAAAACCAGTGGCACCATCGTGTTTCTCGCGAACTTTTACAAGAGAAAAAACAGTCAAATCGCAAATCCCTCACACATGCAACATCTCCATTCGACGACGTGAGGGCGGAAATCTCGTCGCTGTGCGTCTAGTCCGACGGGCGGAGGTGTCGCTTCGAGTCGACGTCGACGCGCGGGACGTGACGGGGACGCGTCGTAAAACGATTCCGGGGCCGAAAATAACCGGGACCCGACTCAAAAAACAGGAGCTCGGCAGTGTGGCTGTACGGCCGGGGTGCGAAGATATTCCGACCGCCACCGACGCGAGGAGCACGCGGGCACTTACACTTACGTACGCCTCGAATTAAGAGCACCTGTTGCATGATTCACTGTCGCATGACTCTCTCGCCGTGACAGCTTCACCGTCCCCAGACTCATTACATGCGCGCCCGCCTTTTGACGACTCGGAGCTTTCGCGTGGCTCGTCCGCGCGGTTTTCCAACCGTGTGCACTAGAGTCCCTTTATACTGAGAGTCAAGACAATTTGAATCCATTTCTGATTGGTTCCCGTATTTTAGGCCTCCACAGTGTCACAAACGGGAATAAAGATTACATTTTCACCGATTGCAAAGATTATAATCTGGAATGGACCAGGGAATTACGGGTTCGGCAAGGAACAAACGGAATGAGAGGAGGAACGGAGAAAGGCATTTGAGAATGGGCCGATCAAAGATTACGAAAAACGTTCAATTTCTGTAATCTTTATTCCCGTTTGTGACATCCATGAGCCGAATTGTCTTGACTCTCAGTATAAAGGGACTCTAGTGTGCACCAACAATTTTTCTTTCGCTGAAAACTATTTAGCGACTGTTTTTCCACGGAATCGATGATCGATCGCGCGGCCGCCCGCTGACTGAATCTTGTCAACTCTTTCACGCTGAAAAAAAATTAATGGGCTAAATAGACATACCGTCCGTTACGGGCTCAGAGGCCGAATGTTCCGGGTGCTGGAGCCGTAGGTACCATAGCTCCGGGTGCGACGCTCGGAACTTTCGGCCTCTGAGCCCGGAACGCGGACGGTATGTTTTTATAGCCCGTAAATACGGATTCCACGGCCAAGGGTTTTATTTTCAATGAACATGGAGGGGCAACATCCATCGATGAGTCCAACCCGCGCCACAGGCCTAAAATTCTAATTCTAAATTCTAAAATTTAAGCTTTCATAAGCTGAAGTTTCAACATTCGTCGATAGAGCATGTAAAAGCGGTAAAAAATATTGAAATCCCCCCTCCCAAAAAAACTTGAAGGCTCTACGGCAAAATTGTTTGACTTTCACAGGTTTCCAATGACTTAACACAAACCTATCACCCGTTACAGAGAATGAATGGATACTAGGTAGCATGAAGATCCGCGAATCTGGATGGGAGGGAAGTATTTGCCGACCTTTGATGGCTTTCATTAGTTACGCTTTTTTTCGACGTTGCCACAGTAGAGGTCTGAGTCGAAAATATTCTTTCGATTGCTAGACAAAATGTATGCTACGCAATGTGTTAGATATGATCTAAACTCATTTAAGACTGCTTGATAGGAAGTCAGTACAACGCCCCGAGTATAGAGTCACCCAGCAGCAAATAAGCTGTCGTGAAAGTGTGCGAAAAAAACTCGAATCATCATTCAACATCAAAGCAATCACCAAAAAAAAAAAAAGGTTGTATCTGAAATAAGTATGACTTTCATTCTTGAGCATAACCATGTCCCTTTGAACAAGATCACAATCAAAATCAATATTTTTTACGTAGGTTTATCAACGTCTGGGCACTGAAATCGTTGACAGAACTTTGGGGAGATATAACGTAAATAAAGTTTAAATTAGTGAATGGCTTCATAATTGGAAATCAGAACAACGCCCCGAGTACAGCGTCACTCATCAGCACTAAAGGCTGTCATGATAGTGTGCGAAAAAACTCAAATCATCATTTAACACCGAAGCAATCGTCAAAAAACTCTTTGAGTCCGAAATGACCCCTTTCCACATTTGCAACGAACTTAATTATTACGAAATTAAAAATTTCGGCACAGTTTATCGTTAGTATTACTAAAGAAATAAACGTGGAGTTGGTTCTTGAACTTTGGTATCATTTATCGTAATGACATTGTGAAAATTAGAGAATAGTTGCTTATTTTGAAATCAGAACAACGCCCCGAGTACAGCGTCACTCATCAGCACTAAAGGCTATCATGATAATGTGCGAAAAAACTCGAATCATCATTTAACAAAAAGCACTTTCCCAATTACACACGATGAAAGGTATTTCAATTCGATATTTTGTGAACTGACACACTAGACTGCTTTTTTTTTTCAGAATCGCGATTTGTTCGCTAAAAAGTAAACCGAAAATAGATTACTTGTTTTAAAAATCTAAACGAGACTGGTTGATTTGTAGTCAGAGACAACGCCCCGAGTATCACGTCATTCATCAGCTTAAAGCTTCATGAAAGTGTGCGAAAAAACTCGAATCATCATCCAACAAAACAACAGCCCTTTAAAATGCAATCCATGGTTTTCCTCTTACATTTGTACGATATCCATTTAGTCTGCATGATACTGTCGCAGAAACGATACATAAATTAAACGCTACTTGTTATCTTTCGGAAAAGCCAAGTAGAGAAATGAGAGAAGTAATTGCAATTCCTGAAATAATTCCAATGATAGCTTTATGTGAAGTCAGAGACAACGCCCCGAGTACAGCGTCAATCATCAACGTCATGAAATTGTGCGAAATAACTCGAATCATCACTCAACAATAAAGCGATCTTACATTTAAAACTTTCCTATCCTGAAAAATCCTCCCTCATCGCTGGACAAAAAATATTGTACAGAATACTAAAAGATCTGTGGGCATCTTTTCGAAAAAATGCCGGAAAATTGACGAATTTAGGGTGCTTTTCAAGAACTGTTATTAAGAGGATAATTTTAAAAGTTAAAATAACTGCAAAATCGTAGAAGACTACTTAAATTGTAGTCAGAGACAACGCCCCGAGTACAGCGTCACTCATCAGCATTAGAGCTGTCATGAAAATGTGCGAAAAAACTCGAATCATCACTCAACAACAAAGCAATCATCTACGAAAACACGCTGATTAAAGTAGCGTGTTCCAGCTATTCGTGGAAAATGAATCAAAGCTAACAACTTGGTAAGAGGGGGGAAATATTGCACTGGAGAGAAGAATAACGTTGGATGATTCTAATATCATTATATTACAGCTTATAGATAATTTATTTAGTAGAAAATGAAGTGCTTTCGTCGGAATCGCTCATTTAACTTTAGGGCTTGCAGAGATAATAGACTAAACGTAGACAATTACTCAGCTTATAAAGGTCAGGAATGCAAGAAAAACGTTAAGCTCTTAACATACATTATTTGCGCAATTTCTTCGGCTCTAAGAGACAAAAAAATACCATCGGGAAAAAAGCAACAATTTTAAATAAAATTGTTTTAAAAAAAAAAAATCGACAATAAATTATGCGCTTCACAAACAACGATTTACTGGTGAAACACGTCGCACGTTCAACGCGTGAACGCTTCCAACGGTTCAGAAGCAAACACAGGGAGATATTAATTTCGGTTCACCGAAGAGTTAAGATAAAATCCTGTGAGGTTACTTTAAAGTATTTTCGAAATTTTCAGACCTGACACTGCGGATGTTACCAGTAGTTGTAAATCAAGATGTTTCGTGTATATTTAGTTGGGCAGCAGCCACTTCTCGTCTCTCTCTTTTAAGGGGAGTTTTTAAGGATTGGGCCGGGGTGGCTGCCGCCACCTGAAATTAAGGGAGGCAAGGAAACGATCCCCATTTTCCTCATGACTTTACTTCCTAGCTTTCCATAATCGAGTGAATTTGACCGAATCTTAGAGTTTTTTCATTAATGGAGCAATAAATCCCACCCCGACGGGCGCGATCCCTGTTGTCTCGGGTCACGACCCTGCACGCGGCGGCGCGTTTTGGGGGCGCCGGTGCGCTTCTCAAAACCGCGAGGCGCATGAAAATAGAAACGCGAGAAAAGACGGAGGAGTGACTCAACACTCAACGAAACAACGACAACGGCCGCTACTATTTCCGGTGTTGGAAAAAGAGTCGCCGGGCCGCGGTTGGCACGGGGAACAGAGCGGCGCGGCGGGCAGCTCGGCGCGACCCCGCGGCCTCCGCAACGGCAACGGTCGCGGCTCGCACATCGCCGCCACCGCGAAGCAACGCAACGGTCGTCGACACGAACCGCACATCGACACCGAGACCGTCTCAAAGCTCGGCTGAGCTTCCCGGACTCCAGCCCCCGCTCTTGACCGTTCTTCTCTGCAGCCTGGGATCGCTTACTGCTCGGTGCGAAAGGGCAGATCGACTCCCGTCTACGAAGGTACCTTGAGTACCTACAATAACTGCATGGGGAGAGAACGGGCATGTCGGTAATGGAGATGTTGCATGTGTGAGGGATTTGCGATTTGACTGTTGATTCTTCTGTAAAAGTTCGCGAAAAACACGATGGTGCCACTGGTTTTCTCTGAAATCAACTCCCAAGCTCAAAAAAAGCTCTGAAAGTGAGGCCAAAATGGAGGGGATATCCCACGCTATCCTGAGAGTCCACCTCTACATCAAGACAAACTCTCCATGCAAAGATAGGGAGCAAATACATTGGCAGGGTTGCCACTTTTTTTGGGGACTCCACAACTGAAAACACGGCATCACTGCTAATTAACTTTTACATAAGAATCAATGGTCAAATCACAAATCCCTCACACATACAACATCTCCATTTGGGAGGTTAAGTTATGGAGCTCTAGGGACCCAAAACGGAAGCAACCTATGAACTCAAATTATCCAGAGCGGTATATTATTACAATTGTTCCGACCCAATGTTTTCAAAGCACACATCGCAATTGTATAAATGTTCTCTTTGCGGAAGGACCATAGAGTAGATAGAGTCGTAATGTAAGTGGGAGAGCCTGCGCCATGTTCTGCTCGACGAGTTCCGAGCCCGGTGTGCGGGGTCACTTTTTCGATACATATTCGATCCAAAATGGCGGTGTGGAATATGGCCGGGTCCCCGTGTATCGCAAACAATCGATTGTGTATCGAAAAAGGGACCGGCGCCGCACAGGAATCTCCGAATTCTAGACCTGGAAAATGCTTAAAAGTGCCGCCAGCTCTCACACTTGCATTACGACTCTACGTACTCTATGGGAAGGACGCTCATTTATGAACGTTCTTGACAACTTTGCTTGGATTTTGGAATCTGAGGATTGGGCATTTTTCTAGTGATTTTCGTGTTCGAGGGTTGGCTGCCCTTTTGGGCCCAATGAGCTCCGTACTTTGCCATGTCCTTTCTCTCCTTATACAAGTCCTCTAAAGATACCCAATATCCGAGGCTTGTAGGGTCGAACAGGCCCGCAGACAGGCAGGGTAGGGACCACAGTTCTGCGCAAGGAAACACAGCGCCCGCGTTCTCTGACAGAGCGTTTGTCGGCAGAGTCGTCAAATTTTGGCGCAAGGTGCATCCGGCAAGAATTGGCGCTCCTACCGTCAAATTAACTGTCGACAGATCCGTCAAATTTTGGCGAGCAGTGCATCCGGCATTTGACCACTCCGTCAAAAGCAATTTTTCAGTATTCGCAGAGAGTAGCTACAACTAGATTCCAAAATTGAGCAGTTCTATTGATTTTTACGATCAACCGAAGGACAAAACTATTAGGTGCCATACTTTCGCTCTAATTTTTTAGCACTTCAAACTCGAAATCAAAAAAATGAATCCTGGAGATCGTAATCAAACTTCCGCGGATTTGGATAGACAACGCGCATCCGCGTATAATAGGATTCACCGGATGATTTTGAAAACCCAGGGAGGTGTTCACACATTTTCTCGAGTAATAGAGAGCAAAAGGTGATGTAACCACCCTTCATTTTCACCCTCCAGTGACGCAGTAGCGCGCCCTCGCAAAAATCTCCACAATCGATCTAGAGACGTATCCACAGTCGGATAATTGAAGTAAAATTGATCCAGTCGAATGATTTCCTTAATTAATGTAATGAGCTTACGCGGGAGAGAGAGTGCTCGCGGAGGGAGAAAAAATAGTGCGTTATCTGAAATCTTACAATAAATATAGTAAAAAATAGAGATAAAAATCCCTGTCCGGTGGCCAAAATCGAATGAATTAGAATAATTCAAAGTCGACACGCAACGATCGTCGCGTGAGTCGAGGAAAATAGGTCTCAAGATGGAGGAGCGTGATTATTGCTCAATCTCGATCTTCCGCAAGTTAAAAGAATGAACTAGTCTCAAAAGCCAAAAAAAACTCATTTTGAAACCGAGCGATAGAAGAGTGGGGGAAATCTCGTCATGATACGGTCGAGTATTTCTGGAACTCGAGGACGCGATATCAATCAAACAGGTGACAAAAAAAGGTGGGGTATGTCTAAAATTGAACGAAATAAGCGTTCCGGGCGCGGGTTACTAACCATACCTAACTTCAAGACTGCCGTGCTAAGGAAAAATGCCGTGCGCGCATTATAGAATGTTGCCCGATTTCCTCTTTGAATAAATTTATCTTTAAAGAAAATTATGAATATTTTTCCTTAAAATTTTCAGACTATTTAAATCAAATTACGAACGAAATCCTCTGAAAAATCGAAAGAGAAATATTCACAACTTTCCCCAAATACCCGTGATTTGTCGAAGGAAATTCAGCAACGTATGGTGGCTCATACGGCGTTCTTCCTTGGCACGGCATGAAGATATTACTGACGTAACTCAGTGCTGAGGCCACTGACGGCTAACTTTCCCCGAAAGGCCTCTAGTTTCCAAAAAGCGCCAATTTTACGATGAGCGTTAATGAACCTGATCACTTAGAGGGGTCTTGATCAGCATATTATTATAGGTTTCGAGAACTGGTCTACAGTTTATCAGAAAAAAAGGGCAGCGCTGCGCTAATAGAGGAGGGGTCGCAAAAGAACCCCACGATCATCGGATATTGTGAGCAGAGAAGAACCACGGCTCATAAGTATTTGACACTGGAGCCTAAACGGAAATGAAACTTAGCTGAGAAAAAAAGTTGACTCATGCGCCAAAGATTTTTGGCCGGGCTGAAGATAGAACTCAGGTGAGTACCTCATTTCGTGAAATAACGCGAATGTGACCTGCCATCGAAAACAACTCCACGACACCGGAGAAATTTGCGCGTGACGTCATGTCACAGCGTTGCGTACGAACGTGTTTTTGTAACCCTTGATGGTTTCATTACTGGAGCAACATCATTACGGCCGGAATGAACTTAACTATGGTCGCATTCGAATTTCGGGTCGAGCGTGTCGTCACTGCGGAAGACAATTCAATAATTTGGAGACGCTTTACTTCATCAACAAAACAATTTAAGCATAAATGCTAACAGTTTCTGACAAAATGGAGCAAAAGTGGCACGTGATTGGACTTCTCACGGAGGAAGCTCATTTCGGCTATAACACAGATCGGCACCATCGATGACAAGCTATGACGAAAATTCGTTTTAGGACAGTTATCATAAAATTGAATTAACGACTTCCATTTTTAAGGCCCATTATCGACGCCATTGCGGGGGAATACCAACAGTTCGTTTCCAGTTGCGGGAGGCCTACTCGTCGTACGTACGTACGTACCTAAATTTCAGCATTGCAAAATGTCCATTCTCTACATGTAATGGAAATGTTGCGTGTGTGAGGGATTTGCGATTTGACCATTGATTCTTCTGTAAAAGTTCGCGAAAAACACGATGGTGCCACTGGTTTTCTCTGGAATCATCTCCCGAGCTCAAAAAAGCTCTCAAAGTGAGGCCAACATGGAGGGGATATCCCCGCAATCCTGAGAGCCACCTCTACATCATGACAAACTCTCCATGCAGACGATAGGGAGCAAATACATTACCAGTGATGCGTGTTTTCAGTTTTGAGTCCCCAAATAAAAAGGCAACCTGCTAATGTATTCGCTCCGATATTTGCATGGTAGAGATTGTCTTGCATGTAGAGGTGGAACTCTCAGGGAAGGGTGGGATAATACCCTGCATTTTGGCCTCACTTTGAAGCTTTTCCTGAGCTTGGAGATGATTCAGAGAAACCATGCACCATCGTATTTCTCGCGACTTGTACATAAGACTTCAACGGTCAAATCGCAAATGCCTCACACTTGCAACATCTCCATTTCACCCCAAAAAACTGATCGACCGACCGTTTTTGCCTCACGGTCAGGAAAATCGAGCCAAAATCATCGTGATCGCGTCCAACCCAACCGGACCGTTTTTTGCGCGGTCCTCCGTCGCAAGTCGCTAGGCAACTCGGATTGTGCAGGCCGTCACCGTCCTCCGAATAAGGCCCGAAATCGTAAACTAGTACGGGAAGGACTCACGGATTTGTTTGGCAGTGGCAAAAAAAATATGGAAGGTATGCCGCGAAGCCCCCCGGCGAGAGTGTATTTTCGTCGAGTCCGTGGAGACCCCGTTGCCAAATCGCACACATAATTCAATAAACAACTTGAGTGCTGCATGCTATTCTCAAAAATGGAGATTTGGCAACGTGGGGTGGGGTGTCGGCGAGTCCGCACGAGATCGTCACACGTGGATATCCGAGCAGTTTGCCAAAGTCGATTCACCAAAAGCTTCTCCTCGCGCTATTGTCGTGCTCGTGTGATGTGTCGCGCCGGGCTAGAACCGCCTATATCCGGGGGGAACTTATGGGAGTTAGGTTGTTTTAGCCGCGGGCGGGATGCTAAAATGGAGCGTGTCGCACCAGGCAAGAACCGCCGATATCCCAGTGGGTTACCTGTAAGAGTTAGGTTGTTTTAGCCGCGGGTGGGATGTTAAAATGGAGCGTGTCGCACCGGGCAAGAGCCGCCTATATCCCAGTGGGTTACCTGTGGGAGTTAGATTGTCTTAGCCGCGGGTGGGATGCTAAAATGGAGCGTGTCGCACCGGGTAAGAACCGCCTATACCCCAGGGGGTTGTCTATGGGAGTTAGGCTGTTTTAGCCGCGGGCGGGATACTAAAATGGAGCAGCGCAAGTAGAAGTAGGACGCTTGCACTATTTTCTCTCCCTTTTTTCGCGCGGCGGTAACCTTCGATGATGCAACGCGCTTTCGTCTTCGCTAATCGCTCGACGTGATTGACAGGATTCCTGGCCGCGCCGCCGCGGAAAATCCCGGTGAGGAAAACGGCGGCGTGCCGTGCTTTGAAATATCTCGATTGGTCTGCGATTTAAACCCATGGGAAAGGATCGATAGACAGAGTGATCGCAACGAGCACCTTAATTATCGATTCTTTATCCAAGCTTCTAATGGGAAGATATCGAAAATCGATCGGTCACGCCTAGCCACTGACTGAGGAAAATTGCGAGAAGCAAAGAGTATCCAAGTGCATGCACAAGTTTATCAATCTGCCTTTCAGTAAAATTTCCAAGTCTTCGAGAGGGAAATTTGGAAAAATTACTGAATAGGGTCTAGAATTACGATTCTGTGGGAAATGTTCGAATGCAGTGTGATCGAAAATGTCGAGCAAAACAGAATTATCTTGAATTCCCTGAATCAATAAGAATAGAACAAATTGTTGTTTTCAGGGCAAAGGAACGTAACTCCATTTGAAGATTGCAAAATTGACTCAAAGAATTAAATTTCATACGAGAATATACCTGGGCAATTTTTGTCCTAAACAATTTTTCTAATTTTTGCAGGAGATCGAGAGAAAATCAGGGAAATTTTGAGTTACAAATACACAGGATTCTTCTAGCAGAAATACAATTCGCGAGGGGAAATTTCGCAAAACTGAAATATGTGTTCTGAATTACTTTCTTCAGCGAGGAAAACGAAGACATGAGTACTTAATTTCACCGACAATTTCTACCCTCTAAAAAGTTAAATTTTCATTTTAAAACCGACATAACAGCGGAGTACCTAACTTTATCTCTCCCAGCCCACCTCGATTTCCTCCACACTTTCCTCCAATTGCACGAATTCTTTTCGCGATTTTACTTTTCCATTGAATTTGCTGACTTTAGTGTTTCATGCTCCGAATGCGTTGATCATGCATGAAAGTTCAAGCGTAGCGGATTCAGAGGCACCGCGCTGCCGCGGGAGGCGAAGTTTCGGTCGTGTTGTTTCAACTCGTTTACTCGGAACGAGTTTATGGCTAATTATGACAGTTTATGACTACACCGAGGACGATTTTGCGGATTTGACTACCGCCGTCGTTGGCTGGCTGATGACAGTGCCGAGTGCCTCGGTGACATGAAAGATACGCCTCTGGAATCCTCTGCTGCCGAGGCGAATTCCCGCGAGGAAAAATTAAATCATTTGTTTTCAAAAGGGAACAGGCCCATCCCTCGACGAGTCTTAGTTAGCATGTCCGTTCATGCAAGCCGAGGCTCATGCAAAAATGGACTACACATCATGGAAAACCCTGCAGGGTGTCTACTAGAACAGGCTGACCAAAAATCAGTACTTTCGCGGTGCATTCCCAAAAAAATTCAGTACCTCCTCAACGTAAACTTTCAGTACTTTTCCGGTACCTTCAATGGACGAAATTCGAAAAAATTCAAAAATTTGAATTTCTCGCTCAAATTGCGACAGAAATGACGAAAATTCCGAGCCTTGATGCGGAATTTCTGCACTTTTTCAGTACTTACGGACCTTCCTTGAAAAATCAGTACTATTTCCGGACTTGACGTCCATAAAAATCAATGCTTTCCCGGGATCATATCTCGGTGTAGTTACGCCCTTTCGTTAGCCACGTTTCGTTCGACAATTTCCAATTTAATCGATCGTTTTTCGGGAGAATATTGAACTCCCTGCGCCATTCTGGTTAGTCTAAATCCCTCCTGCGGGTCGATTCTTGAAATTGATAGACAGAACTTTAGACAAAGACGACAAAGGGGCATGGAGGGATCCAATTCGTGGAAGCGGGTGGTTGCAATGAACCGAGGAGGTAGATAATAGACCAAATAACGGCAACCCACGAGAGACCCTATAGTGAGTTAGTCATTTTCTCCCTCAGTTTATTGGACTCACTCACTTCAACCAACAGGATCGCTCACTACTCTCTACGTCTTCTTCGTCTATCGTTTTATCTATCGATTTCAATAATCAGGCGGCAGGCCTTTGCAACTGCGACGGCCTAAACCGGCGGAAACGAGGAGGACGACACGGGAAGAGGAACGACTCTCGGAGGAGATGCACGAGCGGCGTGTAATTTTACACGTGACGTAATAAATCACGGGACGCAGAAAGAATCTTAGGACTCCGGGGCCGGTGCCCGCGTCCCGCTTAGCGTCGCGACGCCACCGGACGACCTATTTTACCCTCCCGAACTATTTCCGAAACTAACGGCCGCCGCTCCCGTCCCGCCGTCGGTCGCGAGTCCTGCCAACTTGACGACTGGAAATTTCCAGAAAACCACGACTCGACCCGTCAAAATGGGTCGGTTGCAAAAGACACAAAACAAGGTTGCAAAATATTTAGGTTTTTAAGTTCCCTGACCTTATCGGGGTCTCCAAACATGAAACTCCCCGAATTTTCTATGTCTAATAGTGTGATTTTTGGTATAAATTATTTTAGCATTGTTTTTGGCAGCGTCTTAAAATTGGAAAAATGTTCCTTGCGGCTGAAAGATATGAATTGATGGTTTCGCAGCGAATTTCTCCGACTTTCCCAAGGAAGTGTCACCCTGAAAATGTTCATCATTCGCAGTTTTTTTTTTATTGAAAAGTTGAATTACACTTCAAAACTGAACCATCGAACTTTTTACTTGCGCTAGTTGATAGACAAACCTTTTCTGACGTAGCCCTGACTTTTCAAGGGTGAGAGGCATAAAAAAATGTTTTTGGAGGAAAACTCGAGTTGTACCGATAGGCGGCGTGAGTTTGGTCTGGGGTTAGAGCCATAAAAAAATTTCACGATTTTCATGGCTCATTAAAATAAAATGACTTTCGTAGGTTAAAATAAGACAATTTTGGATTACAGCATGCTTTTATTGATGTGATTCTACCTGTTGCGCGAGGAGCTGAGTTTTCCTAGGAAAATCAATGGAAAATTCTAGAGAAAAGCACCAGTCCTCGGTGAAAACAAGGCGTACGGTACGGCAACGAGGCTTAACTTCAATATTAGATGTCACTGGTGACTAGGCTATGATAAATTGAAAGTGAATTCCCGAAAATGTAATTCCTGCTTCGTGTTAATCAAACGAGGAGCTCAACTTGACTTCTCCAAATCATCTATTCAACATGATGGAATAATAGAGTTTGACATAGACGCATTTCCGAAAAAAAGGTCTACCTACGTAAGGGATCCAATGCAGATAGATTTTTTCACGCTACTACGACCGAATGATGTACTCGGAAACAGCTCATTTCACTGAACATGAAAAAGAAGAAAGAAAATGGTTTCCGATGCGGGTAATAATCTTCAACCGCTGAAATCATACTAGGAAAACGTGGGTAGATACAACGCACAAAGCCATACAAAAAACATGATGAGCCTGTATTATTCCGAGAAAAGAGCGTGTGCGAATCGACCCGAGGAAAAAATAGGGAGGATTTATCTGCAAAAAGCTCTGAATAACAACGTATCGTCCATTACAACCTCGTAAACTATACGGGGTTTTCCTCTCTTTCTCGTGGATATTAACGGAAAAAACATGGGTGAAAAGCTAGTTTTGACAAACTTAATCTGGTCATAGAGATCGAATCGATTTTTCTCTAGCATCGAGCATATTGCTTTGATCTACACTGATAATGAGGCATTTGGAAGCACCTTATCACCACAATGTGATGCGTTATCAGTAATGCAGTTTTTCAGATTTTCAATGTAGACTAATCCCTCCCACTTTCGATTCTAGAGCTCGATTTTACCTGATAAGGCGGCTAGGTCAACAGCACGCGACTCCTATCAAAATTTTAACACGGCCGTAGAGCAAGATTCAGACAGGTTCCTAACCTCTGCCCACGTGCAAGACCATTTCGACGAGAGTAAATCTCCTTTCGAATGGTAAAAAATGCCGAATTCAACCAATTTTTACATTAAAATCAGCTTTGGAAGATCCCTATACTTTACAAAACCATCTCGAAATTACTCGCGTCTTCCTTCTTAATGTGCGAGACATTAAATTTTTCAAGGGTATCAGAACGAGGTGCTTGTTTTGAAGTCGGTGAAAATTCGATCTCATTCGAAAAAAAAGCTCTACACCTACAAACTCTTCGAATACAGGGTGCGAGGCGTTACGTAGGAACGTTTTGGAAATAAATGGGACTGTTCCCGATCACTTCTCAAATTTCGAGTGAAAGTCAAGGGAATGTGCGTGGACTTCCATTTCTCAGTCAACGTTTCCCGAGAAAGAGATTCTCGTCGGGATTTCAGTTCGGTGCTCCTAAAGCGCTCCCATTCTCAAGGACGAGCTAGTCCCTAGGAATTACTTAGGGAACATTCCGTACCCAAAAAACGAAAAAGGTCACACCTGTCAGACATGTAACATAGGCTACAAGGGCGAAAAACTCACCGGCTCCATTTTCGAATTTCTGGGTATCCACAAGCACATTAGACAGCTGGAAAAACGCTCGTACGGTCACACACAACCCGAAAAAAATCGCGAAGGAAACCACAGGAACAAACCGGCTGGAACGTGCGGCGAACGAAACGAGACGAAACGGCGTAACAGGGAGTGACAAGAGCGTCGGCGACTGACAGCGACGGAGGAGACGGGCGTCGCGGGGCGGGCGACGCGATGCGCGAGGAGATAACTGATAAGCGCGATACGGAGCGCGGCCGTCGAAATCGCGGGAAAACGGGACCGAGGCACGAGACCGAGCGAGGAGTGCGCGCGCGGACCCTAACGTCCTCCGTGCCACGTGGCCACCGTCCGGGAACTTAGCGGGAACCGGAACGGAAATGCCCGGGCCAGACCGAATACGAAATGCACCCGGGCCGCCACGGCGCATGCGCGCTTCGACATTTTCAACAGCTGATGCCCATGCCGTGCCCCGGCTTCAAGATGATAGTCTCGTGGGCCCGAGGAGGGCATCTTGGCGCCCCCCCCCCCCCCCCTCCACGAAACGGGTGCGGGCAGGAGCACCTTGTGCCCTTGGGCTGGCGAGTAGTAGCAGCCCGGGATCCGGGACTCCCGTGGTTTCGGTGCGAGATGCCCGCTCAAGGTCGCTGGCATGGCGGCCCAGTGGATCGAGTCGATCAGAGGTCGGACATGAAATTTTTTGCTGAAACTATAATGTTTGTGTTATCGCTTTCTGAATTTTAACGGGTACTCCTGGAAGAAACTTTTGGGAGGAAACCAATGGAACAGTTTTCAAAATCTCCAAGTTTTGATTCGACAGAGGTACGAGCTTTTGAAGCTTCCGAATTTTGTCCGAACTTTCCTATTGACTCGATCCGCTGTGCGGCCCGGGCCCGAATTGAGTCGGGAAAAACACGATCGGAAAGCGACTGGCCGGCGAGCAGTGTGAGGACCGAGTAGGGCGGGGTACTCGTTCCTCTAATGCACGGTCAAAAATTTTGGAGATCTGATTGGATTTTACTTCAGAGTTTGTGTGGATGCCAAACGACTCCAGAAATATTAAATGGGAGAAGGATAGTTTTTTTAAAAGAGTCGACTCGATTTATTGCGAGTGGGGATCTTTTTTTGGGCCGAGAGTGAGGTTTCCGAAATATCTTTAATTACAATTCTGTAACTTTTCTCGCAACTTCAAAAGTATCAGCAGCTTGATCATTGAAACTTGAACTGGCTTTGTTGGCGAGATAAGACAAGACATATCCCAATATGCGCTGTGTAATATATTGATTTTCGATTCTTGTCATGTCAACATTTTCAACGATCAGGCTGCAGAATTCCCTATTTTTCCCGAGCCTGCAAACTAGACTTCAACTTCCGCTAGAAATCCTGAGTAAACGCTGCTTTCGAGGAGCAAAATTTATTCTTTATGAGGAATAAAGCCCCCTCTCACAGGTTGGATTGCAGTACCTGTTCATACATATCAGGTTATTTGGCAGGTAAGAATGCTGCAGAATGAAATACGCTGCACTTCACGCCAATACTTCTAACAGTGTACGTGGACTCAGTTTAGTAAAGCAAAGCTGACGAGTCACAACAGAATAATCAATGAAAACTGAGAAAAGTCGGTTTGAGGTTTCATCTTTTCAGCGATTTCATCAAAAATATTTAGGAATCAGAGCAAGAGGGGCAAAGGATTTGAACAAAGGTTTGTTCAAGAATTTTCTTGGTCACTCAAAAGAAGTTGAAAATTTTTTCTTTAATTATTTCCTTGTACTTAAAAATTTGTACATTGATGAATGAGAGAATAATTCGTCAACTTAAATTTTACACCATTGTAAAGTGATTAAGGCCCCTCTGCCTCTGACCTCTTCAAATGAACTTTGAATCCATGATTTTGGATACTAAATCTTATGCAAGGATCGTTCGTTTCATAGCAGGAAAAATCAAGCGACTGGTCTCACAAAATCACGACCAACACAATTTTTGAAAAGGTTGTGGCAGTATTCCTGGATTCTTTTCGTAATAACTCAATTCAATTATGAGAGGGCTTGTTTATTTGGCTGAGTGTTTTAAAGACTTAATTTTGGTGCAGAATCAATTTTTTTGGTTTCCAAACTTTGAAAGCTGTCGTTCTCATCTTCCTAAGCATACAGACATTAACAAATTCTAAGAGTTCTTTTGAAAACATGATATTAATTCATTGCAAAATTTACCCCATTCTTGCTTTAAACAAAAGAAGACAAATTTGTAATATAAGCAACGGGTAAGTTGACAGCCAAAGTGCAAGAACTGGTATCTTTATAGGGATGTTCCAGAATTTTCACTCCTATTTTACTTTTTCAAAGAGAAATAAGCCAACTTTATAGTTAAGTATAATTGTACACAATATATTCTCCTAACAAAAAGGAAAAATCAAAGATATCTTTAAGAAATTATGTTGACTGTTTTCCAAAGAAAAGAAAAAAGTAAGTATGTCAGGAAGTTTACAACGACGCAAACAGAAATATGTTGTTTTTGCTCTTCGGCTGTCAATACATTTTGCGAGACTTGAGATCAACCTCAACAAGATTCTTATACCCTAATGTCACTGAATAATTTTACTCACCGAAACGGAAATTCAGCGATTTTCTTAAAAAGAAATTCCAGAACAGTAAAATCGGTATTGGTAAGACACTTGCATAAAATTGTGTCTTAGAACAACATTCACGATCTGAAATTAAAAAAGAAAGAGAAAAACAATAGGGCATTACTCTCATGGACTTTAAAAGCTTCTGTGATCAAAACCAGGAAAGTGAACAATACGCTGGGATGAGTAAAGCAATTAATTTGCTCTAAGTATTTGATGCCGAACAGACTTCAGTAAAATTGTGGAGTAAAATATTATTATTGATTATTCAAATTTCATACCCTATTCAAGAAAAAATCCATTTTCTATTGCCTGGATTGAACTGGTGGTAGACATTGCAAAATTTAGGTAATAGTAACAACTCAGATTAGACTTTGGGAGGGCGAAGGTCAGTTTTTGCAGAGCAAATAAAACTGCAAATAGGTTTATCAGAAATAGACAATCCTCAGTTTAGACAGACTATACAAGTAATTGAGCTCATTCAAACCTCTGAATGATGCTAACATTGTGAAAAGACATCAGATTATTTAAATTCCACTAATTTGTCAGGTGAGGAAAATTTTGAACCCCTTCCTACCAAATTTAATGGAGGGAGCATTAATTTCCTTACTGCTGAGCCGTGAGGAATTTTTACCTTACATTACTTTAACTCCATCTTGAACCATGAATGTAACTCAATTTGGTTTGCACAGTTCACTAGGTTTCCTAACACTGACGATTAATCAAGAAAAAGAGAAATCGAGGAATTTATGCAGCATGAAAGAGGGATGAAGTAAATATTAACATTTCCCTACGATGGAATGATCCGGCATATGACAAGCTTGGAAAGTCTCAAATCGGAGCCTGAACTAATTTTATAAGTGGTACGATTTGGATCCCAAACACTTAAATAATATCAGCACAGGCTGTGGAGGGCAGGTAAACCTGCAGTGCAATCATAACTCAAAATTTCTGCATTCAATGAACCGGTTATAGTTTGATTTGCTTCTAACATCTTTCCTATAAAGCACAGTGATCTTTGCAATATGAGGGCTGAAGGAATAAAAGCGTTGTTAAAAGTAAATAATAAAGTCTTCCTTATATTTTGATGTCTCACACCTCGCTGCATTTTACCAAAATACAAAGGGTGGAGCATCACAGAATCCCTTCAAGGGCTTTTTTTTTATCCGGACCACAGTGGACCACAAAAGAACGCATCACTTTTTTATCGCATTCCACTGGCGCGATCCAACTGTTCCATGTGTTCCAGTGGAACGCTTGGATCACTCTCCGGAGGTAGGTTGAGGTTGGTTCAGGCTGGTTGAACCAGCCCGAACCGCTATCATCGTGATCCATGCTTTCCACGGATACAAAAAAGGCCTTCAGTTAACTTGTTTTCATGAACACCATCTCGATCTTCATTTGATGAGAAAACTCAAAGTTGGTTTCACAGCAAATCAAAGAGAGAATTACGAGACATGTGCAAATGACCTTCTGGCTAAAGCAGTATTGTAGAAACTGTGGCCTATAGGAACGGAAGGTCAGACATTAACTGCATGCCTAGAAATGTGAAAACTGAGTCAAAACCATATTGCTTCAAGGAAAGTCTGATCCGCAACGCACAATGAAATACTTTCAAAGACAACCATTGTAGGCATCACAATGATATCCAAGAGGCTAATAAAAACCCCTATGTATTGGAAAATTAAAATTCAGAGGTAAGTATTCACTGATACGCAAATCAAGAGACTTAACTGTACAGTAAATTCGATAAATTTAAAATACCTATCTGGGACTCAGAGGAGGTGCAAGACAGCAAGGCAAGTAAGAAGTACGACATACAATGCGATCTAACAATGTCATGATAGCTGACTACAACAGCACCAGGTAAGAAAACACTTTTCTCCCTACGTCTTAAGCGCTGAAAAACCATCTAGTTCCAACGCACAATGAAATACTCTCAAAGACAACCATTGTAGGTATCACAATAATATCCAAGAGGCTAATAAAAACCCAATGTATTGGAAAATTAAAATTCAGAGGTAAGTATTCACTGATACGCAAATCAAGAGACTTAACTGCACAGTAAATTCGATAAATTTAAAATACCTATCTGGGACTCAGAGGAGGTGCAAGACAGCAAGGCAAGTAAGAAGTACGACATACAATGCGATCTAACAATGTCATGATAGCTGACTACAACAGCACCATAGAGGTAAGAAAACACTATTCTCCCTACGTCTTGAGCGTTGAAAAACCATTAGAGTTCCGAATCAAGCATTAGTTTGAGGAAGTCAAGCTTCGGATATTATCAACTTTAGGGCATTTAGAGAAATCTCAGCATTTGAAAAAACCTGAGGCAGTAAATTCAAACGAATCACTGGGGCAAATGTGAAAAATAAACTGAGTGTATGAATTGTGACAGTAAGAGCGGCATTCACTGCGGCGCAGAGTACAACTTGTGAAATGAATGATTAACGTACCCCCCTTCAGGCGTCTAAAATGACAATTACTTATAGATGGGTTGGATGAAGTACCAAAACGATAAAATATGGAGGAAAATAAAATCCTGAGAAAACTTGCAGCAGTTTGGTCCATTTATTGTGGATATTTAAGACAGGGGAGGATAATAGAAAGTCTAGATATTTCTGGACACAGGTGACAGACAGACAGGGGGAGGGTGACAATATGTGACCATGAGTTGAGGAGAATAAGGAAAGAAAATACGATAGATTCACCTGATATTGATATTGAAGAGTAAAATGAAAAAGCACAGCAAAGCAACACTCAAAAAACTGGTGAAATAACTAAAAACCGACTAAATTTCGAAGCAGACGGAACGGGGTATAACTGGTATAACGCGGCTCCATGACACGTACGAACACTGAGACATGCCTCACAGGCTCACATGACCCGAGACGCAAATTGCTCGAAATCGATAAAACATACAGCAGAATTGAAAAAATCAGCAAAATGGAAGCAAGCGAATACGAAAACACTAAATAATCAGCGCCAAGCTTTCTAAAGGATTAGTTTCGAAGGCAGATTAGATCTCACTTATGGAGAGGGCGACCTGCTAAGGCTCAAATTTTGAGAAGCGAATAACACTTGAAGTAATCAGGCTACTTACACCAAAAATGGCTCAAACTGTTCGGTTCAACCGACACAAACGGTAAAACAACACTCCCGCACCTATTAGGGTCTACTTTTACTAAAAATGAGCACTGAAAAACCACGAAAACCACGTGCAAGCAATGTCCACCACCACGGCAAACAATATGGCGCTTGCAATGTTTTGGCATGGGAACTGTCGTTCGCCACAGTTCATTGCGGCATTGCGCACCACTCAAGTCAAGATCCTGTCGAAAGAAATTTGACTTCGGGAATGTTCTTTAGAAATTCAACCCTTCCCTTCGTTTGATTGAATGTGCGACTTTCCATCACCCAGAGATCTTATCATCATAATCTTTAATTTTTAGCAACGTGAATTTCGGTTAATATTATTTTTGGAAATTTCTTTGGTCAGTGTATTGTTTACTTGACCTAATTTCTTTTCATTCATGCAGGCGCCTCTGGCCACATGTCTCACGGCCTCGAGCCGACCGCACCACCTGAAAACTCACGTTGGCAGAGAATTTCGGCAGATTTTTGAGAAATTTTCTGGCCGTAAAACTACGGCTGGGAGGAAAATCATTTGCTTCAACGAAAAGTTTTTTGCGGGGATCTTCATGGTGTTCCACCAAAAAACTCTCAGGGGAAGAGGGTGGGAGAGGAAAGGGCTTTCAAACTCTAAAGTACCTAATATTCTAATAAAAGTTTTTAGTATAGTTTCCTAAGTTATTTTATCCTTTAAATGATTTGAAGTTATTAAAATTATTTATTTATTTAAATTGGTTGAAATCCTCCAGAGATCGGAATCGGTATGGCTACAATAGCGGGGCGAAAAGTATTTAACAGATTTTACCTCTGATAGAACTGAGGAAAAATGTGAGGGGATCGAAAGTTTACAAACCAGCCTTTGCTACTAATTTGTAAACTAAATTTTAGCGTCTTATCCTAAAACATAGGCATAGAATGATAAGGCTCAGCCTTATTATTCTGTGACATAGGCCCTTCATCCTGGTCACAGTCACACGCGCGTATGATGTTTTTCTCGATTCCAACTTACCGGGTGATCAGATTCTATCCGTTTTATAGCATAAATTTATTTCCTGACATTCTGCTCCTAAAGCCAACTACAAGAGGATATAAATAGTTAAAGGGCAGAGTAGTGACTAATGCGTGTCTCAGATCGATTCCAAATCAGCCCCTCGCTTATGGGCAGTTGACTGTTTAAAAGTTCCTTCAAAACGCCTGCAGGCAATTTTCCATGCACCGAAGCCAGTGTAGCCCACCCGTACCAGTCACGGAGTTAATGAACGCTGCAGGCAATGAACGTTGAACGCAATTCGTGGTTTTTCTTCTCTACTTTTTCTTCGTACCCTATTTCTGCCGATAGCTAAGGAATGAATATGGTGAAGTAGTAACCTAATTCATATTTAATGACGTTTAAAAAAATAAAATGAAAAATTATTACTAACTCTTAATGCCGTCGAGTCGAGATAACGACTGAGGTTCATTCGATTTCATACTGTAAAAGCAAGTGATTTTGTATTCAAGTCATATTCAACCCTTGTTCCTGACCTGATAAGATTTTGGTGTAGAGTGTGTTTAGGTACAGATGCATGATAATGGACACAGTGTATTCAAGTATTCTGACCATGAAATCGATTAAGACCTTTCCAAATTCCCGCTCGTATAATATTTTCAAGAGAAATATGACCGCCATCTTGCATATTTTTAGAGGAAAATTCTCTTGAAATTGGCTCTGTCAGTTTTCCTCCGAGAAAATAATGTGGGGCTACATATTTTCGGCGTGCCATCATGCCCCCTCCCCCCTATCATCGACCAGAGTCCCTATCTTGCAACTACAGACCAGGGTCGGACTGGCTCGCATCTGAGGGCGTAAACCCTTGGCTGGTTAAAGGGGCGTAATGTGATATTTCCTGGTATAGGGCATTCCCTACGTGGAGAGGGGTTCAGAAAATTTTGGCAAATCAGCACAAGTTTACGCTATTTTCAGGTTCAAAGTTTATTGATCGCACGGAGTAAAAAATGCAAAATTGAACGTGAAGCACTGCATTGAGAGCTCACGCTTCGCATCATCGCGCCTTCAATTTTTCAGATGCAGTACGGACGTCCATCAAGTACGAATAGTTTTATCTCTGCGCCGTCGTAAACACGCATCCTTTCCCTTCCTCTTTTTCCATGTTCGGTATGTTTCCGTTTGTCTCATTCGTAATGGTGCTTCAAACACTACGTGAGTAATACAGCCGAAGGTAGGAGAGATGTCTTCAGGCCTTTTTTTAACTTTTCTCCCGAATCAGAGCGACGCTTCATTGACAGCATGAAAGAGCATCGAGAGCTCACGGCTCGCGTCATCGCGCCTTCAATTTTTCAGATGCAGCACGGACGTCCATCAAGCACGAATAGTTGTATCTCTGCGCCATCGATAACGCGCATCCTTTACCTCGCTTTATTTCCATATTGTGTTTGTTTACGTTTGTCTTATTTGTAATGTTGCTTCAAACTAGAGCAGAGCATTGTGAGTTCACGACTCACGGCATCGCGTCTTACATTTTTCATATGCAATATGGACATCCATCTTGCGCGAATAGTTGTATCGCGTTTACATTTTAGATGTGTCTTATTTTTGAATTTCGAGATAAATTAGGGATGAGTTTGCATGCTATGGTACTTATGTCCAAATCAATAGTCATTTGAAAAGGAGGAATTATGTTAAAAGGTCTCTTAAGAGGTCTATAAAGGATACGTATGTCTAAAAATCGAACCGACCATCGCTTCTAAGGGAGTTACACATAGCGAATGAAGGAGGAGGATGATAAAGCTCCTGTATGTCAAGAAGAAGGTGATAATTTCACAGAAAATTGTTTACACTTCAGAAAGTAGTTCTTGGACCTCTGTTCACCACTATCATGCGTTAAAGCACCTTTCTTTACTCCTAAATCTCTCTCCTTTCATTTAAGATATTTTTCTCACATATTCTCGGTCGTAATTTTTTTTCTTTTTATTTTGCTATCTGTAAGAGGGGCGCGTTTTCGGCGCGCAAGGGGGGCGTATCTGCCAATGGCAGATTGGCCTTATGGCCGGTCCGAGCCTGCTATAGACCATGTGGTTCTGTTGATTAACTGCCTCTCCCATGATCAATATGATGGCAAATATCACGAGAAAATCATGGCAAACATTACTTTCCTGCATCCGCTGAAAACTGAACTTTCTCGTTTTTTTCGTTCATTTCATCATTTGCTTGAAACAAGAACAGGCTCGGAATGACCCCGGGGTGTAAGGAGTGATTGCCTTCTTAATTGACCAAAATAGGCCAAGGAGGGTAAAATTTGGTGGGCCCCTTTCGACCCTTTGCACAGAAATCTCGCAGAGCCTTTTAGGGTCTCTCGTGAATTTTTCTGACGCGATTCCACAAAAGGACGCCAGAGTAGACTTTTGAGAGTCCTTGTGCCTCTCCTAAATCAGAAATCACATTCTGTCTTTCCCCGGCCAAAGCATCGCAAGCGCCATTTGCGCTTAGGCAATATGTTGCAAAACTTCTTAGATTTGTTTAATTTTTACGAAAAAACTATGTATTCAAAATAATCACCTGCTTTTACATGATATTTCTTTCATAATCAAAATTAATTCTTCAAATTTTCATAACAGCATATGCAAAATTTTGAGGGGAAATGAAAGCAATCTTGAGATATTCGGCAACATGGAGTGGCGCCTGTAATTTTTTGACCAGAAGGTGACAATATTTAAGTTCGGTGCTTCAAAATCTCCGCCTCTTTTTTTATTTTCAACGAAAAGAAAATACCATTTTTAATGTTTAAATAGATGAAAAAACAAATCAAGCAGGTACGCAGCTTCTGAGGAAATAAATTGTATGTGTCGACTGGTTTTTGGAATGAAAAAAAAAACTCAGAAAGTCCACAACATCGCAAACCGAGAGTTGACTTCCTTTACAAGAATCTAGAAAAATAATTTTCCCATGCCAATTTTTAAATTTATTTTAAAAACCTGCTCACTTGTCACGAAACTAATTCGAGACGGGCTTCGACAAGTTATATTTAACATCTCTTACCTTTGGTAGTTGAAATGTTAGCCCCACGGCGCTTGTGCTTTTTTTTTTTTTTTAAATTTAGAATCATCACTGATCACTTTATTGGTTTTTTTTTTGGCGTACCTACCGGTGGGTCCATTTCCACAGCCCCCCACATTCGAATCTTAAACCAAAAATTATATCATAATTTTGTGCTAATTTTGTGCTATTTTGTGCCGCAAATTAAAAATTTTGTGCTGCAAAATTAAGGAGGGAAACGCTCCTCAAAATTGGGGGGGCTGTAGAAACGGTAGCCCCCCACTTTCGAATTTTCGAAAAAAAAGAATGCCATAATTTTGTGCTAATTTTGTGCTATTTTGTGCCGCAAGAAAAAAATTTTGTGCCGCAAAATTAAGGGGGGTAGCAGCATTCCAAATTGGGGGGGCTGTAGAAATGTTTGCCCCCTGTTTCGATTTCTCGGAAAAGGAGTATGCCATAATTTTGTACTAATTTTGTGCTATTTTGTGCCGTAGCAAGACTTTCAATTTTTTCAAATTTAAGGGGGAAAAATTGGTATTTCAAAATTGGGGGGGCTGTGGAAATGTTTGCCCCCCTCTTCGATTTCTTGAAAGTGGAGTATGCCATGCTTCTGCTTTAATTTTGTGCTATTTTGTGCCGTAGAGATATTATTCATTTTTGTAAATTTAGGGGGGTAAACGGGCACATCAAATTTTGGGGGGGCTGTGGAAATGTTTGCTCCCCTTTTTGATTTCTTGAAAAAAAAGTATGCCGTAATACTCTCATAATTTTGTGCTATTTTGTGCCGCAAAAAGAAAATTTTGTGCTCCAAAATTAGGGGTCCTAAATACCACCCCAAATTTAAGGGGGAGGTCGCAGGTGCGGCAGCCCCCCACTTTCGAATTTCGAGAAAAAAAGCACGTCATAATTTTGTGCTAATTTTGTGCTATTTTGTGCCGCAAAAAGAAAATTTTGTGCTCCAAAATTAAGGGGGTTAAATACCATTTCAAATTGGGGGGGCTGTAGAAACGATAGCCCCCCACTTTCGAATTTCGAGAAAAAAAGTACGTCATAATTTTGTGCTAATTTTGTGCTATTTTGTGCCGCAAAAAGAAAATTTTGTGCTCCAAATTTAGGGGGATTAAATACCACTTGAAATGGGAGGGGCGGGGACTGTAAGACAAGTTAGCGCTCCGGCGGAACCCGAATCTTCCGCTCCGGAGTCGCAGGCTCGCAGGTAGCCGGAACCTTTGGCAGCGCAGCGTGGTCACATCTCTCTCCGCTTTGACTTCTGCTCATGGAAACGGACGGAAAGGGCCAAGCACCGTGGCAACTCAAGAAAGATCCGGGCGGGAGATCCGGCGCGGCGCTCTTTGCACGGGATATTTAACCAGAGAGATTTATCCTATAATCATTAACCCTAGTCTGCCTGAGCCTCTGAACCAACGAGAAAGCCTGAGCGGGGTCAGCTAAAATCAAATAGTTAGCTATGTTTTTTTCACGTGTTTAGTTGATATCAGTGCACTAACCTTACAGGCCTTAACCATGAAGCATTTCTAAGTTTTAAAAAACACGGCGCAGGGTATGCAACCATTTTATCATACACATGTTGTCATGTTGTTCTCAGCATGAGAAAAAAAAAATCATAGGGCTACTAAATAATGAAAACGAAAAAAATCGGAAAAATTTTGATTGTTTTATAAGTCTCTGAAAAAAATTAAAAAGAGAAAAATGAATACACCTTCAAAGTTAGCTTTTGTGATGCTGAATAGTAAAATATATGTTATAAGGATATCTGACCCCGCTCAGGCTTTCTAGGGGTACTCGTGAATTTTTTGATCTCTCATGCACATTTTTTTTTTTTTCCCCCCTTCAAAATCGTGTTCCTAGATGTTTTTGTAGAGCTATTTGTGAAGGACAAAAAATTTCGTGCATACCACGAGAAATGGCAAAGAGTTGAAACTCCCGTGGGGTCAATCTGACCCCACTCAGGCAGACTAGGGTTAAGGATCCTTTTTGGAGGGTTATATACAGTTTGGTGTCAGCGAGTTCCAAATCGAATGTTGCTCTACTGTTTTTATTTTGCACGCTACCGATTATTATTTACTGAATCGAACAGTTTTGAGAAATAAATGATTGGCTTTCATTTCAGAAGCAACAACAATTTTGACACGTATCCAGCGAAACATATCATGAAAGGACCATTTTTAAGGAATGTTTCAGAAAATGTGTTATCGTTGATTTCAAGACCTCCGAAATCTAGTGTACATTACCTCACTGGAATGCGCCCTGTGCTCTTTTCCAACTTTTAATAACAAAATTCAATTTTTCCACCATTTTTCGTTTGGTGCCGATGTTTGGTTTCAAATAAAGTGCCCACACAAATACTCTCTAAATCTTGGTGTGGTATTCATGATTCTGAGGAAAACTACTGCACATTGGGCCTCTAGACAAGGTATGAATGACTAAATCTTTAACGTCGATCAATGGTAAACCCCCCTTCTTACGAGAAAATATGTATATATTCCAGGAAATGCTGATGAGATGAAGAAATAGGGATAGTATTATCGGACACAGCGGAAAAAACTCATGAATAACAACCATCGTATGTTAAGCTTTGTTTTCGGACGCAGACCTATGCAATTATTTGAGATTTTTATACCGTCATTTACCCTCCATAAAAGCACTTTCCCATGTTTCACCGCTAAAACGAGAGGTGAATTTATTGTTTTTGAAGTGTCTGATGGGACTCTTCCCTCTCAATTTTTTCGGCTTATTCCGAATACGGTTTCAGATTTTTTTCTAGAAATTACCGATTTTCCGGAAAATTGCATTTTCTAAAAAAAAAAAAGTGTTCTTCGATGTAAAATCCCATATAAAAAAGACGGCTCAGTTGGCATGGGTTAATATTATTCAATTTGTCTGAAACTTGGCAGAGTCTTTTTGTTCAAATGAATTGATTTCAGGGAGTTAGACCAAAAAAATTCTCAAAAGAAATTTTTTCATGTGTGATTGGGCCACTATAGCCATCGATATGATAAATCCGGTCCCTTGAGTCACGTCACTCCGCTTGATTGCGATCAATGTATTCTGTTCTATTTCGGAGCGACCCTAGCAACCTGAAAATTTTTGCATCGTCTTGCAACACCCTATATACCCCTACTGGTCGATCACGGAACTAGAAATGCTATTGCTTTTGTTCTTCATGATGGGCCATTTTTAATTACTGGCCGCTATGCAGTCCAACCCCCAAAGGGCCCGCTTCGCAGGCCTTTGTTGCTCAATTTAAGTATACCGGGGGCGCGCTACGATGTTTGGAAAATCGAATGAGTAAATACCATAATCTCGTAATTGGCAACACAGCAATCCTCTAGACCGCAACTCGGCACGCTCGACATCGCTGCCCCATTGTCTCGCGCTTACCTGAATCTGACCCTCGAAATTTCAACCGAGGATTAGACAGCTCGCGAGTGCAACTTTTTTATTTTTTCAAAAAAAGTTTTTTTAGTCTATATTTTCAAATTCGCGGTAAAATTTCGAGCAAATCGGTGGTCAAACCAAAGAAAATACGTGATTCTGCGGCATAGCAAGATCAATAGGATCGCATTTAGCAAACAGGAACCTGCGCAATCACAGTGTTGTTAAAATATTGCTTTTTCACAATTATCTAAAAAAAAATCTCCCAAAGTAGGAAATAGTTCTTGCTTCCCACTAAATAATTTTTGTTAATTTTGAAGGGAAGTTATTCTGTAAATTTTCATACAGTACATATATTTCGTATTTTTAAAAGAAAAAAAAGTAGTCGCACGATTTTGAAAACACTGTAATCACGCTGGTTTCTTTTTGCTAAATGCGGTCCAATATTTCTTCTGCTGAATTTGCAACTTGCGGACCGACATCTCCGTTGTATATATACAAATCATAAAAAAAATTAGTTCATTGTAATCTGCTTTTTCCGCAGAATGTAAGTTTACTAAGAGAGTTAAAGTCGAAGCAAATCTTAAAAATGTCATCAAATTTCTTTGGAGCTCCAATAGGCCACAGGGAAGGCCAACGGATTGAGATCCATTGATGCCGAGCGGTCTATTGTTATGTTTAAAGGAGACCGGCATCGGCCGAGATGTGGTTGCGCTGGTGGCAACGTGTGCTGGAAAAACCTCAGGTCCAGACATCATCGTATCGCGCCCTCAGTATAGAGTGGGATTATCCAGGGATTCTCTTCCATTAGTAGCCGCGAAAACCATGAGAATCACCCCGGTTGATCATCCAAACGAACTAAGACTAAAAAAACCAAAATTCAATATCTCTAATTTGGTCGATTTTCCGCCAAATTTGAAATTCCCGTCATTTTTCATGGTAGGGAACTTCAAATTTTGCTTATTGCCCCTACCCTTGCCCAGCTCACCAGTCAACCCAAATATTAGAACCCTGGGTCATATTGCCAAACTCCGCATGGAGCGGGCTCATCTAGGTACTATCGCCTGTCGGTAGCCGGAAAGTAATGGAAATCAACCAAGTGAAACGCTCAAACGAACTGTGACAAAAAATTAAAATTTACATTGGTTAAATGGGGGAATTCGCGACTACCTATTCCTTCATTTTATTGGTCTGTTCAATGCTTTCATAGGGCGGCAAAATTCAAACAAGCCAATCAGATTAAAATATTCCAAACTGATACATCAAACGATGTCATATTTCTACGTTGAAAATGGCAATTTGTGTAAATTCTAGTGCTTTTTGGGGGATATTTGAGCAAATCTGGCGATTTAGGGATTTTTAGCGAAATCTAGGGATTTTTTTCTTCCCGACTAGGGATTTTTTCGGGTCAATAATATAATATCTTACTCTCGATCAATTATATATCTTATAGATTCACGCGATGCCGATGCGCACGAAATATAAGTTTCGAAAACATCAAAAGCGCAATCGTATTCTGCGATAGTGAGAAGGATGCGCATTTGTGCAGGAAAGTGTTGCAAACAATTATTTAGGAAAGGGGAAATGATTTATCAAGGAACGAGGGTTTGTGACACGTAAAAGGCGAAAATGAAACATAAACTCCCCTTCTATAAAAAAACCCCAAAAAATTCCCCGAAATTTGTCGCCCGATGGCATAACACCATGCTCCCCCCCCCCCCCCCCCATAAATCAGGCTGTGTAAGCGGGCTCATTTAAACAAAATTACCTGTTGATATCCGCAAAAATCATGAAAATCAGCCCAGTAGAAAGCTAGAGCTAAGCGTTCCCACAAAAGAAAATTTCGGACACTTCAGCGCTTTTTAGAATAATTAATTAATTCGATTCAGTAAATAATAATCGGTAGCGTGCAAAATAAAAACAGTAGAGCAACATTCGATTTGGAACTCGCTGACACCAAACTGTATATAACCCTCCAAAAAGGATCCTTAATGATTATAGGATAAATCTCTCTGGTTAAATATCCCGTGCAAAGAGCGCCGCGCCGGATCTCCCGCCCGGATCTTTCTTGAGTTGCCACGGTGCTTGGCCCTTTCCGTCCGTTTCCATGAGCAGAAGTCAAAGCGGAGAGAGATGTGACCACGCTGCGCTGCCAAAGGTTCCGGCTACCTGCGAGCCTGCGACTCCGGAGCGGAAGATTCGGGTTCCGCCGGAGCGCTAACTTGTCTTACAGTCCCCGCCCCTCCCATTTCAAGTGGTATTTAATCCCCCTAAATTTGGAGCACAAAATTTTCTTTTTGCGGCACAAAATAGCACAAAATTAGCACAAAATTATGACGTACTTTTTTTCTCGAAATTCGAAAGTGGGGGGCTATCGTTTCTACAGCCCCCCCAATTTGAAATGGTATTTAACCCCCTTAATTTTGGAGCACAAAATTTTCTTTTTGCGGCAAAAAATAGCACAAAATTAGCACAAAATTATGACGTGCTTTTTTTCTCGAAATTCGAAAGTGGGGGGCTGCCGCACCTGCGACCTCCCCCTTAAATTTGGGGTGGTATTTAGGACCCCTAATTTTGGAGCACAAAATTTTCTTTTTGCGGCACAAAATAGCACAAAATTATGAGAGTATTACGGCATACTTTTTTTTTCAAGAAATCAAAAAGGGGAGCAAACATTTCCACAGCCCCTCCAAAATTTGATGTGCCCGTTTACCCCCCTAAATTTACAAAAATGAATAATATCTCTACGGCACAAAATAGCGCAAAATTAAAGCAGAAGCATGGCATACTCCACTTTCAAGAAATCGAAGAGGGGGGCAAACATTTCCACAGCCCCCCCAATTTTGAAATACCAATTTTTCCCCCTTAAATTTGAAAAAATTGAAAGTCTTGCTACGGCACAAAATAGCACAAAATTAGTACAAAATTATGGCATACTCCTTTTCCGAGAAATCGAAACAGGGGGCAAACATTTCTACAGCCCCCCCAATTTGGAATGCTGCTACCCCCCTTAATTTTGCGGCACAAAATTTTTTTCTTGCGGCACAAAATAGCACAAAATTAGCACAAAATTATGGCATTCTTTTTTTTCGAAAATTCGAAAGTGGGGGGGCTACCGTTTCTACAGCCCCCCCAATTTTGAGGAGCGTTTCCCTCCTTAATTTTGCAGCACAAAATTTTTAATTTGCGGCACAAAATAGCACAAAATTAGCACAAAATTATGATATAATTTTTGGTTTAAGATTCGAATGTGGGGGGGCTGTGGAAATGGAGCCCCTACGGGTGGCTCTATGACGGTATCGGGGCATAGAATTGATTGCATTGCAGCTCTCTAAAGTTTAAGTACATTCGCAATGTGAAAAAAAAAAAAGATTAGAAAACCCTGGCTTGGTATGTAAAAGGGTTCCATTCTTAAAAAGTCAAGGCAAGCACCCTGAACTATTAATACGTCGATGTCGGCGAAGAAACGATACTGATTTAGTTTAAAAAACGACTTATCCTGCTGCAGGAATGACGCGAGTTGCATATTCAAAAAATGAAGGCGCATTGGCACATCAAGTAGGATAGTAGGATGTCTCATGTGCTTAAATGTTAAAAACGAGGCAAAACTTTACAACTCTCTAAATATTTACTGGCTAAAGCCATAAAGACGGCAGAAGACTTTGAAAAATCATGATGAAGAGGCTCTCGTAAAAAAAAGACCGGCAACTATGTCGAATCCGCAAGAATACAGCTCGGCAACGTCGCGTAAACACTTTGCGCAAGTGCAGCATTTGCATTTACGGTACCGAAAGTTGAGTTGAACTTCAACTGCAACCATAATTTTTACCCACCGTAGTGTTCGCTATTTTCCTTTAAAAAAAATCGCGAAACAGCTGTCGTAAATTCAGTGTATTTAACCACAACAGTGGGATGTGGGATCCAACAAAAAATTCTAACCTCAAGTGTTTTTGTGCTCGATAATTTTTGTTCCTCTACGCGCTTGAGGAAGGGTTACGGTTTACGGTTCTTGATTTGTATGTACCCTTTTGTAGATGCCTGGGGCAAATTTTTCATTGTGAATAGTTGTGCGTGGTTTCTATAAAAATCCTCTACTAACAATCATCGTTCCTTTACAATTTAACGCGTTCGAACGTCTAGGCAACTGAGTCTGAGGATTTCATTGTTTCTCTTTCATCATTGTATAGTTCGTGTTTACTTGTGTTTAAAACGTAGGTTCTCGTGCTGAGCATAGATAATCTTCAAGTATATTTAGGCAAGTATATCAAGAATTTGGTCTGTAGTTTCTGTTTACTTAAAAGGATCAGTGGACCTTTGGCCTCTCTGATTCTTACCTGCTCAGTGCACAATGCTTGATCAACCACTGCTCGATCCGGTTCATTCCAGCAGAATCATTCGATGACAGTTTGCAGTGTTTGCGCTACAGGAAATGAATCATCAGATATCCCTCTACATTAAATCTGCAACCATGTTGACATTCCATTGTCTTTTCATGCTCAGTCACAAGACACTATTACCGTTATTATTATAGGGACTAACTTATTTGCGCTGCGCGAATATGTATCATGATGATTTAGGTTATTTCATCCTAGCTTTGGACTTGGGAAGCTGCATTTCTTCAGGAGATATTCACTTCCACTTATGCTATGAATTCAACATGAAGCGAATGCATATTACTCCAAACTAAAGCTAACAAGGTGCTGTCCTCGCAAGGAAGCAATAGATGAATCTGAGGGTAGGGAAGGTGATTTTTTCACCAACTGTTCCCAAGAATATAGCTATGAAGCCGTCTGAAATGAAGCATTGAGTACATTTGCAAATGTTAGGTGCTGGGGGAAAGAACGCAGTTGGCATCGAGAATCAATGATACTCTACAATTGATTGAGCCGCATCACAAATTCTGGGGAAATCATCCTCAGAAAATTCTGAACTGCAGTCAGAATGGAGGTGAGCTAGGTCTTATCCATATTGAAGATGTCTGAGAGCCAATAATTCCTGCTAGCATTCAATACCTTGGTGCAGTCTGTTTTAGGAAACTCTGGACGCTCTCACTTTTTTGAGCATGAGATGAAATGGAAACCTAATGTTGAAAAAAAAATGTTCGACTAGCTCTACTAGTTAATGTTTGCATTCTGACTTTCTGACTGTCAAGGGAGCTCAGAATTCCTGTGGTATTGAACCAATCAATTATGTCCAAGGCAGGATGAATTTTCTCTTTATTTTGTGAATGCCCAGCTCAGAAATAAGTCATTGTGTAGGCGCCTTTCCACTCGGCCTTTAGACAAGATCTGAGGTAGAAAGAAACGTTACTTTTTCTCTCTTGAAAATCCTGTGTACTTAGTAAACGATTCATATATGGGTATAAAAGTAATGGGAGTTTACAGATCAACTTCCAATAAAGAAATGATTCACTCGATGGGAAGGTCAGGAATCAATTTATACCTAATCAAGATATTTACTAGCATTTTCACAACGAATTAAATGGAAGTTAGATCATGAAAAGGATGCCAGTAATTCTGTCATTACCCATCGAAATCAGTCTAAAGCACCGATGGATGAAACATCATGTGCTTCGTATAATGTGTTGTTTGGCATTTTCATATCTTTATAAGTAATTTGATTAATTCCCCAGAGTTTATTAACTTAGTTTCATATTTCTGGGCGTCAATTGACCAGCAAGCCCAATTTTTGGCCCACACAGAATAGCAGATTGCTGAGAAAATATGGCGACAAGAAAAAGCCTTATAAGATTCTATCTACCATTTTTAGTGTCAGAACTGCCAGATTATAATTGCAGGGTTTCTGGCATTCTGAAAAGTCTGGGAATCTACAGCGATGTCTAAAGTCATTGATTGAAGTATCAAAAATATTCTGAACGAAATATCTCGGGAAGCTTTTGATTTATTATGTGCAGTTTATGATATCCGGTTTTTTTTTTTTAACCTACTCTGATAAAATTTCATTTTCCTTTCTTAGATTTGATGGTGGGAAGTTAATTTTTGAACTGGCGGGCTTACCTGAAAAATCAGACGTGGCGCCCTCATCTGCCGGCTCATCTGGATGCCGTCGTCTTCCTGCAGACCAAGGTACTTGTCATTTTTATCTGATCATCCTGTCGGATTTTATCTATGATATTGCAGGTTCTCGATGTATAATGGATAAAATCCTAGATATTTTTCCAAGTCCTAAGTGACTAATTGTAAGTATATAATCAATTATTTGATACCAACTGTGACTGAATTTCATCTATTTTTTTTAACTTAAAACTTTTTTGAGTTTTAGAGAAGTTTAATAGTTAAGTGAAAATCAGAGAAAGTCTGAGATCAAGCTAGGTGATCCATGGTATTTTTTTAATTAATTTGATTGTGCAGCTAGGATAAACTGCGCAGAAAAGTAGTTAACTTTCAAATGCCATCCTGTAGTGGAGAGTACTTAGGAATCACAGTGCTCCAATCTAGATTATCCCAGCTTTGAAAATTTAGCGGTAGAATAAGGTAAACTTGGTTCATGTACATTTTTTTATTTAGCATGAAGCCTATAGGACGTTTCGTTTGAATTCTTAAAAGTAAAAGCAATGTATCTGCACCATCTCTCTTTTTCTGATGTGTTCTATTAAGAGAAAAATTCACTAAATCCAGATTGGAGCTACTGCGGTTCTTGCTGCAATATTATAGTCTAATATCAATGCCTATAGTGGGAAACCTTGTATCTCTATTGGTGTTTCAAAATCTATGCTCCTATTTTATTTTTTCAAAGAGGAAAAAGCCAACATACTAGCTTGAAATTTATACAAAATATCTTACCAGCAAGGAACAAGAATCAAAGAGGTTTTCGAAGTTAGGTTGGCTAATTTACCAAAGAAGAAATGAAGTATGACTGGAAGTCCACAATTTCGCAAACAGAGATACGTTGTTTCGCACTTTGGCCATCGATATGCTAAGGAAATGATTCACGGCATTGGAATTGGATGGTTCCAATCAAGGAGAACGTATTTTCCAAGGGAACTGTGAAAATCAACCTCGGTATTGTCAATCACTGAGCTTTCTCAAGTTTTTTTCGTTTTTTTTTTTTCTCAACTCGCTTAGTAAACAAATCTCCTCTCTTCAGTGACACTCATGTCCCATTAGATCCGTCCTTTCAGATCCAATGGCCATCTAAAACTTGAGTTAAAAGACTTTGAACAAAGTGAAATCTCAAGCTACATTCCCTACGCATTTCCTCCTCATAATTTCACTATTAAAAGAGTGTATTAATTGGAAGTTTTGAAAATAATTCTAAGTGGACCTATTAATGATTGAATTTGGTGAGCAAGTGCCTAAAATTCACATATTATGTTATCTGTTGATTGAAAATATTGTGAAATCTCAAATTATGAGAAAATTGGAAATTCCAATCTTGCAATATAAATTCATGGTATTTACTCATAATTTTTTTATATGCTTTTAATCCTCCCTGTCTTAAGAATAAAATCTGTAAAGTAATTTTCAAACTAAAAAATGAAAAGAGAATAATCTCAAAATCAAACTATTACTGAGACAAAATTGTTTTATTGATATTTTTTTCATACTGTCAAAGATACATTTATATACATTTCACCACCGGTGTAAATTTTTAGTAGAAAAATACGGATGTGTCACACAGTTTAAGACACACCCATGATTTGTAAAAGTACTTAAATAGTTCGAAGAGAAAAAATATGCTGACACGTGAATAAAAATTAGATAAAAGAGAGTTGAGAACCTTTATAATATGACTGCAAAATCGTCATGGATTTACTTCGAAGTGCGTAAGATTTTCAGTGACATGACGGGCTCTCAATTAATTTTTCTTTCCAATATTTACATAGCGTTGAGATGTGAAACTGGTCACAAAGTAAGTGATAATTTTTTACAGCAATGTAAAATCATTCTCAGATAAGTTTGAATGACAAACACTACTTATTCTTGTCGGTAGAATATATAATTTATAATTATAAAACAAAATCTGTGGTGGTTTGTCAGTGAGGAACTAATGAAAGAACATATTTTTGAAACTGTAAATTTGTCAGGGAACATATGAGTAAAATGACCCACTACAATAAATGATTGTGAGTGACAGTTTAGGAGAAGAAAAGTTAATGAATTCAGAGATTAAGCCAAATTAAATTTTTCAAATGTGCGTCCGTTTTTAAAATTACATAAACAATTTAGATCACCGAAAAGAATTTGCTTTCTTTTACTTGCACTGGTATAAACTAAGGTCTAAAACACACATTAACACTAGACTTATCTTTGGAATCTTTGCGGATGTTACGTTAAAGTAACTAAGAGGAGGTAGCATGGAATTGACCGATTAAGTGTCAGAACTGTCAGGAACCAGAGAATCTTTTTCTTGCTCCAAACTTGAATTCAAAACGGTCTTAAAAACAGAATCTTTACTTGAAGGATAACCTAGAGTAGTCAAAAAGAAAGTTTTGCATACCTGAATCTGGATTACGTGTTTGATGCCCCCTCTTGAGTATGGCAAAAAGTACCTATATCTACAAATATTGTAAGCACATTTGTCTGTTCTTCGTATGAAGCCCTGCCCCCTCTCACAAAGACTTAACATGAAACTTCTTTTACCCGTATTATCTAAATTCCTGAAAAAAAGATTTACCTGCTCCCTGTCACCATCTGTCATAACTTTTGAGCATTCAAATCTACAGTTTTTGCCGCAACCTGGCAAAACGTCTTGCGGTGTAAGAGGATGCGATAATAAGTTGCGATCTTCGTTTTGGAGCAGATTCGGCCTTTTCTGAAAGCTTCCGTTTCCTTGGATTCAGATTTTCGGCAGACGACGTTTCGGGGTCCGCGTTTTCATCACCAATTTCCACTGTAACATTTTCGTCAGTAGACGGAGGAAAGTCCGAAACAGGATTAGACTTCACCTGATCAGAATCGTCGGTGAGATAAGGTCTCCAGATTTTCGCGGATTTTTCTGCGATTTCACTAACTGTCGTCGGAATTGCACCCTCTCTCAAAACGTCACTGGAATTTACACTGCTTAGTCTTTTTCTCGATTCACGCTTTTCGGAAGTATCTACAGGTTTCACGTTATCTTTCGGAACGGCACTAGACTTTATATAACTCAGCCTTCTTCTCGATCTCCGTTTTTTAGAAGAAGCAACTGCAAAGTTCGCGTTTTTAGCACTGTCACACACCAAGGGACTCGTTTGATTGTTCTTAGTCGTAGGCGAATTCAAATTTGGAGCCGAACCCGCGCTCAGGCACTTTGATTTGGCGGCAGGATGAGGTCGCGAACCGTCGTCGGCTTTTTTAACGATTTGAAAAACACTGGATGAAACTGATCTGGAAGTAACGTCATTCAGTACGTTACTATACGTGCGCGGTTTCGGGGATGATGAACTCGAACCATACGTCAAACGAGTGTTCTGACACGGTGTCTCACAGTCAGATCGAAACGAAGAGTCTGAACTGTCCGAAACGCACTTCACACTTATACCCAGCGGAGAGAAGTCACTTTTCGTCGACTTATCACTCAAATCCAGCGATGAAAAATCCTGCCCAGGTGAAAAAGCGATTTCAGGGAGGGCTTGCACGTTTTCCGGAGATATCACTACCGTAGGGAAGACTTTGGTGATATCACTCCCGGCTTTACTACAATTCTCAGTATTTTCCACGTTCGCGTTAACATCGAATTGATTCAAATCGGAAATGACTTCAAGAATTTCTTCGGGCTGTTCAAGTCTTTCGACCACAATTCCGTAGTTCGTAAACATTTTACTCGATCGAAATAAATGAGTTTTCATTAGATAACCACACAATAAAAAAAAAAAGAGAAGTTCGAACAATGAGGTTGATAGCGAAATGGCGTAACGACCCACGATCAGACACGATAAGGACAGTCGACGGTACTCGAGATGCGCACAGTCCGTGGACCAGTCGGAAATAGTCGGAAAGGTACTGAGAAAATATGAGGACTGAGGAGGGTGGACCCATACCCGATCGGACCAATGCAGATTTCTGGGTAATGGGGTGGCCGAAGTAGAGGCGGACAAAGGGTACAACGTCCAGGGAAAACCCCACCGCCCCGCGTGGAGCCAGGAGCATCGCCGCTCGCAATGAGTAATGAGTATGGAAAGAGGCCTCGGGACGTGTCCCTGCGCATGTAGCCCACTTTTCTTGGTATTCGATGACTACGCTAAGGAAGAACGCCGTATGAGCCTTCAGACGTTGCCAAGTTTCCTCCGATAAAAATCGAAATTACTGGGAAAATTGCGAATATCGTTTTCCAAAATTTTCAGACAATTTTGTACGCAGTTTAATCTGAAATATCCGAAAATTGCAAGGGGGAATATGCATGAATGTTCTCAAAAATACATATTTTTGCATATTATTACAATACGCTTCCGTGCTAAGGAAGAACGCCGTTTGAGCCTTTAGACGTTGCCAAGTTTCCTCCGATAAAAATCGAAATTACTGGGAAAATTGCGAATATCATTTTCCAAAATTCTCAGACAATTTTGTACGCAGTTTAATCTGAAATATCCGTAAATTTCAAGGAGGATTATGCATGAATGTTCTCAAAAGTACGTATTTTATCGAGGGAAATTTGGCAACTCTCGAAGATTCATCCTGCGTTTTTCCTTAGCACGCGGCAGCGCGGTGAAATAGGACGTCACCGAGAAAGCGGGTTCTGCGAAAAGCACCTATATGCTACACTGACGTGCCAAGGAAGAACGCCGTATGAGTGTTTGGCGTTGCCAAATATCGTTCGATAAAACACGAATTTTGGGGGAAACTTTTCAGCATTTTTTTTCAATTTTCCGGAGAGTTTTATCCTTCATTTTATCCGAAGAATCATAAAATATGTTAGTGGCTTTCCTCAAAAATAATTCAAGATAGGTGCGGAAAGTGCTCGATCGGCCGATCGCAGATGGATCGTGGAGCAAATGTAGAGGCACCTAAAAAGGGGTTAAAAATGTATAGGCAGAAGGCATAAACCAGCTAAGCGCATAGCATTTTGCAAAAGAAACGGTGTGATGCGCTCTCTTATGGGAAGAAAATAGTTAGGCGCGCTCTCTTGTGCAAAGGAAATAGTGTAGTGTGCAAGTCTTATGTGGACAGCAATGTGAAGGCAACCTTAAGAAATGCGAAGGCTGCCTCCAAAAATGTGAAGGCGAAAAACTTTCTGCACCCCTGAATAATTATTTTATCGAAGGAAAGTTGGCAATGTCTGAAGGCTAATACGAAGATCTTCCTTTTACACGGCTGTAAAGCGTTGTCTTTATGGATCTTACATTAATTTCAGAACTGTCAATAATACGTTGACAAGGAGATGATAACTGTATGATCATGTAACCATCCACGAGAGAGTGGATCACAATGAATGGAGACGATTTTTCTTTTCTTTTTCGAATCAAATGCCGTCCTTTTTTGGTTGTACAGTGAATTAAAATGTTCCTCCTCTGATTTGAAACTTAGAAAAATTGCTTAATCGATCTCAGAGATTGAATTATGCGCCTTGCTTGAAAAAAATTAATTTTTGACTTTTTTGTGTGTGCAAACCGCTGTTATGATGTTTCCGTGAAGAGTTCTTTGTAGCTATGAAATTTTGAATGAGAGACATCTCCTCTAGTAGAATAATATACGTGAAACAAAAAAAATAAAAAAATAATTGAAAGACAGACAAGCAACATGAGATTCGGCCCTTTTTCAATACTCATGATTACTCATTACGCGTAGTCTACGAGGTTTTTCTCAGTCGTGCCGTTAAGAGTAAATTACAGGAAAAAAGCCAATTGTTCATTGAAAAACTGGAAATCGAAAGTTCAAAAGTCTATCCTTTAAGACTCCTCATTTTTCCAGGAAAAAATGTTCGTGTTTTTCCTTTTCTCTTTCTTCTACCATTTTTCCAATCTTCGTAAGCCCTCACCAAAATACGCCAATTTGAGCGCCCCCAATAACATTTCTTCAAATATAGAAAATGAAAATAACTGAAAGTATGAATAGAAGGTGAGGATATCGAATACCTTGTTCTCATGAGTGGAGCGAGGAAGTAAAAAGCTCCCAACTTATCTCAATCGATTAAATCTCCTCGGCGTAGGTAATATTGTATCCTCCTAAATTGAAGGCACTCAGCGAATAAGACTTCAATACGTTTGGTCACATCAGGAGTTGCAGGCTAGAGCCATTCTCGTTCAACCAGTTTCCTTGATTTATTGTAAGCTCTATTTCATCTTTCGTCAAATTGTTTTGATCGCCAAAGCCTCGTTTTATTTTTGGTCAATCAGATTAATTCGGCGAGCTGCCGATGATCAAATTGTCATCTGATTGACAACTTTCAGGTTAACACTCGTACCGGTGGTTTTTCTCCATTTAATTCCATGATAAATAATCGCTTCTTGGTGAGGCAGCCGACGGAGGTATATTTCGATTGTTTTTCACGTGCTACGGGTGAACTTAGCCCAGTGTTGCCAACTTGCAAGAATTTCCATTGTTTTAACCATTAATCCGCAGGGTCTTCAGAATAGAGTCATCCCTAGTTGTTCGCGTCTCTTTTCACATATTTTTACGTCCATGTAAAGCTAGGTGATATTTTTTTAGATCGTGAAAGCCGAATCTACACCGGAGGCAAATCTACATGGACGTATTAAACCAATTTTGCTCACATACTGTTTACTTTTTTAATCTTTAGCAAAAAGCGGAATTACCTCTCAGTTGTTGTTTCTTAAAAAATGTTTTTCTTAACTCCTGAATTATGGCTGAAAGTATCGGTACGCCTCGTTCCATAACTTCCACCTAAAATTCGCCTATCGATTTGACTAATCGAATTTATCATTCTGAGGTCGGATCTTGACATCTATAATTCTTCAAAAAGCCTTTAAAAATATACGTTTAGGGGCCGCTAATGAAATACGTTGGTAACGTTAACTCCCCCTCCCCCCCTCTAATAACGCTTCTAATTTCCTGCCCTTTAAAACGTGAGAACAAAGTTGCGTAGCACTCTCCGCGCCTCCCCCCACCCCCCTAGATTTCCCCATAGAGCGTTTGTATTTTATGAACGGGCCCCTCAGGTCCTAGTTTTTGCTTAAAATTCAATATTAAACCCATTTTTAAACGGAACAAGGTTGATATTTTGATTATTATTTAATTTTCGTTTATACACACCTGAAATACTTGAAGTTTCAATTGTAACAATAATTTTCCAAGCTGCTACTCCAAAACTCACCAACAACCCCGCCTGTGTCAGTCTTAGTATATTATTAGTTAATCAACAACCGATTTTTGTGAAAAAATGCCCATGGGACCGTATGCTGAGTATAAAGAAGTAGAAGTCAGACTCTTTGCGATGCAATTTTATTCGGGCTTAGCAATACATTCCACGGACGACCAGGAATTTCTGTACAGCTTGACTACTTCGTCAAAAATCCACCAGAGTGGGTAAGAGTCCATCGAGAGACATTAGACCCTCTATCGACCAAAAACTTGCACAGCTTTTGAAAAATTTCATTTTCTGAGCTTACGAGGGCTCGAACAACAATGTATGCAACAAGTCCCTGAATTAGTTTAAACTTAACGCGACAATAGAAATCATAATTCGTATCTATAGAGCGTCAACTCCTGAATAGACTTTACGCGCCTCTTTTTAAGACGGCCTTGTCCCCCTCCCCGCGTGGGATCCACTGGCTCTACTTTACCAACTCAGTGTAACTATCACGTGAAAAAGAAAGAAAATGATGAAGAAAAAAATTTGAAAGGTTCACCTGGTACTTCCCTACCCGGTGGCTTTTTCCACGGACGGGTTGGGTTACCTAACCCTTCCACATGAGAGTTTGAGTCAGGCATGGTCTCCACCTCCTAATCTTACAGCCCCCTGCCTTGACACTGATTGGAAGTTGAGCCGTTTCTCATTTAAAAGCTCGTGACGCACGCGGTCGTGATAAGGGAGAACGCATTTTATTAACGTTCGAGCGTTGCCAAATTTCTTCGGATGAAATCTGATCGCGAATGAACAGAATCCTCTACAAATTTGAAGTAATTGAAGGAAAAATATTCACAGATTTCATAGGGTTTCTAGCATCAGGATTTTCCCGATTCTATCAGGATTTAATCCCGATTTCATCAGGATTTGAGGGAAAGTCGGTCGTAAAATCAGGATTTGAGAAAAGTCGCCCGTCTGATCGGATTTTTTTATGCTTTCGCATACGCTTGTGCAGAAATTTTAATTTTTCCCTGCAAAAAAACAGGATTTGGAAAAATTATGAAATGAGGATTCAGCAGTCAAAAATCAGGAAAAATCAGGATTCCATCTGGACTTTCCAAAATGAAAAAAAAAAAAAAAAACTAGACACCCTGATTCACTCTAACAAAAATATTAGGTATCTGTTTATATTCAATCAAAACATTGAACAGCGATATGCATTGAATTATACAGCCTTTAAATCTCTCAATGAAATCTTGAAAGCAAGACTGTATCGCAAGACTATATTAAACTGCATTTTTCAATTTGGAAGTACAATTTCTGGCTGTGTTTAAAGAAATCGTATGTACCACTAGTTTCCCTGTAGACATCAGTGTTTTTACGCATGTGGCAGAAACTATAGCTGTTATATGTTGATTTGTCCTCCTTTAATAAAATAAAATGGGCGCGGAGATTTTTAAACAGCGCAAACGAGATACGTGGTTTGGGAGGTCCGTCGTCGATATGTAAGAATAATAATGTCTATCTCTTCTTCTTGCGGAAATTTTTGAACTAGGTACGGTGCATCCCGAGACGATCCTTGCAATGGAGATGTTGCATGTGTGAGGAATTTGCGATTTGACTATTGATTCTTGCGTATAAGTTCGCGAGAAACACGATGGTACCACGGGTTTTCTCTGGAATCAACTCCCAAGCTCAAAAAAAGCTCTCAAGTTGAGGCCAAAATGGAGTTGATATCCCACCCTACCCTGAGAGTCCACCTCTACATCAAAACAAACTCTCCATGCAAAGATAGGGAGCAAATACATTAGCAGGGTTGCCATGCTTTCAGTTTTGGAGTCCCCAAATAAAGTGGCAGCCCTGTCAATGTATTTGCTTCCTATCTTTGCATGGAGAGTTTGTTTTGATGTAGAGGTGGACTCTCGGGGTAGGGTGGGATATCCCCTCCATTTTGGCCTCAACTTGAGAGATTTTTTTGAGCTTGGGAGATGATTTCAGAAAAAACCAGTGGCACCATCGTGTTTCTCGCGAACTTTTACATAAGTAGCAACAGTCAAATCGCAAATTCCTCGCACATGCAACATCTCCATTTCAGCACTAACCCGTGCTTCGAAGCAAATCTGCGCGGTGACAGATTTTAAGTCGAGATTGACTATCCCGCGCCATCGTGAAATCAAGCCGCCTGCACCGAGATGAGCCGGTGACAGCACAATGTGTGAAAGTATTTTCACCGGCACACGAGCCATTGTCCTCGAAATTGCTCACTATGTGTGGGCGTTTATTTTGAACGGGTTCTTTCTTTCTTTCATCCTTTTTTTCTCCCCGTCTCTCTTTTCATGGGCCCTTGCTGCGCGCGCTGTTATATCAGCAGCACTCAATGCCGCCGTCCTATTATTTTTCATTACCAGAGAAAGTTCTTGCCTCCCCCCCCCCCCCTCTTTTTTTTGCTCAGAGGTTGGCAGCGTCACCTCGTGCGGTTTTCAGCTCTACGACTTCAGCCTACACTCGAAGTGTAGTTCTTGAGCGGTGCTGCCATTTCCCGGAATTAATTCCGAATCTCGGAACGTTTGCAATAGTGGCGTGGCGTGCTTTGCGATATATCGATTGTTATGCCATTTAAACCTATAGAAAAGAATCTATAAACAAGGTGTTCGCAGCGAACACCTTAATAATCGATTCTTTACCATAAGTTTAAATGGCATAACAATCGATACATCGCAATTCACGCCACGCCACTGATTGCAATTCCTTGGACGGAAATTTACTCGGAATCTTTGAAATTCTCAAAGAATCCCGGAATTCCCCGCTAGTTTCTGAATTTTCTCGGAATTTTGGGTTTTTTCTCAGTTTCACCGATTATGTGCTCAAAATTGATGCTTTTCTAATAAAATTTGTTGGTTTTTCTTTTTTATCAAATTTGATCATCTTCGGAACTTAAAATCCGGAATTCTGGGGTTTTTTTTCTCGGTTTTTCAGATTATTATTTGTCCAAAATGGATGCCTCTTTAATCAAATTTGTTGGTTTTTTCTATCAAATTTGACAATCTTCGGAACTTGCAATCCGGGCGTATTTGGAGATATTTTTTCCGGAACTTTCAAAAAAATCGGAATTTTTCTCCGAACTTTTGGAAAATGGTGTAAAAAAGAAATATTAGATCTTCTGAAATGAAGAACATTGGTACATATCAAGCTGAAGAGAATGAAACTTTCGCTTTTTTTTTTTATTTATTTATTTTCTTTTTAGAAGTAAAATGTATCATTTTATCGTCCTAAACGTGGATCTTGTCATGGGTCATCGCCCGTCCAGGTCCAGGTTTCCTCGTCGTAGCTTTCGAAAAGGAAGAAAAAAACAGAATCAGTTCTGTGGCAATGAAGTTGCTGCGCCATTATCCAAAGAAGATGAGCGGTAAATGCGATGAATATTCAGCATCTCTAGACGAAGCAGTAACTCCACATGCGCAGACTTGATTATCGCACAGTGGCCAACCAAGAAAATCGGTTTTAGGTCCCTTTAAACTGGCATCCTAAACAGCTTTTACTCTTTACACCAACATAAGCGCTGCATGCATAAATGGCATTTCTGGATTATGGTGTTTTAGAATCTTTGTCAACGTTTCATTCACTATGATTAAAACAAATGTATGGAATTCGTTGAAAATTTTACTGAATTTTCTTTATGATTTCACAACGCTGAAAACGAAAAATTTCAGAAATTTCACCCAATATTTCCACCCTAAAATATAAATTAGCAGTGAAGATTTTGAAACACCGCAACCAAGAAATGACCTTTCTGCACCTAACGCCTTAATTGGACTACATTTTGCAATTTGGAACTATAAATTTTAGCCCGGTCTAAAAACAACGTATGTGCCATTAGTTTCCCTTTGCACATAAGTGTTTTTCCAGAAGAGCCAGAATTCATAGTTCCAAATTGCAAAATGCAGTCCAATTAGTTTAACGTCGTGACTTCAAACCTTTCCCTATGTTCCTATATTGTTTTTGTTTATTTTTACGTCCCTTTTGGGCTCCAAAAGCTCCATGAGCTAACCTCAAAATTACCGACATGTCCGTACTCTCATACTGCCGTGCTAAGGAAAAACGCCGTATGAACCTTCAGGCGTTTCCAATTTTCCTTTGATAAAACGCGCATTTCCTGGTAAACATATGAATATTTTCCTTCCAATTTTTCAGATAATTTTGTTCGCAATTCCACCTAAATTTCCTGAAAATTTCAAGGGAAAATATTCATAACTTTCCTCAAAAACGAACATTTTGTCGAGGGAAATTGGGCAACCGTCGAATGTTCATACGGCGTTTTTCCTCAGCACGGCAGTATAAAGGTACTCTTTCCTTTTTTAAAAAAAAAACCTTGAGCTTTCCTTTTCGTAACCCTGCACTTTGTCCTACTGTGCGCCGAGCACCGAATTTCTCCTCTCGCCGTTTTAATACCCGTCCATTGCAATAATTCCGATCGCTTTATAATAATTATCGTCTCGTTTTCGGAGTCGTTTCGCCGCCGGAGACGTCAGCGGGACGATAAAAGCGACAGTGTCAATCCTCGTTAATTTGTTTGTTGCTCTGTTCGCAGGTACGTTCCAGCCATGAGTGTCTTCATTTCGGCCGAATCAGGCCACCGAATCGGCCTCTGGTTCCGCCGGGCCTCCGTTTCGACTGTGAGTGATTTTTACCCCCCCCCCCCCCCCCCCCCCCCGCCTCGCCACTGTTGTGTCCACTTTTTAATTTTCGGTTTCGCTCGAGTTTGAGTCGCATGTTGCTCGTAAAAGACCGGACGTCCGACGTCCGTGTTGTCTGTTGGGGCGCACAACACTGAAAAAAAAATCTCGGTGTATTTACTGAGAAAATGGTAAAATTAACAAGAATTCAGGGTTCTATTTGATCCCAGTTTTTTCTTGGTAAAATTACCATTTATGGAGATGGTAATATTACCGTGAAATCTCGGTAAAATCACTGAACTTTCTCGGTAATTTTACTGGACCTTGGTAGAAACGCCAATATTTTTTATCGACTGTGGTAGAATTACCGAGATAAAATGGCAAAATTGCCGGGAATTGATTACCAATAAAAGTGGTATTCTTACCTGAAAAAACAGTAAAAATACCGGTTTTTAGGTAAGCTTACCAGTCTGTCTTGGTAAAATTACCAATAATTGGTAAAAAAAAAGTGAGATGGTAAAGGTACCAACGGACCTTGCTATAAACGCCGTGAATTTTTTTTCAGTGAAGTAGACGAATTGGATCGGATTAACTGTGGAGAAATGAGGGGCTTGGAGGACAAGACGCATAAGTGCAGTTTTTGAAAGATTTCAGATATTAGTGATTTCAAGTAAAATTAAACTGAATGCTTATTCTGCGAAAAATTCGCTCCAAAATTCCAATTCTCAAGTATCAACAAGTCTGTTCGAACTTTCTTTCTGACATTAGGATCCATTTAATTTCTAAATCTGAAACACGTATTTCTCGAAATAGCAAACTTTGCACTTATGCGCCTTGTCCTCCAAGCCCCCCAAGCCACGGTTGCATGAAACATATGGGACCTCAGCAAACGAAGGAACATTTCTGCCAAATGTTTCATAAATTTTTTTAAAAAATAATATGAAGAATTAATTTCAGGGGTGGGATGAAATATTTCAAAATTTTATTTTTATTGTTAGAATTTGTCTTTGTCAAAGTTTATTACACGAGATGCGCGAAGATAGAATTTTTGGTCACTTCCGCCATCGTGGGTTTTTGAGTAGTGTCAATGGAGAATTTGCACGCAATTTTTTTATTGCTTCATCTGAAAGTGCCTAATGAGCTGAGTTCGCAATATTTTTCATAATTTTTTTCTGACATGGGAAATTGGAGAAAAATTGATTTAAAAGTGAGAAAATGCGCCGCCTTGTGACGTCATCTGGCGGCATTTCCCATTTAAACACATGTATTTTAGCAGAATCGGTTATTTTGTCATATCTCCTCTAATAATCGCTCAATTTATGAATCAAGGGTATCTTCGTGTTCAGTTCACTCAGAGGATTCCACTTAAACAGGAAATTCATCAAATTTCAGACCCTTGCAAATTCTCCATTTGACTGAAAATTCGAATTTCAAGGCATGAAATACCCCTTCGCACCAAGTTTCACAAAAATCGATCCTACGGGCGCTGAGATGGTATTTTAGACTACATCTACAGATTTTTGAAAATTTTAGTTGAAATTTTGTTTCCCGTCAGAAAATACCACCTGGCCCCAATTTTCACAGTAATCGATCGAACAGAAGCCGCATATCAGAGAATCAGCGAGACTCAACACTGTGGTAAACCAGTAAACGATACCAGTCCATTTACAAACGTTAGTGCGCCTTCAATCTTGTCTGATACTGTGCAATACCTCCGTGGCGGAATAGTTGCTCAAGAGCGCCTTCCACAGTGTCGGTTTGACCTGATGGCAGAAGATCGCGATCGCCGCTAAAATCGCACTCTAACGCGTGCGCAGGTGCGCATTTTCTCATCACTGACGGTGAAATAAAAAACATTTATTCTTCATTTTGTGACGTCGGAAGTTTTACGCTGCCTTTTTTGTGCGGGTAAACCTATGTAAACACTTCTAAATCTCTTCCGAAAAAAGTAAAAAAAAGTAATGGAAAAGCACTTTTGTTAGACGACTTGTCAGTAGACACCCTGTTGAACTCTTCAACTTGACGTATTATTCATACATATATCCATACTAAAATACCATCATCCACACGGTTTTAAAGGTAGGAGGACGTGAAAAGAAGACACTCGATATGATTTTTTCAACGTCGATCGGTGTTCATCAACTGTGATACTAATTGAGCTCCTTCATTTTATCATTTATGCAACGCGCACAGTCGCAGATACGAATAGTCGCATTAAAGCGTTGCCTCCAACAACGTCTCGTTGTAGTTCCTGGCTGGAACTTCCCAAGCCTATGCACCAGTTGAAAACGGACATCATTTTGATATTGCGGTTTAGTCACCACGCTCCTATATTAATCATTCTTTTTACGATAGTAATATAATGGCTGGGTTAATAGAAAGCATTATTTCTCGTAATTACCTCGATCGCGAAAGACGAAGTCCAGACTTGATTTTCCCTCGGTCCCTAAAATATGAGCCGCATATTTATAGCGCACGAACATTTTCTCGACAATTTGACATCGCCGTGGAGTGGCCGTCTTTAATGATTCGACTGACAGAGTAAGGGCACCGATTTGTAAAACTTGCCGCGGGTATTCCAAACTTTAAATTTCAATCCTGACCGAGCCAGGCTTTATTGTTTCGGCCGTCCGGACGAGAATCGCCCTTACGACCGTCTCTTAACGCGCTACTAGTTTTTTTTATTACTCAGTTTCTATTTTGATTATATTCCTCCGAATGATCAAATGAGAAAAAAAGGGGGGAAAATATAATACACGAATAAATTCACAATTAGTTTCATTACGAGAAAGTTGGAGAGCGCGCCGAACTCGAGGTCCAAATTACCGAGCGTACATCCATTTTGAAATTGGACAAAAAATAATAGATATCCCAATTGCAAAGTCAGATGGTTTCGAAGGCGCCATGGTAGCGGTTTGGTCCACTTCCGCCATCTTTGATTTTTGAATACTGAGAATTTCACTATGAATTCGACTTCTACGTCGATAAAGTACCCGCCAAGCCGGCACCAATTTTCACAAAAATCGATCAAACGGGAGTCGAGACAGCAATCTAGGACACATCCATTATCTTGGATTGTCGAATTTTGAAAATTTGGGTTGAAATTCAAGTTTCCCGTCAAAAAATACCTCCAGCTACCAATTTTTACTATAATCGATTGAACGGGATCCGCATCCAAGGGGAAATCAGTAATTCACGCAGTGGTAAACGATGCCAGTCAATTTACATACGTTAGTGCGCCTTCAATCTTGTCTGATACTGTGCAATACTTCAAAGGTGGAATAGTTGCTCAGAGCGCCTTCAATAGCATCACTTCGACTTGATGGGAAAAGATCACGATCGCCGCTATTTACATGTTCTCATCTTTTACGGTGAGGTATGAAACATTCATAATTCATTTTGCGACGTTGCAAGTTTTTCATTGCCTATTTTATGTAGGCAAACCTAAATGAACCCTTTCCTTTCAAGTCTGCCGTGAATTTTCCGTGATGTTATGAGAAATACTCTTTTAATGTTTCACTCAAGTCTATTTGTGTGCTTTCGTTATAAACGGGAAAAGGAGGATGAGGAGGATCCTTCGATTGGACAAAAATGGATCCGTAATTTCATATCCCGAGAAGCAAACGGGCCCGAAGAGTTGGAAAAATGCGGAAAAGTGACAGTCAATTGGAATAATTATCAGCTTTCTTTTGCCTCCATGATGTAGAGATTATGAAATTGAATTACAATCCTCCCAATGATCAAATGTGAAAATAAAAAAGAAAGGAATAGAAAAATAAAGACGCGATTAAATAAACAAGCAGTTTCAACACAAAAAGTTGAAAAGCTCGCAGTTTTCATAGTCTAATTAGCGGATAGTACATCAATAAATTTTGGAATTGAATAGCTAAAGAAAAGATTTCTCGATTGTAAATTCGGCGCCAAGAAAGCGTTTTCGACCACTTCCGCCATCTTTAATTTTTCATTACTGTAAATTGGACTACATTTTACAATTAGGAACTAAAATTTTTAGCTCACTTTAAGAAGAACAAATACGCCATTAGTTTTCCTATGCACATAAGTGTTTTTACGGACGAGGCAGAAATTGTGGTTCCGAATCGCTAAATATGGTCCTATTTGACCTTTACGTCTAAAAATACCCCATGGCACCAAGTCTCACGAAATTCGATCGAACAAGAACCGTAGTAGCATTTTAGGTCACATCCACCATCTGGGATTCGCCAATTTTGAACATTTGACTTGAAATTCTAGTGTCCCGTCGAATAATGCCATCAAGCATCAAGTTTCTTAAAAAACGATCGAACAGGAGCCGTAAATCGTTGGATCAGTAGCACCATACAGAGTGGTAGACAAAACCAAACCAAAACGTTAGTGCGCCTTCAATCTCGCCTGATACTGTGCAATACTTCCGAGGTGAAATAGTTGCTCAGAGCGCCTTCAAGAGTATCGCTTCGACTTAGTGGCAGAAGATCACGATTACCGCTGATATTACACTGCAACACGTGCGCAGTTACACACTTTCTTTCACCGACGGTTAGGTTGAAAACATTCATACTTCAATTTGCGACGTTGCAAGTTTTTCACTGCCTACTTTGTGCGGGTAAACGAATATGAACACTTCTAAAATCTGCCGTGATTATTTTAGGTAGAATGATGCGAAATTGTTTCGGAAGTTTTTTTTTTTTTTATAACCAAATAATTTATTTTATCTTGCAAAGAAAATTCTCAAAATTCAAAAGTTTTTCATTTGATTTTCACAGTAATGGCGAAGAAAAGAGAAAATGATCACCACGCAAGATCCATTTTGTGATCGGCGTTACTTTAATTTATGGTCGTATGAAAGAAGTGTCTCTGTTTCAGCAGCATTGCATGAATCTATGTTCCCTTAGAAAAAAGCAGTTCGAATAACTCTTTCTTTGACCTGGAGAATCGACTCTTAATGAACATAATCCCAAATACCCTGCATAAGCTGAAGAAATTGTGAAATCTTGCCCGTTCGAGGTGCAAGTCTGGACCCCAGACGTGAAGTCTGTTGCAACGCTCGGGTCTTACACTGCTGTGCCAAAGAAAAACACCGTATGAACATTCGAGAGTTGCCAAATTTCCTCTTAGCAAATATCCAGTATTGAAGAGTGTTACGAATTTTTTTCCTCGAGCTTTTCAGACACTTTAGTTCAAATTACGAACAAAATTACGTAAAAAATCGAAAGAAAAATGTGGATCAAGTACCCCGGAACTCGTGATTATCAAAGGAAATTTGGCAACGTCAGAAGGCTCTTACGACGTTCTTCCTCAACGCGGCAATACACGCGGCTCCACAGATGGGTGTGCGGAACTTTCCGGTTCCGTTTGACTTTTATTGCCATCGTTTTAACTATGATTTGTGGTCGGTTTTATTACAACAGAACGCACTTTTAACCGGGTGCGTGCGTCTGAAAACTACGCAACGCATAACGAACCTCGTGAATAATTATGGCAGTATGCCTCCTGCCTCTCATTAGCCTATATCTCGGAGTCGGGCCAGCGGCCCAAATGTTAGCCGAGAACTTTCATTCTTTTCCCCCGCTGATCACATCGTTCTATTTTTGAGAGCAGTTCAACTACTATTCTGTTCGTTTACGTTAGTCCCCGAACGCTGGTCATCATTGGCGGATCACTGGAAAAAAAACACATTGGATCTATAGTCCAGACTCTTAAAAACATCGACAAGAAAAAATACTCTTGATTCAATCAGATTTAAGCTTAAATCAAGAACCCAGCCTCTTGATTTGAGCGGATTTCCTTTTGATTTAAGCTTGAATCTGAATGAATCAGGAGTCCTTTTTCTTGTCAATGTTTTCAAGAGTCTGGACTCTAGATCCAATGTGTGTTTTTTTTTTCCAGTGTACGTTGGAAAAGTACCCGCCAAGCCGGCACCAATTTTCACAAAAATCGATCAAACGGGAGTCGAGACAGCAATCTAGGACACATCCATTATCTTGGATTGTCGAATTTTGAAAATTTGGGTTGAAATTCAAGTTTCCCGTCAAAAAATACCTCCAGCTACCAATTTTTACTATAATCGATTGAACGGGATCCGCATCCAAGGGGAAATCAGTAATTCACGCAGTGGTAAAACGATGCCAGTCAATTTACATACGTTAGTGCGCCTTCAATCTTGTCTGATACTGTGCAATACTTCAAAGGTGGAATAGTTGCTCAGAGCGCCTTCAAGAGCATCACTTCGACTTGATGGGAAAAGATCACGATCGCCGCTATTATTACACTGCGCGTGCACCTTTACACGTTCTCATCTTTTACGGTGAGGTATGAGATATTCATAATTCATTTTGCGACGTTGAAAGTTTTTCATTGCCTATTTTATGTAGGCAAACCTAAATGAACACTCTCCTTTCAAGTCTGCCGCGAATTTTCCATGATGTTATGAGAAATACTTTTTTAATGTTTCACTCCAGTCTATTTGTGTGCTTTCGTTATAAACGGGAAAAGGAGGATGAGGAAGATCCTTCGAATGGACAAAATTGGATCCGTAATTTCATATCCCGATCCAGATGGACTCCAGATCCAATGTGTTTTTTTTTTCCAGTGATCCAGTAATTTGGCAACACCAAATTTCCTACACATAAACCTATGGACGATTTACAGGGGGGCCAGGTGCTCCAACAAGAATCGATTATTTGGCGTAGGTTTAAATGGAGGAAATCCGGTGTTGCCAAATTGCTGGATCCGCCTCTGCTGGTCATAGAATCGTGTTTTAATGCTTGAATCCCGTAGATCAGCTAAAAATAACAAGACATGTCCAAACAGCAACTCTCTACGTCCACGTCCAATATTAATCGAGAAGTCACGCTTTAAAAAATTCGGTTTATGACGTCATTCTCCACGGTAGTGGCACCCTTGGTCTCCTCCTGGTCCATTTATGCTAGTTTGATATCGGCAGTGCGCTTCTTACAGAGACAGGAGACTCTCCACTAGTATCTTAGCCATGATGGAAGCTTTTACTTTCGGGACTTCAGCATTCTACTGTTGACTTACCTACATGGTTGATGTTCAACAACGTGTTGGCAGTTTCATTTTGCAAACAAGCCGAAAATGGCGGACGTTTGGGAAACTTATTTGGCTCATGACTTTACCCGAAGCTCATCATCTACTATGTATGTAGGTCAACAGCCGAAATTAGGGTGATGACTGTTGCTCCCTAATAATTGTCCATAAAGAATTGTTGAAACCCCGAAAGTAAAAGCTTCCACCTGTCGCTAGGAGGCCAGTTGAGGGCCACGAGAGCCCCGTAGGTAACCTAAAACTGGTGAACCCATCAGAGAGCGGCACAGACATGACAATACTCTCCCGTATGTAGGTACTCTAAGGAACCCGACTATAATACCTTTCCAAGGGGGGGGGGGGGGGGGGAACGACGGCTAAAAACGTAACTTGGCGCGTGATGGCGGACGACCATTGTCCACGCATCACGCGTTATGGAGGCGAGCAATGGAGCATGGAGCCAATGTCAACAGGAAACGATGATTGAACCGCGTCGAGAAGCAATTTAATCACTCTCGCACTTCTTCGTCTTCGCAATCGCGACCGGCGGCGACGCCGGTGAGGAAAGACCTCGTTCTCCGATTCCGATTCGCGCCGTCCCGACCGTCGGCCGAGCAACAGCCTTTGCTGAAATCCGCCGCGTCGCGCGCACGCAACACCCCGCACGACAACCAACGGCCAATACTGCCGTGCTAAGGAAGAACGCCGTATGAACATTCGAGAGTTGCCAAATTTCCTCCGATAAAACATGTATTTTTGACGAAATTCATGCACATTTTTCTTCGACATTTTCATATATTTTAGATAAAATTGCGCACGGAATTGTCTAAAAATTTTGGAAAATAATATTCACAATATTCCCAGTAAATTCGGTTTTTATTGGAAGAAACTTGGCAACGTCTGAAGGCTCATACGGCGTTCTTCCTTAGCACGGCAGAATATGATTATGGTTTTTGCGCTCCAGTTGGCAGCCCTGCAGAATATCCGTGTAAGCGACGACAGCGCTGCCGTTTATGCATGCAGCGGGAAAAATTAGAAATATTTTTTCAAAATCCAGAAGTCCTTCACTGAAAAAAAAAATCTCGGTGTATTTACTAAGGAAAGGGTAAAATTACCAAGAATTCAGGGTTCTATTTGATCCCAGTTTTTTCTTGGTAAAATTACCATTTATGGAATTCGTAATTTTACCGAGAAATGTCGGTAAAATTATTGAACTTTCTCGGTAATTTTACTGGACCTTGGTAAAAACGCCAATATTTTGTATCGACTGTGGTAGAATTACCGAGATAAAATGGCAAAGTTACCGGGAATTGATTACCAATAAAAGTGGTATTCTTGCCTGGAAAGAATAGTAAAAATACCGGTTTTTAGGTAAGCTTACCAGTCTGTCTTGGTAAAATTACCAATAATTGGTAAAAAAAGTGAGATGGTAAAGGTACTAACGGACCGTGGTAAAAACGCCGATAATTTTTTTTCAGTGTTCAAAGTGAGCTCTCCGAGTGAATTTGCTTAAAACCATGTCTAGCTCCTAGATACCCAAATTTTGGCGTATTCCAAATTCGCTTGACCTGCATGAAGAGACCAGGGTATCTACAAGTCCGGAATTTCCGGAGAGTCCGGAAAAAGTACTGATTTTTTCAGGGCGGTCTGGAAGTACCGATAAAGAGCGGAATTCCGCAAGATGGTCCGGAATCTTTTCATTTTTTGTCATTTTTGTCGCAATTTGAGCGGGAAATTCAATTTTTTTAAATTTCCCGAATTTCGAAAATTGGAGGTACTAAAAAAGTACTGAATTTTTCTGTTGATGAGGTACTGAATTTCTTGGGAATGCACCGAAAAAGTACTGTAAAAGTACTAATTTTGGCCAGCCTATTTTTGTAGACACCCTCGTCTTAAATATGACCTTCCATGCCAATTTTAATTGAAATTGAACAAATAGATTTTGAGTTGTGACCCTAATCCGAGCGATTTTTTAAAATTGTCGTTAAGGAGATGTAAAATGTCACAAAATCGTATTAAACGCCGGTTTATCTTCTTTAATCGTCCTATTTAATTTTAAGGTAACCTGCACCCTTGCAAAAACCTCTATTACCCCTATTATTAGGGGTATTTGCACCCCTACAAAATTTACGTTGCTCCTCTCCAATCGCATCATTTGATATCAAGGTTAGCACACCTGCCTAAATTCAGTAGGTGAGGAAGCAAGAGTCCAAAAACTGTGTTTTCTCCAGTATACGGTGATTGCAAGTATCAAAAATCAGGATAGGAATTCCAGAAAAATTGCTGACGCGCAATGCAACGAATCATAATTTTCAAAAAAGTTAACCTAGACTTCCATTTTGTATTAAGTTCAGTGATATTGCAACGCTGTTGCTACAGTGTGCATTCTGGATTATAGTTGATGTTACGCTGCGTTGTGTTGCGTTCATTTCCGATAGTTGCTTGAAAGTCATACCGACGCATCCACCGAGTAGCTCATATTAGGAGATCTCGCATACACATGAAGGGGAAAAAAATAATTTATGCGTAAATATTTCCTCGTGCAATATTCCGAGAAATGTTTACAGTCTCAGGTAAATAGCCGATGTAACCGAGCAGCGCGTGGACTGAAACTCAAGTTCAGCGAAAGTGTATCGATGAATTAAAAATGAGTTCTCGTCGGAAAATGATTTGATCGTCATTTGTAGAAATTGAGATTCTGATTTCTGATGACCTTATGTTCATGTACCCGGAAAAATTGGTGTTTTTTTATTTCCCTCTTTAGATGGACCGACCTTTTCGGTATATTGAGTATTGATCGATACATACCTACAATCAGTGTTCGAAACTCACAGGCGCCAACGCGCCAAATGCGCCTAAAAATTCGGCCATGGCGCCTAAAAAATGAAGGCTCTGCGCCAACGTGGCCCCTAAAAATCTGAATTTTCATATCAGGTGATTATTCGAAATTTTCAGCACTACAGACACATTGATCATACCAGCCGACAAAAAAGTAGTACACGGAGAAAAGAACCTCGTGCGTGGGACCCGAAGTTTAGGTCACAGTGATCTCTGAAGTTTTCGGATTGAGCATCTGAACACTTCAGGTCTAGCTGTCGAGGTTCGGATCACACATCTGTAACTTCAGTTCTCACATCTGAAGTACTTCAGATGTGAGAACCGAAGTTTTTCGGACGTGAGAACCGAAGTTGCTCGGATGTGAAAACCGAAGCACTTCAGGTGTAAGAACTGAAGTTTCAGATGTGTGATTCAAACCTCAGCAGCTGGACCTAAAGTGTTCAGATGCTCAATCCGAAAGCTTTAGAGATCCATATGACCTAAACTTCGGGTCCCACGCACGAAGTTTTTTTCTCCGTGTACCACCTTAAGACTGGACGCGATGCCATCCTCACCGGACAGCTGCTGCCGTGACAGCGAAGAGATCCGTAAGCGCATTTTTGGATGAGCCACAATTAGCACATGCTCTTACGTGTCTCGAGGCTCATCCCGGCCTCCCTTTACGGCTCTCTCCGTAAGGCGGCAGAGCTGCGGGCGTTGGATTGTTGGCCGAGCGACACGGAGTCGTATCGGCGGCGACCCCGGGCGGAGTAGTGGCAGTGGCGCGGGGCCCCCGATGCGTATTGCGTTACGGAAGTACTTACGGTAATCCAGTTTGAGTTTCTTCCTCGGTCGCGCACCGAGCGTGGAGCAGGAGCAGACGCGCGGCTCGGTCAAGTTCCTCTTTCCCGTTTACCGGACTTGTTAGCTCACTTAGTAACCTACAAGCTTCATTGCTCCTCCCCGGTGCGACGCGACGCCACCGACGCCGAGACTTGCGTTACCGTTTCGGGCACCACCACCAGCAGCGCGGATCGGTCAAGTGACTGTACGCGCTCAAGTTCTGAATGTTTAACCCTCGTGTGACAGATTTGAGTCCCACACGGAGAGAAAAACTTTGTGCGTGGAACCCGAAGTTTAGGTCATATGGATCTCTGAAGTTTTCGAATTGAGCATTCGAACACTTAAGGCCCAGCTGCTGAGGTTTGGATCACACGTCTGAAACTTCAGTTCTTACGTCTGAAGTACGTCGGTTTTCACATCCGAAAAACTTCGGTTCTCACATCCGAAACACTTCGGTTCTCACATCCGAAAAACTTCAGATGTAAGAACTGAAGTTTCAGATGTGTGATCCGAACCTCGACCTTAAGTGTTCGGATGCTCAATCCGAAAACTTCAGAGATCCATATGACCTAAACTTCGGGTCCCACGCACGAGGTTTTTTTCTCCGTGCAACGGGCCGATTGTTGAAATTGATGAAATTGAATTGATGGACAAAGCTACAGACAAAGAGGATACAAGGGTTATGGAGGGATCCTAATATTGGTGGAAGCGAGTGGTTGCAATAGGCAAAAGTGGTACGTAATGAACTAACCAACGGCAACCGAAAAGAGACCCTTTAGTTGGGCCATGATTTCCCCCTTTGGTCTGTAAAAACTGCCAGTTTCGACGAATGAGATCGCTATATACTTCCGATGTTCTCTCTGTCTATTGCTCTGTCTATCAATTTCCAATATCAGACCGATGTATCGGTAAAGCGACCGTATGTCTTCTGAATGTTTAACCCTGGTGTGACAGATTTGAGTCCCAACGGCCCGATTTTTGAAATTGATGAAATTGAATTGATTCACGAAGCTATAGACGAAGGAGACAAAAAAGCTATGGAGGGATCCTATTGGTGGAAGCAGGTGGTTCCAATTTGGACTCAAGGTAATAGATTAACTAACAGCAACCCAGGAGAGACCCTATAGTTAGTCCATCATTTTCTTTCTTAGTCTACAGAAACCCCTCATTTCGACCTATAGGATCGCTCTATTCTCCCTGTGTCTTCTTTATCCATCACATTGTCGATCAGTTTCTACAATCAGCCCGTAGCAGCAGCAGCGCGCTCCAATCTGCTGTGATCATTGCCTGATTATTGAACTTGATAGACAAAGCTACAGACAAAGAACACAAAAGGGATATTGATTAAATGGAGGAATCCTATTCCTAATCCTATTGGTGGAAGCGGGTGGTTGCAATGGATAAAGCAAGTTGATAATAGACTAAACTAATGGCCAAAGGAACCAACCCACAAAAGGCCCTATGGATAGTCCATCATTTTCTCCCTTTGTCTATACGATCCAACCGTTTCAACCAATAGGATCGCACCATACTCCCCATGTCTTATTCGTCCATAGTTTTGTCTATCGATTCCAATAAATCAGCCCACGGGGTTCATTCGCACAACGCCCGGCGGAGATTTCAAGCGTCTAGCGCGATATATATGATTTTCCGGAATATTTTACCGTTGGACCGGCGCGGCGCGGCGCGGTGCGAAATCCGACGTGGGTTAGCGGTTCCTGTGATCACTCATCGATCGACGATAGCCGGGCCTTGACGGGAATCGGCACCGGGCAATATTTACAAAATAATGTCGATTGTGGTGTGGGCAGGGAGCCGGGGTCGGCAGACATGACCGCCGACGCCCGCCCGTCCAGCGTAAACATGCAGTTCTCTTTCATTCTATTACACGTATTTTTGTTAAAATGAACTAAGTTCCACGCATTTCCTATTCACTTAGTTCCTTTTAGCCACAAATACGGCCTATTATCGACGCCCGATCTGGGATTCTGGGAGACGAAGCGGTGCTTTGACCCCCGGCCAAGACCGTAGGCGAGCGCCCGGCCGCAGACGCGAGGCGATCCGTTCGGGACCCCACCTCGCATGACGTAAACGAGGATTGTAATTTTGACGACTCGCTGCACTCGGAGATGAATCTGTTGTGTTTCTGACGAGGACAAAGCAGCAGTGGCGATTCCAGCAAGTTGGCAATACTGCTATTCCTCCATTTGAGTCCATTGGGTATATCGATTCTAGGCAAGACGGCTGCCTCACCTAGAATCGACTGTTTAACATTCTGAAAAATCCTGTGGGTTTTGATGTACGAGGGTCATCCAAAAAGTAAGTTCACCCCTTTCATATCTCCGAAACTAAAAGGGATAAATCAAATCGGTAAAAAAGGACTTCTTACTTATATCCTCAGCTCTCCATAGGTACCAAGATTTTTAAATTTGGACCACTGGTTGCCGAGATATTCGATTTTTACGTGAACAACTCCCGGCCAGTTCCGTCCACCAAACGATGCGCTGCGATTCCCATCACGCTACCTGAATTGACTGTGTTCCCCACACATCTACGTAGGAATAACCAACTCAAATATTCTAAGATTGGCTTTAAAACAATCTTACCTTATTTTTCGACGTAATTTCCGTTCCTATAGATGCATTTTTCATAGCGTTTCTGAAGCTTCTTAATGCCGTTCTCAAAGAACACTTTTGGTTGACTCTTGAACCAGCCATTGACTGCTTCCATCACTGATCGTTCTCGAAGCGCTGGCCACCTAGGTGCTTCTTGAGTTGCGGAAAAATATGATAGTCACTCGGGGCAAAGGCTGGAGAGTATGGAGGATGAGGTGACACCTCCCACGCAAATTTGTCCAACAAATTTTGGGTCTCTTTCGCCGTGTGAGGTCTGGCATTATCGTGAAGGAATAGGGGACCACGAGACAAGAGACCCGGTCGCTTGTTTCTTATTGCCAATCGCAACGAATTCAATATTCCACAATACCGTGGTGCATTGATTGTACACCCTTTCTCCAAATAATGGACGAGAAGTACTCCTTGAGAGTTCCAGAAGACAAAAGCGACGCGACAGCGCGCGGTGCATCTCATATCAGCGCGTCGTTTAGTGGACGGAACTGGCCGGGAGTTGTTCACGTAAAAATCGAATATCTCGGCAACGAGTGGTCCAAATTTAAAAATCTTGGTACCTATGGAGAGCTGAGGATATAAGTAAGAAGTCATTTTTTACCGATTTGATTTATCCCTTTTAGTTTCGGAGATATGAAAGGGGTGAACTTACTTTTTGGATGACCCTCGTAAAATATGAAAATCCTACAGCGAGCTTGAAAATATAAATATTACCATGAGTATTGTAACAGAGCTGGATCAGTTTATTATTGATTTAAATGAAAAAAATTCACCCACAATGTTGATTGAAGAAGGTATGGGAGAATTTCCTATACATATAAAAAACCGCATATGGTTACTGCTATAAGACTGCTTTAAATGGAGAACTCTAGTGTTGTCAACTTGCAAGAATAGCCACTGCAGAGTAGTCAGTGCAAGAAGGAGGCTTTGAGGAAATGGGCTTTGCAGTTTCCGAGCAAAAAATTGTAGCCGACAAATGGTGGTTTTTCGCAAACCATCAATCATCTCTTGGACTTCTCGAATTTTTTTGATTATTAAGAATCTAGGTGCACGGTTGAAAAGTTATAGATTACTTTTTAATATAGAAACCATTGAACGTAACTTTTGAAATCTCTTTGTGAATTTCATCTTCAAAGTTAAAACAATTTTCTTCATGTATCGCAGATAATTGAATTAACTCGTTTGAATGAAAATGCGGATAAAATTACTGAAAATTAGAACGGAAATTTTAAAACAACAGTCTCAAAATACGTGCTGTCCGAGCTTAACCATCCATATTATGAAAAAAACGTCGGTTTATTACATACCGTCCGGTAGCCGCAATGGCGCTGAAAATGCGATTCTGGCTCCACCTTCCTCAGGAAAAACACCGTATAGGCATTCCAACGTTGCCAAATCTCCTCCGACCATACATATATTTTTGGAAAAAAGGCATGAATTCTTTCATTTGGAATTTTCTGATGCTTTCGATCAAATTGCGAATCAAATTCTGTTCCAATTGGAAGGTAAAAGTCAAGTATTCACAAGTTTCCCAGAAAATTCAAGTTTTATGACAGGAAGTTTGGCAGCGTTTAAAGGATCTTACGATGTTCTTCCTCGCTACCGCGGAGCTAGCGTGAGATCCATCAGATGTTCCCGGGCGCGAATAGGCGGATTGCGACATTCGTCAGGGCCCTTGACCCAGTTGCCAAAAGCATCGCTCAAATTCGTCCCGAGATATCAGTGATATCACTTTCCGCTCCGGCTCACGGCACCGCAGGTGGTAACGGAGCTTTGTCATGTAACTCGGAGGAAGTGTCAAGCGTGCATGACCGGGAACACGGAGACGTTTCATATCTTAATAACCCGCCGTTGCCTTTCCCCCGGAAAATCCCTTCACAATCAATGGGAAATTGTAGGATTTCTAGGGGACAAACGGCAACGTCGTAATCCCTGTCATATCGTGTGCTGCGGACTTGCGGTTGCGGATCTTGCGCGCGAAGGACGGAAACCTCCGTTGGGGTCATTAAGGAGGGAGGGAGGTGTAGCATGATTTTGGAACAGGTGAACCGGTTGCAGACCACGAGAGGCAGCGAGGGGGCGAAACGCGTGTCGGATGAAGAAGAACCCTGACCATCTGCAAACGGATCTTTGGTCAGTGTACCGCCACCAATTAAAACTGGGTTTTTTAGTGGTCACTATTATTATGAAGCATTATTTTACTCCTCGGTTCTTTTTTTGCGAGTGGACAGTTATTTACAAGCTTCTATCGGCCGAAGTGAAAACCTCTTAACTCCAATCGGAAAGCTTTCTATTTTTTTGAGCAAGCGTTCTATTACTAGGAGATCAACCATAGGTTCTTAGTCATGTCAGTCTAATGGGTGAGAAAACCATAGGCGGATCCGGGGGGGGGGGGGCGCCCCCCCCCGTTCGCTCGAAAAAAAAGGGGGAATAGAAGAAAGAAGAAAAGAAGAAAGAGGGGCACTTGTATTTGGTAATTTTTCATCACGAAATTGACTCTAACAATACTTCAAATGTTTTAAAATTTCTACAATTTTCCGAGGAAGCCTCCTTGACCCCCTCCCGCCCCACCTTTTCGAAGTGCCTGGATCTAGATATTATGAAAACATGCATCATAGTTCTTGCCTACCTTGTCTTGCGGTCCATCGTCAATCTGAGGTATTTTTTTTTAAAATAAGGCTTCAAAACTTTCTCGTCAATCGAAAAAAGTCCTCGCGATTTTTTTTTTTCGAGTACTAAATTTTGGTATTTTGAAACGTCATCTTGAATCCTTAATTCTTGACCACCAAGTGACCCATTTCCGTGCTAATCCCGAAGTTCTCTTACGGAACTTCGGTCGTCTCGAAGCGGGATGAGGCAGAAGAACCTTGGCTCGGCGGTGCGGTGTACGGCGGGCTGCAGCCGCGGCGGTTGGCGGGGAGACGGTGCCGTGTCGCGAGTGTCCGCGGCTTTAGTCGCCGCCTAGCGCTCGCCGTGAAGGGAGCCCCGTGCCGCAGCCGTGTTCCGTCTTTCGCATCCGACGCGAGTGCAACTTCAAACACGTGATTTTCGGCGTCCGAAATCGCCGGGTTTTCAAGTGTTTATAGTGCCGTTCGGAGGGTCAGTTGCTCGCTCTAGCCCGACCCAGCCTACTAGTGTGTATTCCATATCGCTCTTACCTCGAAATCCACGCTCCTTTTTTGAGTCATTAATCCAGAGACAAATGGACTACATTTACCAATGGGACCGCGTTTAGCTGAAAGGAACCAAGCCATTACCTAGTTATTGCCATTAACTGGATAATTTAATTTACTACAAGAGAACGTTTGTGCGGATTCCTTGGAAAATGTGAAGGAATTTGCTCCGCACACTGCAGAAAATTCATGGAAATTTGCACCGAAACCCCTACAACAGCTTTTATGAAAAAAATTAAATTGTCCAATTAAAGGCAATAGCTGATAAGGCTTGGTTCATTTCTGCTTAGTGCGGTCCAATTAGGAATCACAATTTCCAGCTCACTGCAAAAGCAACGAAGTCGTCATTTGTTTCCATGTGCAGATAAGTGATTTCAAAAATGAGTCAGATATTGTCCCACTAGCCATTACGTAAATGTCCTGTGCTAAAGAAGAACGTTGTATGAACATTCGAGAGTTGTCGAATTGCCCCGGATAAAATGTGTATGTTTGATAAAAGTCAGGCATGTTTTTGCTTCAAATTGTGGGATATTTTAGATTAAATTTTGTAGCCCTAACATTCGAGCACTGACACAGGGTGACAGGATTTAGTGGAAGGGGGGGGGGGGTGTAAACGTGCGTGTCAGTGTTGAATTGAAAAAAACTTAACATTTTTGGAAATTTTTTGCACCGTCTTAGCCTGGCTTACATAAAGATCGGGCATACTCAGCAACAAACTTTTTTGCACGCAATTTGTCTCGTTGTCAGAGTTAGCTGAAATTTTAAAATTTAGGGAATCTTAATTCTGAAATGTAGCCACCGTGTCTAAACTACATTCTCGACGGTTCTTTTTAGAAACTTGTGAAGTAGTCATTTTCAAAACAGAGTAAAGTATTATAATCACGATTGTTTCGATCCGTAAGAACCCAAAAAAGTAAATTAGCACTATTGTTACAAGACGACTTCACACGCTGCAAAACGAGCTAAAAGTGGAGCTACCGTGCATTTTCATGACCCCGAATTGACCAGCCCTGCAAGCTTGGATTATTGATGGCCTTATTTTCAGTTCCTGCTTGCAACGAATGAAATTGGCTCAATACTAGGGAGAGATTTAATTTGTCTCTGGATTAATAAACCAAAGCCTCTTACAATTGGCACAGTCAATCGTTCGAGGCTCTCAAAAAAGGAGCAGTGAGAATGAAGTGTTTCCATCTCTCACACTTTCGATTATAGTCATAGTTACATACTATCAGTCAAGCTCCATCACCCTTTTTTCGGAGAGGTGACCGATGAAGCTCAATTCTCTGTCCTTGTGTGCAGCGGAATTAATGCAAGGAAAACGAGCAATCAAAAGTGTGAAAAGTGTGGAAATTTTTCCTACGTTCGAAGTTGTGGAATTTCTTTTTCGAACTTCCAAAGAAAGTTTAATCGAAAACGATGAAAAGTGAAAAGGAAGTTCCGATCTACTATCTCCTGATAACGTCCAGTTCACGTCATTCTACGCATTCAAAAATGGATGAATCTATTCCCTTGAATGTTGCAGTAAAAATTTGAAAAGTGTCAAGTTTCCTAGCGGTGAAGTATTTACTGTCCTGTTTTTTTTTTTCGGTTGAAGCGCTAACCGCGAAACACTCCAGTAAATGTTATTTCCGTTTTCTCTTGTAAAAGTTGAAGATATCGTCATTCTCCTCCAAGGAAACGTGAAAATGTCGAAAATAATTGGAAACATAATGAATTTTTTGAGATTTTGGATAGGTGTATTCCTGTATAGTCTCGTCCTTACGGTCTTCTCTTCCTTGGCTCAAAATCCTTGCTTCTTACAGATTCTTTTAGGCCCAATCCCAATGTTTGTGCTGTCTGTTGGAAATTCACTACAAAGAAAAATTTGCCCAAAACGAAAATCGGAAATTCTCGAATATTCGTGGTCACGTTTTTGTTCTGTCGTAATTTGAGTGAAAGCTCCGTCAATTCGAGTTCTCAAGTCTTTGCTATTACGCCTTTTTTTAGTACCACTTAGTGTCATATCTGCTCCTCGGTATGAGTGAGATCGAGAATTTATCTTAAGTATAATTGAAAGAGAAGTCTTTTAGTTAGCAAGCACTTGAATAGTGCAAAAAATCGGCGATTTGGCATGGATTCTAAGTGGTTTATTCGGTGCCTCGTAATTCCGGCTGAAGTTTTATCGGTCAACTACACCGACCGAAACCGTCTGGATGTGGGCCATACATTTACATTTATGTCTCGGCGAACCGGAGCTGTTGTCGCCCGGAAGATATCGTTCTTTTGAACGTTGCTTGGGGGAGAAAAAACCTGTGAAACCAACAATTTTTCCGGTGGTTACCGTTCATCGAGGATTTTTAGTGGTCTCGCTGTCTTTCGGTAATTTTACCGAGTTTCCTATACTGTTAAAAATAATGTTCTGTCCGCACATTGAAGATGGGATTGAGTCTTTTTTGAGTCTATACTTCCAAATCCAACTTGACTATATTTTGATTATGACGCTTAATGATTCCAAATGACTCTAATTGACTTCAAAATGACTTTAACTGACCCTTAATTCCTTTAATTCGTCCCTATGTTGGAGTCTGTTGAAAACAGGCAACACTGTATTAGCTGTTTCTCCTTGCTCTTTCTTTCTCTATCCTGAAAAATACCTTGATATACTTTTGTTCCATACTCAGTTAAATTTTATGTATTGCCCCTAAATCTAAGCATATGCAATATTTATTAGAATACATGTCTCTTCATGTTATTAAACAGTGTTGTGACATGTTTGCACATCACTTGGCAGTGCCTCGTTTAACTCCATCTACGAGTTTATTCCTGTCTTGACAGATCTTCAATCGGGGATCAGAATATTTCTATTTTTAGCAGCGGAATATTACCAACCTTTATCGGTAATTTTGCCGTGTTCAGCATAATGAGGTTGGCAATGTTTTCGAGAATACGAAGAACATACCGTAAGTTCCGAGTTCTTGGTTATCGGTAACTACTGGAAACTCCCAGTAATTTTACCAGTTTTTATTTTTTTCACATCGGTTTTTTTGGGGCCGACTTCGAATCCTTGTTTTTCACACCGATATTTTTTTCTACGCCACAAAGTGCAAAAACAGCCATGAATAAATCGTTGAATTAGCGATATAATAGGGAAGTCATATACAGTACGTGTTAGAAATGCAAGAGCACTTTAAGCGTTGTAGAGAACTAAATGACCCTCTTTCTCTTTACGTGAAAGTTCAGTTTAATAAATATCGCGAAATGCGGCAAATTCGATGATTATGGGCGGCGAACGGTCAACGCGTGACACAATCATAAGTCATAATCACTGTTTTAGACGCCTCTCTAGCTGGGTCTAAAGCAGAGTTCACAGAAATCATTTACCGAAGTGTAAGCGTAAAGCTATTAGGCGTTTAGAAGTTTAGAATTTGTGATGCTTAGCGAAGCAAGAAGTTCAGTGAGAAATTGAGGTACACGCTTTCTTAACAGTTGCGATCTTTTCTCTCGGTTGTTAGCCACAAACAATTTTGATGATCTAAGATAGGAAATGCCTTAGAACGGAGGTATTCTTTCCAAGAGTTTGTGTAAAAATCAAAATTTACAAAATAAAATATATACGCGTTCGCAAGGTGAAGCGTAGCTGCTCAGAAATCGCCAGGCCTTGAAAGTGAGATTGGTTCAAGTCAGCCATGAAGAATTACGTTTCAAAATCGTGGTGCGGTTTGTTTTTGTTTTTACTGGAGAACAATCGAGTAGGGATCCTTGATAATCGGACTCTTCTCTGTATTGTTCTGAACAGACGCAGGTATGATTAATTGAAAAAAAAATTGAAAATGAAAAAAAGAGTCAATGCTTTATAATTTTCCCTCGGACGACGTTCAAGTACAACGCAATTTACTGTTTTAAGTTTTTCCAACCATTTCCTTCTCGTAAAACCCGTTCCGTAAATCTGACCCATAATGAACGTTAAGTAGACTTTGCAGCTCGCTAATTTCATCATCCCTTAACAGAGCGGTCATAAACATATTCCGTCTCTGGAATACTGCCGTGCTAAGGAAAAACTCCGTATGAACATTCGAGAGTTGCCAAATTCCCTCCGATAAAGTGTCCATTCCTGAAATAAGTTATGAATATTTGTCCTTTGAAATTTTTAGACACTTTGGACCTAACCTCAAGCAAAATTAGTTGAAAAATTGGAGGAAAAATATTGACAAATTCACCCGGAAATCCGTGATTTTTCAAAGAAAATCTGGCAACGTCTGAAGGCTCCTACGGCCCTCTTCCTTAGCACGGCAGAATATTAGTCAGTCTGTGAAATACGGATCATTACGTAACGACAGCCGTCAACCTCACGCCTTCGTGACGCACCGTAACGCAAGTTCAAACCAACTCCCCACCCCCGCATCAACTGCGTTACGCAGAATTCGAATGCGTCCCACAGGGTGTCAAATAATTTTGGATACAAAATTTGAAATTTGAAATTGTTCAATTGAAATACGTGATTTTTGCTTTTGCTGCCGTATCTTTTTCAGTATAAGTAGGCTGTCGGTCAAGAGTTTAAAGTCGTGGGGCTGAAATTCAATTCAAGGTCATTTCCACCTGGTTTGGCACCTGTACCGCGTTACGTTCGACGTGTGCGTCCGCAGCCGCGAGAGTGTGTGTGAGCAGCAGCCGGACTCTGTCGTGGCTATCGGAGGAATAGTGGGCACTTAGCATGCGCAAGCTGTCACCGTCTGTGGCAGATAGCCGTCATAAAAACCCTTCGTTTCGCTGGAAATAAATGGATTTTATCACCGATTCGACAACACCGCGTGTCACCGTCACCGCAAATCAATCCACCGACGAGAGTGACCTCGCGGTGGAGTATTTGTTTGGTTTTTACACCGTCAATAAAGCCGTAAAAAAACGCACCGTTTTTTCCGGGTTTCCTGCCCGAGTAGTTGTGGATCGGTGCGGATCGATATAGTGAAATAGTGTAACGAGACGGGTCGAATATAACCGTCCTGCAGAAGAACGCCGTATGAGCCTTCAGACGTTGCCATATTTCCTCCGATAAGAAAGGAATTTACAGGCAAAATTTTGAAGTTTTTAAGAAAATACACTATTTTTTCTTCTAATTTTTCAGACGATTTTGTTCGCAATTTAATCATAAATATCTGAATATTACAAGGAGAAGTGTGCATATAAGATTCCACAAGAGTGAATATTTTATTGGTGGAGATTTGGCATGAGACTTCAGACGTTGCTCCATTTCCTCCGATAAAAAAGGGATTTACAGGGGAAATTTTGAATATTTTTTCCCCCTAATTTTTCAGACGATTTTGTTCGCAATTTAATCATAAATATCTAAAAATTACAAGGAGAAATGTGCATATAAGATTTTACGAAAGTAAATATTTTATCGGTGGAGAGTTTGCAACGTCTAAAGGCTAATACGTCATGTTCCTTTAGCACGGTAGAATAAAACGATGTGCAACTCGGATGAAAACCAACGTCAGAGTTTCAAGAGTTTTCTGCGTATGGCAATTGAAATGCCATTCTCAATTTTAAAATTACTCCCCGATTTTTCCCGAAAACATTGAAAAGTTGGCAACATCCTATGTAAGATTGCTGTGAAAATAAATTTCGCGAGAGCAATGCTAGCTCGATTTAACTGCGCGAGAAGTTAAAAACCCGAGGTCAAAATGGCGATGAGCAGCGAGCACCCGGTGCTGTAAAATAATTTACATCTACAGTCGTCTTGAATCCCATTTTCGGATTTTAATCCAATCGTTTGAAATTCCAAGGCGAGTAAAAGTAGCCTCCACTCTGCCAAACCATCGAAGCAAATCAGTCCCGAAAAATTAGATTTTTTTAAATCTCCTTCCAGAGGTATTCTGTTTTATGTCGCACGATTTATGGGCATCCGCAAGGAATCCTGGCGAATCCATGCATGCATAATAATACCTTAATAAAGGCCGGAAGTAATTAATAATTAAAGTGCCACGGATTCTTCATTAGCTCAGAAAGCCTTAAGCTCATGAATTCGGTGGTCAGATAATGAATGCCGATTGTGAGCGAAGGAATCGTGTTCTGCGTTCTTCGGTTGAATTTTTATTGATTAGTTGAAACCATATCGAAATGCCATAAACGTATTTATTTGGAAAATGCCCCAGATTTTTCAAGATTACGTAATGAAATTGCGAATTCTTACTTTGAAATGAATTAAAACTCAATTCTTTGTCATAGTTCGTTCTAGAAGTATATCGTGCCGATTCACGTTACTTTGGCGGCTATCGCTAGGTAATAACATCAAGCGGGGTGTCGAATTCTTGAAATGTCAGGGAAAACCTGGAAAAATCAAGGAATCCTGCCCAAACCTGAAAAACCAGGGAAAAGTCAGCGCATTTCGCTGCTGAACTTTGGAAGTCCCTCTGCGAGGTGGAGCATTTAATTTGTTTTAAGTTTGGAAGACTTGACTAAAAAAAACTGTGAAATGAATTTTCATGAGGAATCGTGGTGCTCATATACATAGCATTGATAAGTCATGAAAAAATCAGGGAATCAAACAATGTGATCTAATCAATCGTGTATGAGTCTGGGAATTTCGTAATTAAAAAACTTGTCACTCAATCTAGATAAGCCCGCTTTCTTCAAAGCATTTATTGAACTAAGACGTAGGAAGCGGGGTTTTAAGGGCGCGAAGCACTGAAAAAAAATTCTCGGCGTTTTTACCAAGGTCCGTTGGCACCTTTACCATCTCACTTTTTTTTTACCAATTATTGGTAATTTCACCAAGACAGACTTGTAAGCTTACCTAAAAACCGGTATTTTTACTGTTTTTTCCAGGTAAGAATACCACTTTTATTGGTAATCAATTCCCGGCAACTTTGCCATTTTATCTCGGTAATTCTACCACAGTCGATAAAAAATATTGGCGTTTTTACCAAAGGTCCAGTAAAATTACCTAGAAAGTTCAATAATATTACCAATTCCATAAATGGTAATTTTACCAAGAAAAAACTGGGATCAAATAGAACCCTGAATTCTTGGTAATTTTACCCTTTTCTTAGTAAATACACCGAGATTTTTTTTTCAGTGAGCGTCCTCAGGGTCCTCCCAGGGGCCCGGAGGTCTCCCCCGTAGTATTTTCACACCATACAAAACCAATGTTGAGGCATCTATGAGTCCGTCAGTTCTACGACCTGCGCGCACCCGCGCTCGCGGTTACGGCGCGCACTTATCGTGCGCTGCGGCGGCGAGTTCACAGTGGAGCCGTGGTTCCCGTCTGGAAACCGGAAGAACGGATGACGGAGTCACGTTGATTTCCATTGGAAACTGTGTCATTTCCGTTTCGGGCCGCCGCGCCGCGCCGCGCCGCACCGAGCGGGCATTCCATTTCCAGACCGCTCAGATAGTCCTCCTTAGCGTATACCTTTCCCACCCGGTCGAACCGATCGGTGGTGGTGGGTGTGGGAGGAAACTGCCCCCCGGGATCAAACATGCCGGGATCCAACTCCCGCGGGGTACTTATCAGTGGCGTGGCGTGATTTGCGATATATCGATTGATCGACCATTTGAACCTATGGAAAAGTATCGATAGACAGGGTGTTCGCAGCGAACACCTTAATAATCGATTATTTACCACAGCTTCTAATGGGGAAATATCGATAGATCGCAAAGTATGCCACGCCACTGGTACTTATCTAAGGTTACGCGGTCCCCCTAGGTCGCGTGTGGCGACTGTTTCGGAAGTGACGACGCGGGAATGCGAGGGTATCGATTTCTCTTGGAATGGAGCTCTACCATGTGTCAGGATTTGGCGATTTAGGTATCCTGATTCCAATGTTAAATTTCGTTAAAAACACGTTGGTGCCACCGGTTTTCCCCTTCTTAACGGATTTAACTTTGAGAGCTATTTTTGAGTTTTGGAGCCTGTTTTAAAGAAGACCGAAGTCACCATCGTGTTTCTCACAAAATTTTACCTAGGAATCAGTACTTGAATCGCAAATTCCTGACGCATGCAAGAGCTCCATTCTTGGTTCAAAAGTTTTACTGTTTATTTTTCCTCAATTTTACTCTGTTTAAATGACTGATGGTATGTAAATTTTGATAAAGTTTCAATGAGGAAATCTGAGCAAGGAGTTATTTTTACATATTAAAAGTGCGGACAATGTATCGTCCCCGTTCAGAAAGCATTCTTGTACAGATTTTCGGTTGTAAAAATCCAGGATTTTTGTCGATTTCGTCAGTTTAAACCTGGAAAAGTGAGATATTTTTTTCCGGAAGATTTCGGCCATGTCGAAGTTTTTTTTTTGAATGTTGCACATTTTTACTGCATTTTGCAATTCGGAACTACAATTTCTGACTCATCCGTATAAACACTTATGTGCATAGGGAAACGAATGGTGCATACGTTGTTTCTAAGCCGAGCCTCATATTGTACTTCCTAATTGCGAAATGTAGTCCATTTAACATTCAACCATTAGATAATTAAAGTCTATTTGCGATCCCTCGGAATTCGAAATCACTCCCGGGATCAGTCCGTCATTAGCCAAAGTGAACGCGATTGACGCCGAGTTTTTCCAACGGTCGATGTCGGCCAGTCACCATCGACCGCTCCGGCAATCAATAGACTCGAGCGTATCTCAATCGGTCGATGGCAAAACCTCGCAAGTCCGTTATTCGATGATCCCTAGCGTGTAGCCATTCTTAGTGGACTTCAGAGCTCATCAAGAAATCGGCATGTTCGGTTTTGACATCGGCCAATTCATCTAATTACCACTCGGGTTTTTCAGTCCGTCCGTCCGTCGGCTAGATGAATTTATAACGAAAATGTCAAGGCCCCATCGCCATGGCTGAGTAATGATTTCTTGACGGAGTGATAACAGCTCGAACCTTCGAGTTCCACGGAAAATCGTCGTAATTGCGTTTTAAGATGAGCCCTGTTGCACTTATACTTCCATACTCTCCAGGGCTCACTGGAAGCTAAAGTTACGCCTTTATGATAGCGGAGGGATGAAATGTCGACTGGCGACCCGGGAAGAAGGCCGCCTTGATAGTTTCCTTCGTTGAACGGGGGAGGGTTAGAAAGTAGCTCTCTATTAGCTTTGACAGAATAGGTAGAATTTTCTTATCGGTGCGAATTCATTCCTTTTTTTAGATTATCTGATCATTTCGACGGACTTTTGATGAGAAGTTTATAATATAGATCAATTTTGATATCGTACCTATAATTGGAATCCATTTTGCAATATGGAATCATTATTTCTGGCTCCTCCACGAAAGCACCTGTCTACACAAGGGATCTGATAGCACATTTTTTGTTTCTGGTATAAGTCAAAAATTGTAAATACAAATCGCAAAATATAGTCTAGTTGTTGCTTGAACAACTCATTTTTCCGCAGGAAGAACCTCAAAGGTTTACATATTGCAACTGAGGAAGGCAAAATTGCCACAACAACGAATTTGGAACGAAACATCTAAATATGAACATTTGAAGATCCTCATAAGAAACTGATTTAATTCGACCTCTGGGAAATGAAAAAAAAAAAAAAAAAAATGAAAATAAGATGTATCTTTTTCTTATAGCAGTAAATCAGTGTAAGATGGTCTGTTTTCATACATATCTATATTCAGCCGAACTCTCCATGTAGAGATAGGGCAGAATAAATCAGGGGGCTTGCTACCCTGAGTCGAAGTGACATTACCAAATGGTGGTTTTCAGTCCTAATCATGGCAACCCTGCTAATGTATTCAGCTCTATCTCTACATGGAAAATTTGACCGGACTAAGGGGGAGGACTCTCCTACACTCAGAAGTGGGCTTCATAAATTTCTGCGCATAAGAATCACATCGTTTGACCGTACTCTTAAACCGCGTCCATTTGACAGCGAAGCGTGGGGGTGTCTGACCCTTTAGTTTTCAACATTATTTCTGTCACAGAAAACCTCATCGGTGTATATACACGTCAATAAAATGTGTAGCCCGTTCCTTGCGGAGCAAAGTGTCCTCGTAAAGTGGCGTAAAAAGTGTTTTTTTTCTCCGGTCCACAGTTCCACACCCTCGAACTCTTTTTCCAATATCAGTCCTCCTGTGTTCCCTCCATTACTGCTGATATCTCGAGAGGTTTGTCAACAAGCATTGTCAATATTCGCTCTCTCATTTGGAGCTCCGCGCCCTGTAGCATCCGACGCGCTCTCCATTTCAGTCGAGTAGATGAGCTTTTTCTCAAATCGCTTGTTTCTCGGGTTTTCTCAGTTTTTGTTGTCTCACTTTTATTTTTATTTTTTACTTTTTTTACCCTGGTTGCTTTATCTCCGAGATCGTCACGAGCGCACTTGAACGATAGCCGCCATGCCTAGGGGAAACGCCGAATGAGCCGTGCGACGTTGCTGGATTTCTTCCATAAATTACGAATTTTATGGAAAATCTGTGCTTTTTTTTCTTTGAAATTTTCAGAGGATTTCACGCACAATTAAATCTACTCTATCTGAAAATTTCATGGAAAACTACTCATAACTGTTATTTCAAATAAATGTTTTATTAGAATAAATTTGGCAACATTTGAACGCTCATAAGGCGCTTTTCCATAGGCACAACGAAATTTTATCGACTCTTTATTTGCGGAGTTATCGCGTGAATTTTTGTTTGGATAACGACTCAGAATTTAGCTCGATTCTGTCGAGGTTCCGGTGCTTGAGTTAAGGTTTTTTGACCCCTTTTTCTTTCAACGAGGCAGCTAGCTGTCTTTGTAAGGATAGTTTTTTCATCGTCTAGAGGGATCTACTGGGAATTCTCGCGTCATATTTTTACGGCCATGACACTTTTGAAAAATTTGGTTGTTCGGTCATCAACCAGTTTCAAAAATCGCTTTTTAACGCCCATCTTCAACTGCCGAAAAGTCCAAATTTTTATTCATTTATTTGTCCAATTTTTAATCTTTTTTTTTTTAAAAAAAACTGTGTGTATTTTTTAGCTGCGGACACATCAGTTGGCAAACCATTTTTGATCGATCACGGTGGAATTTGGTTGAGTTTCTATTATCTCCATTGAACGTTTCAGCAATTAATTCATTCTATGTGGCTTTAATGGCTCAAGCACGATGCCCTGCCTTTCTTGGCCAGCACGCGTTTCTAAACGATAATAACGGGCGTTGGAGTTTGGCCAATTGTTCAATTATTGTTGAGGGATTACACTCGTCAAATGAATTCGGATTAAATCGTATTATCACATGCCTTGATCCAATTCAACAAGTTATTAGCAGGTTGTCCCAGCAAAGACTCCTATCGTCCTCGCTGAAGCGTTGATTCGTGTTAATCGATGGTCAGGACAGAATTTCCTGAATATTTCAGTTTTTCATCTCTGTCCGAGCAAAGATGGCTTCCTTCCTTTATGTCTATAGCGAACGGGAGGGCTAAATTTTTGGCCGTTAAGAATTTCCATTCACAATATTCTGAACGCCAACATGATGGTAGTAAATTGATGATTGGACTTCATTTTGCAATCCGGAACTAAAATTTCTGACTCATCTGTAAAAAAAACTTATGTGCATAGGGACACTGATGCCACCTAAAATTTATCTAACTGAGCTAGAAATTGTAGCTCCGAATTGCATAATTTAGTCTAATAATTATGAATGTCATTTCCTGTCGTTGGAAGAGAAAATGTCATCAGAATGTAATCATGGCGGAGAGAAAGTAAAGGAAAGAAGGAACTCTGCACATAGCAGTTGTAGTTACTTGCTTCATAGTTCTTCTCTATTTAATTTTTTTTATTTAATTGATGTTGCACGTACAATTCCGTACAATCGTTTGTATAAGTATGTCTAGTACAAATTCGAAGCTGATGCTGTTTTTTAGGTTTTTTGACCTATTGTCTTGTTATTTCACAGTATGAATAAATTGAACTGCTTTTAGAGTTCCTTGGTATTTCGCATCTCGTACAAACTGAACGCCATTCATCCTCCCATTATGCAGATGTTCTAAAAGCATTTGAAAAAATAATGTCACGACACTATTTCTTATTTGATCGATCGTAACTTTTGGCACTCGTTTTCCTTTCATTGACATTTTGTATGGCCAACTTGGTCACGTATATGGAAAACACTTTGAGGTACTTGGTACTTGAAATGCTAATAAGTTTTTCAGAATCCTTTGCTATATGACCTTTTAAACTAGCACACAGAAAGCGAAAGCAAGTGATCGATACAGTCATTTGTTTCAATTGAAGTTCCTATCATCACACAAGATCTGAAGCCAATTATTGTTTATGTGAGGCTCGATAACACGTGACAGATGAAATTTTGTTAATCTCTACGCATTTCTGCGTAAAAACTTGAGTTCTCAACTTACGTATGATCAGCTGCTTAAATTTTCCATAATTCCGAATTTAGCACCAATAACCACAGGACTTGAACTTATCAACACCCGGAAATGAACACATGAATGAAATCAATTAAGTTTCCCACGAGTAGAATGACCAACGGAACTCCTTATCGGTGTAGTTCATAGTTTTTTTCATCAGGATTGTTCCGTATTGATCACGTTTTCGTGAGTTGAGATGGTCGTAAAGTCAGTCGCCAGGACTTTCTGCTCCACTGACAAAATTATGTTGTTGTTTTTTTTCGTCCATTTTCTGCTCAATTTAAATCTATAACGCATAGGTTAACATTTTTCTTAACCTGCGTTGAAATTCAACCCACAGCGTATTTTCAAAGTATTTACTTCCCAATGTAGTAGCGTTTTTTCAGTCCGAATACATGGAAAACCCAACTCTTCGAATTCTACTCCCTCGATTGCAGTGTGCCTAAGCTGCCTTTCTCAGAAATGATGTGACTGAACTCATTTATCAAAAACTTCACTCTTCAGAATAAATTTTAACTTAAGTATCATGGATGCAAATCATTCTTCAGAATCAACCGAAAAATTTCCACACTCGACGGCTCGTGATGCAATACAACCCCCTCCCTCCGCCCCCCCCCCCCCCCCGGATCGTAGAGCGACCAACCGACCCTCCAACGGTTCCTCTCTGTTTTTTTTTCAGTTTGCAGCTGGTTCGGAATACCCGATAGATTGTGTGTGTCATTAATCTCAACGTACTCGAGTTATCAGTTTCGCAGTTGGGCTCGCGAATAGCAGAGCCGCCTGCTTGAACGTCTCGAGAATTCCAAGCCGGTGTCACAATTGTATTCCCTAGTGTGACAATCAGCGAGCTTTCCAGTGTTAAAATTCAGCTCCACCGTCGATTGCAGCAGTGAATTCTTTCGGGAGTCCCTATACCAAGTGCGGGTGCAGTATTGCGGAAATTGTGTCCTCAGTGTTGGATACGAAAAAGTGTCGCCTTTTTGCGGATTACCAGGAGCCCGCGCGTTTGTGCTTTCCCGGAGTTTCCTAAGGAGGTGACAGGAGTTACAAGCCGGAGTTACCGAATTTACGTTTAAGTCACGTCTAGCTTACCGGAGTTACGTCTGACGATACAGAAGTTGAATCAGGCTCCATCGGAGTTACATTTACGTCTACCGGAACTACTTCCTATTCCTACGGAACGCTATAAGTTCGCGTGTGTGATCTTCCGAAGTTTCTTAACGAAGTGACGGGAGATAACAGGAGTTATCAAATTTTCAACTGTTTTGACCGGAATTACAATTTGCTTGACAAGAGACACGTCTGATTTTACCGGAGTTACTTCTGACTGTACCGGAGTTACGTCCATCTGTACGGAGTTACGTCCATCTGCACCGGAGTTACGTGTGCCGATACCGGAGTTACTTCTGGCGTTACCGGAGTTACTTCTGACTGTACTGGAGTTAAGTCCATCTATACCGGAGTTACGTCTATCTATACCGGAGTCACGTGTGCCGATACCGGAGTTACTTCTGGCGTTACAGGAGTTACTTCTAACTGTACCGGAGTTAAGTCCATCTATACCGGAGTTACGTCCATCTATACCGGAGTCACGTGTACCGATACCGGAGTTACTTCTGGCGTTACCGGAGTTACATCTGGTAGTACCGGAGTTAAGTGTGCCTTGACCGGAGTCACCATATCCCTTAGTTACCGACCCAAGTGTCCTTTTCCTCGGAATCGAAATCTATTCTAAGTTGAGTGGGTTTTTCGGATCGCGAGTGAGTGTTATGAAGTCGGGCGGCGTCGTTTGAATGTCGCCTTACAGCAGGGAGCGGGTGTCGGTGATCGCCCCGCGGGGGCCGTCCCTCGTCGTCATCCCGGAGAAGATCCCTTCGTGCCCGACCCCGATCTCGCCGACGGGCGAGCTCCCCGGCGACAACCGCGATGGCGCCCTCGCCCTCCTCTCCAGCATCAGGAAGTTCATCATCAGCAGGTTCGCCAAGATCGGACAGCGCTCAGTCGGAAAACCAGGTTAGTTTGTCGCTTTCTTCTGAAATATCAGAGACAAGAGACCCTCCACTAGTATCTTGGCCATGGTGGAAGCTTTTACTTTCGGGGTTTCAACAATTCCTTATGGACAATTATTAGGGAGCAACAGTCATCACCCTAGTTTCGGCTGTTGACTTACCTACATGGTCGATGATGAGCTTCGGATGACGTCATGAGCCAAACAACTTTCTCAAACGTCGGCCATTTTCGGCTTGTTTTCAAAACGAGACTGCCAACACGTTGTTGAACATCAACCATGTAGGTAAGTCAACAATAGAATGCTGAAGTCCCGAAAGTAAAAGCTTCCACCATGGCCAAGATACTAGTGGAGGATCTCTTGTCTCTGTGAAATATGCGCAGCGTTCTTATAAACGAAGGCGGCGCCCGATGGAAGGGTGGCGACAGGGGGTTTTGGATAAGATGAGGGAGTGCCAACATCCTGATGGGTCGTGGGAGGACCGAGTTTTGTGGCGGTTACGCGTCGCAGAGCGCCAGAGAGCGCTGTGAGAGCGACTCCTGTGCATGTTCTTATAAAAGTCATTTATGAGGATCTCAAAAGGGGTCAGGCTTTCTCATAAGGTAGAAGGACTTCAGCAAAGAAAATCTCAAGCATGCACTGCCGTGCTAAGGAACAACGCCGTATAAACCTTAAAGTGTTGCCGAATTTCCCCAGATAGAACGTGTATTTTTGAGAGAAGCTATGCATGTTTTGCCTTGAAATCTGCAGAGATTTTAGATTGAATCGCGAAAAAAAATTTCTGAAAAATTTGAAGATAAATACTCTCAATTTTTTAAGTCAATTCGGCTTGTATTGAAGGAAATATCGCAACGTCTGAAGGCTCATATGCGTCGTTAGTTCAAAGTTGTTCATATTTTTCCTTTAATTTTTCAGAACATTTTGTTTGAAATTTAATCTGAAGCATATGAAAACGTTTTGAAAAAATTAATATAACACTCCTCCCTAATAACATTCGAATGCTAGTACGGCGTTTTCCTCAGCGCGGCAAAATAGCCACGGCATTTCGTCATCCCTCTGACGTAAGGGCGTATCTCGTTTTTCGTATGAGCCCCAGAAAACATGGGTTTATATGTAAAACAGGGTTCACGTGGAAATTGAGATAGTTCTTACGTCAGAGGGGAGAGGATTTTTCTTGAGGACCTCTGCGGAAGAATTCAAAATCCCGATCTCTCAGTGACATCTCAATAAAACCGCGCGAAAGAAGCAAAAGCAAACCAGGTTTCGTTTTCACTATGTCACGACGATGACACCGAGATCGAGGCGAAAAGTCGTTAATGGGCGGATCTGTCTCGTTTCTTTTGAAGCGGCGCAGGCGCAGAGTATGCAAATACCCACGTTTTAATCGCGAGTTTCGCTCGTTAAAAAGTGTAGCACGAAAACATGATTAATTTTCGGTTAATTGGCGAAAATTGCGAAACTCGCGTCGGGCGATCCGCGAGGTGGGCTCCCGCGTCGGCCTCAGAGAGGTCTTGCGTGGAAATGACGAAAGAAAATCACCCGATCGAATCCTCTCGCGTAATAACTTCTTCTCCGATACACTCTTGCCAAATCGTGTTGTTTTTTCACATTTTTGACAATGCTTCCTCAAGTATTCAAGAAAGGGGGGAATTGAAAGAAAAACTATCGGTGAATAAAATTCAACCTTATTTTGCTAATGTTGGATCCGCAGCTTTACCCCAATACACTCTAGATATACTATCGTTTTGTTTCAAATTTTAATGAATAAAGTGAAATTTTAGTGAATTTTCACTGAATATTAAGGAAGAAAAATCCAACCATTTTTGTTGACGTGGACCATTTTCAGCCCAACTTTAGCCCAATTCACTCTGAATGCGATCGTTTCGTTTCAAATTTCACCGAAGGAAGTAAAATTCCAATGAATTTTCAGTGAATTTTAATGGAAAAAAATTCAACTCTATTTGCTGAGGGTATATCCTCATGCATGTAGACTTCAATTCACTGTGGATTCGATCGATTTGTTTCAAATTTTAATCGAAAACAAGTGAAATTTTAGTCTTTTGATCAATCATTACAAAATATTTATGCCGAAAATCATAATAAAAAATCTCCAAATAAAGTCAGAATTACTGTTCGTAATTTATTAATCACCACCATTGATACAGTTTGCAACATTGGAAACAGTACTTTTGACCTTATTTTAAGATTTTTCGCAACGAATTTTTTCTAAATGGACGATCCAGAGAGTGTAGGTTTCTCTACTTCTTGGGCACACGGTAAATAACGTCCATGAAAATTGCCACGTATGATTTCTGTCGGTGACAATGTTAGTCCTTACAGAGGATTCAGAGTCCTCTGTTTATGTCGCAAGTGTGGCAACAATGGTCTAACTCGAATCCACACCATAGCTCAGCAAAAACTCGCCCATTTCATCACTCGATCAACGTGTTGATCAATAAGCGATCGTTTACGAAGCCGTGCAGTCAGTTAACTGAAATTAAATGACGGTGCATCTCACGTAATTCCGCTTTCTCACGTGGAAATCAACGAGCTTAGTGTATTATTCGGATGAAGTAGCCCATCTTTAGGAGTGCCATCAATTTGAAAAATTTGGAAAAATATGAGACTGCACCAGGATGTCAGAAACCCTCAAAACAGGGGATTGTCAGGGATTTTTTTCCGGCATTAAGGGAAACCTGTGAAAACGTCGTAAAATTCGCGAAAAAATTTCTGATCGTCAAGTGGACCGCGCCAAGCAGAAAGAAACCAAGTCACGTCAGATATCGCCAAATTTAATTGGGCAATGTAATATTTCACATCTGAACGATTGTGCGGAATTTTCTGCACACTACGAAGCAAATTCCTCGACATTTTCAACAAAAATCCGTACAAACGTTCTCTCGTAAAAAAATTAAATTGTCCAATTAAATTTAGCAATAGCTAATGTGGCTCGGTTCCTTTCTGCCAAACGCGGTCCGAATATTCTTGCGAGATCATCATGTTATCACTTTAGAATTTGGAAAATTCGATCTTTGAATCCCAAAGTTGTATCGGAGGAAAAATTCCTCATTCTCATCAACCTCTGCGAGTTTTTACAATTTTTGTTTCAACAGTCAAGGCTGTATGAAGAGAATGAGGTATTTTTCTTAAATTGGATGTACAGGAAGAGAATTGATAATTTCCGTCGAAATACTTAAGAGGTGGAAATCCGAGGGAAATCACCCGGCAACAGTGGCGTGGCGTGCTTTGCGATATATCGATTGATCTGCGTTTTAAACCCATAAAAAAATATCGATTAGTAGGGTGTTCGCAGCGAACACCATAATAATCGATGATTCATCACAGCTTCAAATGGGGGAATATCGATAGATAGGAAAGCACGCCTCACTACTGCCCGGCAACTGGGATTTTTCCTCCAAGTCCTTGTCACCAATATACCATTGAAGCGGCCTGTTTTCACGAGGTTGCGTATTTGTATTTGATTTGGCAGGTTCACATATTTTTTCCGGCGCGTTCAGACGAAAGATCGAATGAACAAAAATACCTCTGCCTTCAGCTGGTTCATTTCTTTGTCTCTCGATTTGACCATTCAATTGTAACCCTTCGTTAAGAACGTCTCATGTTACGAGAATCTTTACTGGTACGTGCCGCTGTCCTTCTAGAAGGATTATCTTTTCTAAATTGAAATTGTCTTCTCTTATTTTGTCGAGCAAAGTATGTTCGCGCTTTATTCGTAGAGATTTGCACTCCCCAGGGAATATGCCTCTATGAATCCACTTACTTAGTTTTTAATCGGTTAAAATGAGTCTTTTGGACGACCAGACGCACACATAAGCAGTATTATGTAAGGACGAATAATTCCTAAGTGTTATTGGTTCGATGAGAATGCATTTGGGCACTAGAGATTCTTTTTCGGACTCATTGTCTTAGATAATTACGAATTGGACGATGGAAATAAGCGAAGAAGCTCTCGCAGTGGAAGAAAAAAAAACACATTGAATCTAAGAGTCCAGACTCTTGAGAACATTGACAAGAAAAAGGACTCTTGATTCAATCAGATCTAAGCTTAAATCAAAAGGAAATCCGCTCAAATTAAGAGGCTTGGTTCTTGATTTAAGCTGAAATCTGATTGAATGAAGAGTATTTTTTTCTTGTCGATGTTTTTAAGAGTCTGGACTCTAGATCCAATGTGTTTTTTCTTCCAGTGCATGTATAACATGCAAACATCTCAGTGGCGAGGCGTATGAGTGTTCATCGATTTTTCCTCTTTTTATGCTATGGTGAAGAATCGATTATTAAGGTGTTCGTTGCGAACACCCTGTTAATAGATATCCTTTTCCATAGATTTGAATGGCAGATCAATCGATACATCTCAAAACACGCCACACGCCACGCTACTGGAACACCTTATTGTCGTTAGTATACGTAGATGGAGAAGTATGTCCAAAAGTAGGTCAAGGTCGAGAAAAATCGAGAAAAATTAAGAACAATACCTGCAGTCAATGTCGGTATACTCACACCAGTTCATTCGTCCAGCTCATAATTATTTCGATTTTGTCATGCATTTTGCAACTACATTCGATTTGAGTAAATTAAAAGTCAACGTAGTCTATTCGAGAGCCTTCAAAGCAATCAATTCAAGAACGGTTGGTCGAGAAGGGCTAAGAAGGCAGTGCCGCCTATTTTAGGCAGAAACAAGAACGCGAAACGCGTAAATCGCTCTCAAAAACGATACAAATTTTCAGCGATGAAGCTGATAAATACCGACCATTTCATGTTTTTTTTTAAAAAAAAAAAGCCATCCAAAATTTTCATGAATTACTATCAACGGCTTGTAACATCAGGCTTACTTACTTTTGTCGTACTTGATTTGAGTGAGGAATTCAACATTTTAAAATTTTTCGAATTTCGTCAGTTGGAGGCACCGAAAGAGTAGTGAATGTTTCTCCTGAGGAGATACTGAATTTCTAGGGAATGTACTGAAAACTACTGTATAAGTACTGATTTTTGGCCAGCCTGTTATAGTAGACACCCTGAATTGCTAAACCAATCCGTCTATCCATCATTTTTGATATTTTGGATTACCCCTTAAAGTAAGTGTTAAAGTATTTGAATAATTCGAAGTTAAAATTGAAATAAACGGACTTGTGGGTTTGAAGCTTTCGTGGTTGTCATCAACAGGACTGGCTTCGAGAACAGAACGGCGCTTTCGTAACTCTTTAATAAATTCTTCATTTTGGAGTATTTTTCATCCGTAATTATTCTGTTGAATAATTCATCACTGCTTACATTGTTTTGACTCCGAATTCCGTTTTTCTGTTCAATCGACTCATTCTGTTTTTCCAAGCCTCGGTTTTTGTTCTAACGAAGCGAGAACTAACCTCATTATCAGGGAGGACAAAGCTCGGCAAATGAATTCGTAGCGCTTCTTGTCAGTCATTTGTCCTCAGCCTATACTCGCGAACAAAAAAGGCTTTAAGAACTAGGTTCAAAAATTTATACCGCCTCGTATTTGAACTTTATTTCTTACCCGCCATCCCTCTTTTCAAGTGATACGACTTGCCTCCTTTTACCAGCAGGAAAGTCCTTTGGCTTTCTCATCAAAGTTGTATGTCATAAAGCTATCGAGCTTTTATAACTCCTAGTCGAAAGTTTTGTCCTCTTATCGCACCAAGTTATCCATTCTCACATAGGGACTTCTTGTCCCCTTTGTGACGTATATCATCTCTCAGTTCAGCTTTTTAGTTCGATTTGAGTAAATCAGCAAGAAGTTCTAAATTTTCAGTCAGATTTTTACGTTTCTTTAAAAGTGCAGTCGATTGAGATCGTTCACGGAATTATGAGTCATTATTGCCTGGTATTAAATCCAAAAGAGAGCTTTGGTTGAGTTGGGTCCAAAAATCAAGTGTCGAAAGTCGGAATGACTTCTTCTCATACAAAACCACGTTTTTAGAAATTTCTAATTCTAACCTTTATTGTTCTGACAAGTGTTGATTTATTTAGGAGATCTTGCCAAAATGTCCAGAAAACATTCCTCCAAGCAGTCGTCCCTAGAAAAATTTCCGTTCTGAAATTTTTACTTTACTAAGCTCTCTCACTTATGGGCGGTCTCAAACGCCTCAGAACCTCCATATTCTTAGTATTTTCTTATTTGCCTGATGGTTCTTCCTTAGTCGGGTCTCCACGTTTCTCAGTCCATCAAATAATAATTTGATTGAACTCGCGTATAGTATCGCGTTACCCCCGGTTATTTCCGGTGAACCCGGGGATCGCCCCGTTAATTGCGGTTGTTTATCTCGGCTTTGCCTCCCCCTTCTGCGTTGCAGAATTCATTCATGATCCACCCTCGCTTCTCTTCCTATTCGGTGTTGCCCTGTTTGGCGGAGGATCCTCGTATTTTCTCAGTGTGACGCATTTTGAAATGGACGACTTTTTATCGAGAAACGGCAACCTCGTCGATTCAGCATCCTCTGGCAACTTACACTCTCCACCCTCTTCCTCCTAGACTATTTTTTATTATTTTGCCGAAGATCTTTTTTCTCGATATTGCATGACAACCCTACGGGTCTTACAAAACGCAAATTGGCGGGAAGCATCAGGATGCGGCGATATCAATCCAGTTGCATTTAAAATGATGCACTGAAAAAAAAATCTCGGTGTATTTACTAAGAATAGGGTAAAATTACCAAGAATTCAGGGTTCTATTTGATCCCAGTTTTTTCTCGGTAAAATTACCATTTATGGAATTGGTAATTTCACCGAGAAATCTCGCTAAAATTATTGAGCTTTCTCGGTAATTTTACTGGACCCTGGAAAAAACGCCAATATTTTTATCGACTGTGGTAGAGTTACCGAGATAAAATGGCAAAGTTACCGGGAATTGATCACCAATAAAAGTGGTATTCTTACCTGAAAAACAGTAAAAATACCGGTTTTTAGGTAAGCTTAACAGTCTGTCGTGGTAAAATTACCAATAATTTGTAAAAAAAAAGTGAGATGGTAAAGGTACCAACGGACCTTGGTAAAAACGCCGAGAATTTTTTTTCAGTGTGGAAGGGAAGCTTGAAGAGTTGAGACACGAAAAAGATATCTACGAATTGGACTACACATTGCTATCAGGAACTATACAATGTCTGGCTCAATTCGGGAACAACATACGCTCCATTAGTTTTCGAATTGTAAGTGTTTTTACAAATGAGCCAGAAATTGTAGTTCCCAATTCCTAAATGTAGTCCAATCGAATTATTGCTCCTAAAATCTGACCGCTGGCTACTTCAATCGCTAAAATACAACCGGTACTCCCTGCTCTCTCACCTAGAACTTTAAACCATCATAAAAGAAATTTGAATCCACCACTACACTGCCGTGCTAAGGGAGGACGCCGAAACATTTGAGAGTTGCCAAATTTCCATCGATAAAAAATTAATTGTCGAGGAATGTTAACGTTAAGAACATTTTTCCTTAAAAGTTTCAGGAACTTCAGGTGAAATTGCAAATGAAATTATCTGAAAAAAATCGGTCGAACAGTATTCATAAGTTTACCAGGGAATTTGCGTGCTCTCAAAGGAAATTTGGCAACTCCTGCAGGCTCGTACGGCGTTTTTTCTTAGCACGGCAGTACACGTCCTTTTTTGATCAGTAAAAAGTCGTCCGCCCTTTTAAATTTCACCGAAAAAGTCAAGGAGTCGGTCACGGTGCCCCGCAAAGTCGCACGAAGACACAATGCGTCCTGCACGCACACACACTACCAATCACGTTCTCAGGAAGTCCGATTCCGGACCTCGACTCTCGAGAATTCCCCTAAAAAACTCAGCCTCCGTCCAACCGCCAACCGGTCCACAGGAATCAGCCTCACCCGTGTCCGACCGCACAAAACTATTAATCCGAAACACGACTTAGGAGTCAGCGACAGGAAGTGGTAAGCCCTCGCCGCCGCGGACCCCGTCTCGGGGGGGGGGGGGGGGGGGGCAAAGCTTTTCCCGCCACAAGCGGCGAATCAACCCAAAGCTCGCGTCGCTGTACCCACAAACCTCTTTCCTCATCGGTCTCGGCTGTCTTTCTTAATTTCCTTCCTACCCGGAGCGCACGCTCTCACACATCTCGCACGGACATGTCTCAATATACGCCGGCGCGACGTTGCCGAATATCGCGGATTTTCCCCGCGGAAACGGTGCCGGAAACGGTGCCGGAAACGGAGATTCGGCAACGTGGCGTGAGAGTAATGAGCCCGCTCGATTTATCTCGGAAACTGATTGGTGTGTCTGGAACGAAATGGCGCTGCCTTAATCTGCGGTTTTGGACCCCGGCGCGCGCCACCTTCGTACGAATTCCACGTGAAAAATGGTGTTTGTTTTGCTATTAACACCGGTGTAATCCAGTGGCGTGGCGTGCTTTGCGATAAATCGATTGGTCTGTCGTTTAAACGTATGAAAAAAGTCGATTATTAGTGCGTTCTCAAAGAACACCGTATTAATCGATTCTTTACCACAGATTCAAATGGGATTATATCGATAGTCGATTGTGATGCCTCGCCACTGGTGTAATCGTGACAGGAGTCGGTCACCGCTAGGTTCAGGAAAAACGCTACGAGCATTCGAATATTGCCAGATGTTCTCTCGATAAAATATTTATTTTTGAGGGAAGTTATGAATGTTAGAACTCGTGAATTTTTGGTAATTTAGAATAAATCGTGAATAAAATTCTCTGAAAAATTGGAAGAAAAATATTCATAAGCATCCCTGAAAATTCGCATTTGATCAAAGAAAATTTGGCAATATCCGAAGGCTCACACAGCGTTCCTCCTTCAACGGTCGATATGGTTTCCAGCAATTATTGCACTGTTTACTTGCGGAAGGGCTCGAACGCAAAAAATCCATAAGCATTGGAAATCTTGATTAATGGAGAAAGCCAAATCCCAACATGTTTTTGGCGCTTGTTTCTTTAGTAAATAAACGGTTCATTGAAGGATTTGTCTCGATCATGTAGACGCCTCAACACTTTGTACAAGAGCACATTGTATATCACGGATGAAGGGGTCAAATGACGTTTGCAGGAAAACGTGTCTTAAATTGAAAAAGTACTTAAATCTATTAGCATTTATGAATTCGAATATTGATGCGGGAAAAAGGTCAGCCGTTTAAATCGTTTATTTTATGATTAGACAAACGTCACTTTCTGTTTAATCGCAAAATATACGATGAGCAAGCTCTTGTAATTTATTAAAGTTAGATTTACCTCCAAATAATAAAATCCGATTGAAGTGTTTTCGCGGTTTTTCCTTTCAAAAACCTCATCTATTTTATTTATCTGCATTTTTACAAATCGAGAGAAAGTTATTTGGCCAGTACCTGTGCGATATAGTTGAATTGTAAAAATATTGTCAGAACTGGTGCTTTTAGCCGCTAGAAAGTGTGTTTTGCGAAATCACAGTGACTCAACTCCTAACATTAAAAACCGTAGAAAATATGGCCTCCATCCAAACAGCCTCATACATGATGGTTGAATGTTATTAGCTCCTTGCCTTGCGGCGTAATCTTTCATCCCGATTTTATTACATAAAGCGAAATTGCTACCGCATTCGGTATCTTGATTGTTCTAAGATTACCGCTGCGCGTGCGTGGGTTGAATTAGGATTAGCAGAGAACAGCGCGATGAGCGATGATGTCATGCGAAAGTTTATTTAATCAGAAAGTATTTTAAGTCAACGTTCCTATCTCTTAAATTAGAGGTTCCCACACCGTATTTCTTTTAGTATTTCGTAGTGCGTATGTAATACATACTCCTTGAAGGTAATAATACCAATTTGTTTGGATCCTCATATCTTTCAGATCTTGCACAAATTCGTTAACTTTATGTGGAAAGTCGTTTGATCAGAAGTTATTTGTCAATTTACCGTTGCCAACATCTAGCATTAGATATAAATCAACTCTTATTCGAAAAATTTGCGTTTTTACATCTTCTCAGTCTGTACTAGAATCATTAATTTTTTAATACATTTTTCGCTCGTGGGGGGCAGATTTACGTATCTTGACTCGATCATTGGAAACAAACATATCGTTTCCAAATAATTAGTATTGATTTTCACATAAATGTCCATCCTCATTGATTACACATTTGTGCAGTACTCATAAATTCTCTAAGAAACATTCGGTTTATGAAGAAAATTCTGTTGCGGAGAAACAGACTTGATCAGTTTAGCGAGGGACTCAATTTTACATCTAGGATGAAATAGGAGAGAGGTAGTTTTGAACTGCCGTTGAACATGGGGAAACACTAATTCCTCACCCATATCTACGAGTTAATTTTGGAAATTACAAATTTGTTCAGTCAACGAACGATTTTATGAAGAAACACTTGCTTTGGCATCCAACGCTTCATTTCTTCCTACCCTATAGTGGTCCATTTCACAATGCGAATACTTTTTTAGAGATGAAAAGTAGTGAATCTGGAAGGAGTTGGGTTTTCGGATCCAGAAACACGGTCTCGAATCCGACCGCAAGTTTGAATCATAAATGACCAAGTTGTTTTCAAAAGGTATTATGTCCATTTTTAGATGAACAACAAAACGATTGGGTTCATATACATCCCATGATTCATCTAAAAATTCACTTGTTCCTTTTTTGAAAAAGAAAAAAAAAATGTTCAAAATTAATGAGAGGAATGCGCCGGCGGGCGTTCGTTGGCTCGTTTCGGCGCACGTCTGATGATAGTTTGTATTTTTAGTTCAAGATGATCCCCATTATTCATGTAACTTTTAGCTTTCGTGGCTCGCAAGAAAATACAGTTACGTTCTTGTGTTCAAGGAGCGACGGTTTTTTTCACACGTTCACTTTTTAGGGCAGGTTCCCGCGCCGCCGCCGTCAAACATCTGACACCTCGGACGAGGCTCGCACCCGGAACCTCCTAATCCTAATCCAAGTGCATTGACCATCCCACTGCCATGATAAGGAAGAACGCCGTATGAGCACTTGAATGTTGCCAAGTTTACCATAAGAAAATATCTTTACTTTATATTTCTTTTATCTTTTACTTTTGAAAGAAGTTTCAAATATTATATCTTTTTAAATTTTCAGACTTATTATCTAATTAGAAACAGCGTATGCACCATTAGTTTCCCGATGCACTTAAGTGTTTTTATAGATGAGTCAGAAATTGAAGTTCCTAAGTGCGAAATGTAGTACATTTCGTCCATCCTTAGTAACTTGCGTTTTGTCAAAGTATTCATCCGGCATCTGCATACCTTAAAAAAACTCAATTTAACGTGAAAGTTTAACCGAATTATGTCCTAATCGTACGTTTCTTGAAGCACAGTTAATGAAAATGAGTGTCCCACAAGGCCAAGAGTCTGTTTCTTAATTTAGCGACCGATTGAAGTAAAACACAATTTTACTATCAACTGAATTGTTCATTACCTTACGCAACAGCCAACAAGAGGGTTTTAATGTCGTGGCGCCACGCTGCGTTCGGATTAATAAACGGCCATGACAAGGAAAATTGTTTCCGTCGCAAAGAAAATGTATAATGAAATCAAACAATTCCATCACACCCGTTCGGAAAAAAATGAACCTTGACGCTTGCTCACCTGGGCCTAGTCCAAGGTCCATGGCTCTTAATCGTCTTTTCTTTCATACAGTTATTCCTCATACTAATAGTATCCTTTATCTTATTTCTGTGAATGATTTGGCCGTATTTCGAACGGAACTATGTGCATCATGACTTAAGCCCTGTTATATATACATTCTCGTGGATTTCGGAGCTCATGTCTTAACGCACATAGTTCCTTTTGGCAGAAATACGTCCATTAATCGTTTGGATTTGAATAATAGACCGACTGGATTCGGCAATCCTGCATTCAAGATCTATGCCGGCCGGCTGTTCTGATCGGCTTCTCTGGTCCAGGTTGTCAGACAAGCCAGCGAATCGACGGTACACCATTTAAAAATCAAGGAATTCCTGCACAATTTGACAATATCGTAAGATGCCCTGTCCAGCCGAAACGACCGGGCCCTGGACTCGGACATTACCGGCATCCGGCCGGCCGGCCCAGCGACTGCCTCCTGGTGCGGTAATTAGCGTCCAGTCCACTTGCCGGAGCTTGTAAATCTGGAATCGGTTGGAAGCTTGGACCTCATTTCGGACCGGCTTTTGATGGGCAGGTGGGAAAAGGAGGCGCTTGCTTCTCGTGTCCATCATTTCGTCTCAGTTCTGGAGCTTTATTACTGTTGATTTGCTGTTTAAATTTACCCATCCCTCAGCCGGGTGCGTGGAATGCATCAGCGATGCGTGAGCAATTGAGCATGAGCATCCATATCCAGAGCGCCTTCAATTAGCCTCAGTATGCAACACGGTTAGTCTTCGTGCAGTAATAGATGTATCTGTAGGTGCTATTTTTTTTAGCAATTCGCGGGGCGCATTCTTCCCTTCCTTGACTTAAAGCAGCCTCTTACCTGTTTCTCCTGTTCTCCCACGACTACGCCAGTTTCGTTCCATGGGATAGTGCCAATATATGTAAAAATACAATGTCTGTATAGAATCATCGGCTTTTTTTGGTCATCCATTTGAGTTCAGCCGCGTTTTGAAGGGTAAATAACATTTGAACTTCAGTTTGCCATAGAGATAAACTATTTCTGACTTATTACCAATGAAACTAATGGCACACAGACACACGTAGTTTCATAACTGTGCCAGAATTTGAAGTTTCTAATTGCAAAATGCAGAACATTTGATGTTCAGTCACAGACTTGTATCCTCCGTTAACTTACGGGCTGAAGACAGCAGGAAGTCTCACAAAAAATGAAGAAATTAAATTTTTTTCGTTCATCACGTTCATGTTGAAAACGAAAGTTAAATTAATGCACTTTTTACACATTAAGCACATGAACGTAGCTTTTCCAAGAAATCGGTCGATGACCGTGAAATTCCAACGAAAATGAATAAGGCTTTTCGCGTGTGTTATGCGATCCTAGAATATCGTAGGAACCACCATCGATGAGGATGATTCCAGAGATGTGCTCTTACGAAGCTTGTCTATCTTGTTTCAACCATCGAATCGAGTTATGTTGTTGAACGAAGAGTTATAGGACCCGTTCCTGCTGAGCGGAGGAAATTACCGAATATTTGAAATGTTTCACCCGGTCAGAATTTGAGTTACAGGTGAACCGATAAATAAACAAGAATGACCGGGCTCCTATCTAGAAGTTGACATTCCTCCTTTGCCGAAGATGCGCAAGTTTCGAAGAGGCTTTGTTTTGCCGCCGAAAATACTTCGAAGAATATTCCAAATGGAATATTTATGATCGAGGACTAAATTTTGGTTCGTTTTCTGTTGAAGCGCCTCCCTTCCTAAAAGAGAATAGGGTGCCCTTGCACCTGTCGGAGTGACCAACCTGCACATCCTTGATGCATCCTAAGGAAAAACGCCGTAAGTGCCTTCAGGCGTTGCCAAATGTTCTTTGATAAAAAACGAATTTACAGAGAAACTTGTGAGTATTTTTCTCCCAATTTCTCAAAGAATGTCATTCGCAATTTATGCCACAGTACAAGACAAAAAATTCATAAATTTCCACAAAAATGGAAGTTTCATAGAGAAAAATTTGGCAATAACCAGATGTTCTTACGGCGTTTTTCCCTAGCACGACGAGTTGAGTGTTTCATATTTCAGGGCGAGTTGATTATAAATTCGTGGCTATTCGAACGCAGGATCCCAATCGGTTTAGGTTGTTAGTTGTGATGACGTCTCGGCGAATTTAATGCACAGCTGTACTGATGCGGTATGTCTGTCAGTGCGTCATCAAATTCGAAAATGCTTTTACTCCGAAGCACTCTACCGCGGATTGAATGCGTATTCAACCCACTCGCACGACACGAACGTCTCTTACCTTTTTATGTTGATTTCTGGCGGATGCGCGCAATTTCGCATTCATACCCATCTCCACGACGTAGCAGTCATAAAGTAGAGAAATTTCAAAAAGTCAATCGTCGTAAGGTTCTTCATGACGGTATTTTACGATTATTATGGTTTCAAGATGAAGGTAATTCGGAGATGAGTAGTCTCCGCAAAAAATCAACCGGAGGGAATCATAAAAATCATGCTTCGTTTATGAAGTTAGTTGTCCTTATTCATAACTAGCCGCTGTGGCTCGCTTCGCTCGCCTCGCGTCTAGCCGGGGGCTCCGCCCCCTGGACCCCCGGTCACTCGCTTCGCGAGTGACTTACGGCTCGCAAGCGAGCCGTATTCCGTGCCGTAAATGCAAAAAGATGATAAAGTAATGTTATCCTATAAGAACTCTTCTGAATACATGAATACGAGAGGCATTCCTTCCTAAGTTCCTAAATTAGTTTACCTGTTTTCAGTTCCGTAATGATTTTCCTTGTAAATTTTCAAAAGAAAAACGAAATTACGCGAAATTGCCAAGAAGCATTATGGATAGTTTTCCTGTAAGGGATTTTTCTTCGAGGGGGGGGGGGGCATTAACTGTGAGTTAAATAAGGCGAAGTCCCTCCGGAATATGACAATGTAAGCCCTGCGCACTTGGTATTGGCCAGGAGGAGTAGCTCACTGGCGTCCTCCAGGACTCCAGCCAACACCACCGTCGGGTGGCGCCAGTAGTAGAGAAGTTTAGGACTTAAGAAAAGAGACAATTTCGAATGTTACATTAAAAAAAAGCATCTCATGCATTTGGCCATCATATAAATGAATGTATTTTCAAATGAATTTCGCGCAAAAGTATGAACGAACGGGGTACAAAACGTATTACCTTATAAAAGAAGGATTTTCGGTTACTCGGCACTGACCGGCAAAATACATGTAAATTTGGAGTTACTCCTCCTAGTCGTTAGCTACTCACTCAAGGAACATTCTGCGTAAAAAATTCGAGTGAATTCTTTGAATATGTAAATTATTAGACTCATTAATTAGTATACGCACTAAAAAGAGACACACTTCATGCACAGGACGCAACAATCTCGCACATTTTCACCCAGAAAATATGAGTAGAAATTGTGTAGAATGTTTCTGGCGAAAACAGGTGTACAATAGCCTCGCACTGGGTTGGACACTAAAAAACCGAGCCTATTCCGTAAAAAAAAAAGAAAGGAAAGAAAGTATGAATAGAAATTGCTAAATATCCATTCATCGACTGGCGCGGCCGCAAAAGAACGTATCTCGCGAATACAGAGGCAAAATAGTATCACTCAGTATCGGACACTCACAAATCGGAACTGTTCCGTGAAAAAAGAAAGAAAAATTGAGCAGATATTGTTAAGTACCCATTGATCAACTAACATAACCGTAAAAGAACGTATCCGACGAAAGCAGATGAGCGATGGGCAACCTCTCAAAAGTCGCGAGATTTCGAAATCTAATCAGTGTTGCGCTCGAGATGCAGGATACAGCTAAGTTGGCAGCGTACACGAATAGACTGATTTTCGGAGCAACTCAGAGGATGCAATTCAAAGGAAGCAATTCAGTCCTGAAAACATTTTGTTTCCTGTTTTTTCCCACGGTTTTCCTTTGCTCTTCGATAAAGGTGGCTGATGTAGGGGTAACGGAAGGGACGAACATAATTCTGCAGTGGCAAGGAAGAACGCCGTATGAGTCTTCAGACGTTGCCAAATTTCCCCTGGAAAACCACTAAATTTCAGGAAAATTTTTAAATGCTTGTATACCAATTTCTGGGATAATTTTGTTTTTAATTTGATCTAAAACGTCTGAAAATTTCATGGGGAAAATATTCATAATTTTCCTCAAAAATAAACATTTTATCGAAGAAAATTTGGCAACTCTCGAATGTTCATTTGTCGTTCTTCCGTAGCAGGGCAGAATTGCAAACACTGCGCTTTAAAAAAGAGACCATTTTCGGCTTTTTTCAAAATATTCGGACATCATTAATATAAACTTCGAAGGATTCTGCCTTTTTCTATTTCACTCGAGGGGAAGTGTCCCCTCCCGGACTCTCTTCCCCACCCGGTGACTGACGCTGCGCTGTGCTGAACGGTTCAGCCTGAACCTTTCCCCTACGTCTGACCGTTCCCCACTCCTCTGTCAATCGAACCATATGCCACCGCTTACGTATTGTCGCTCGCCCACCCAGATACCTAGCAGCCAGCGGTCAGTTGATGATAAATCTCGCTCATGCTCCTATGCAGCTACGCATTGATTACGCCAGCTAATTACTTTCTAATAATTAGAATTTCTTCGATAATAGTTTTCTTTATTTATTCGACTGTATTTTTTTCTCTGTTCTACTGTGATTTCCTTGGTTCTCTACTGTGTTTTCCCTAAATCTCTGAGTCGGAAATCTGAAGCACTTCGGTATGCACCGAGTACTTCAGATGTGTGACCTGAAATCTTCGGTATATACCGAACTACTTCAATTGTCTGACCCGAACTTCGGCAGATGGACCTTAACTTTTCGGATGCGTGATCCGAAAACTTCAGAGATCCATATGATCTCAGCTTCGGGTTCCATGCACAAATTTTTTTCTCCGTGTTTCCTTTTAGGAGACGCAACTAAAATTTCAGTAAATTTTTTTCAGAAAAGTAAAGAAAAAAAAAAAAAGTGGCTAACGATGGTTCCTCACCTTCACGTGGTGTTGGCTGTTTTTACTAAGTGGGAACCGTCCATTTTAAGATATAGTCTATTTCTTGCCCTGCCATTATTATTCTACAAGTAAATTGTGGAGTGAGAATTTCATAATGTTTTCTATGAAATCTTCAAAATATAGCGATAAAAAATTTGCAACTACTACAAAAGCGGCTCGCGAAGCGAGCCGAATGTCACTCGCGTAGCGAGTGACCGGGGGTCCAGGGGGCGTAGCCCCCGGCTAGGCGTGACGGGCGCGCGAAGCGCGCCCAGAACGGCTAGTAACTCCAATAAAAATACAATGAGAGCATTAGCGCGAGGTTTGGGTGTCGCTCCCTGGTCGGAAAATCATGTTTTGACCTGTCTGCCGACAAAATCTCCTCAAAGCGTTCAAGAATAGCTGGGCCTGGACATGAGGCGACAGCAATAGATCTCAATTCGTCATCCTTTTTTCCCTTCCTGCTCGGCCTAGTGAGCTCCAAAAAAATTGATGAAATTTCTCTCATCGGGTTCGATTTCAACTTTCTCAGTAAATTTACGCTCCGCTAAAAAAGTATATTACAATGAACTAAATTTCGTCGTGATATGTTGATAAGTAACGGAAGTATCGTTCAGCAAGTTATAAATGCAGCAGTTGTGGTATCGATCTTAGTGTACCGTAGAATCATGTATTTTCATTAGTTTGACCACCATTCTGCTCAAAATTTCACCGCGAATCGAAAAATATACACTGTAAAAACAATTTCCGAATGATAGAAAAAATTGCATTTTTACTGTCTTTAAATTTTGAGGGTCAGATTTTGTTTGGCATATGAGACAATAGGGCTGCGATCCCGTAGCGAGCAGTCTCGGGCTCGAGGGTTGTTAGACAAAAGGACGGGAAAACCCATGTCATCGTGCCGCTTCGACAGTTTTATGGAACCACGTAGCTGGGGCGGCTTCCTTTTATTCAGACAGAGCAGTGCTGAGACAGAGTCCGAGTTTGACCTTCGGCGTTGGGTGAAGGCTGTGTAGTAGTAATATGGAGAGGGGTCTATTTGCATCTCTCAGCGGTTTACACAGATATGACTGAAAAATTGGAAATTCTCATAGTTTTGCGAGCATCTAGGAGCTAGAAGCTTTCAATCGACCCAAAAATCGTAAAAATCGCCCCGGTAGATCTCTCAAAATAGGCGTTACAACAGGAACATAACCAATTCCCGGGAACTTAAGGCCGGAGGGGGGTGGATTTGGCTTTAAGAGCGTCTCAGGAAGAAGAGTCTGAAAAATTTGGAAGTCTGACAATTTTGCGAGCATCTAGAAGCTAGGAGCTTGCGGTCGACCCAAAGATCGTAAAAATCGCCCCGGTAGATCTCTCAAATTAGGCGTTACAACGGAAACATACCGCAACTCTCGGAAACTTAAGGTCGGAGGGGGGTGGATTTGGCTTTAAAAGCGTCTCAAGCGAAAGAGGCTGAAAAATTTGGAAGTCTGAAAATTTTGCGGACATCGAGACGTCAAGGGCTTTCACCAGAATCAAGCATCGTCGAAATCGGTCCGGTAGAACTCCAGAAATAAGCGTTACAGTGAAACCCCCAACGATTTTATTTATATAGATTACATCTAGATCTTCATGAACAGACTGAAATCCCTTCTATTTGCGCTTTTTGACGGATTCTGTAGATCTGTATTGTGTTTGGTAGTTTTATATTGAGCCTTAAAGCACGGTGGCAAGATTACTAACTTTCTGTACCTCGATAGAATAACCAATCCTAAAAATGGCGTAGGATAAAATTAGACCCGCCCTTGGTTAGACGTCTTCTTTAATCTGAAATGCTCGTGACTTAACCTACAAATTACCGAAATCCCTTTCTCTCTCCATATAAGTACCCCACTCTTGACGTATATCTCTTTAAATTTTTGTATTATGTCCCAGGAAGCGGCCCCTGCAGGATGGCATGAAACGTAAAATAGAAATGAAAGATTGGAAATTTCAGTGAAATATCTCATAAAATGGAAATTTCAGTGAAATATCTCATAAAATTTCACGAGGCTGTGAAATATTTCATATTTTTCAGGGGCTAGAGTATGCAGCCCGCACTCAAACACACGAAAATAAGATAAAGTCACAATTTATTCATTTTGCGAAACATGAAAAGGGACTAGTATTTTTCAATTTCTGAAATTTCATTAAATATTTCACGTGAAATTTCAGGATTTTATTTTTCCTGAAATTTCACCACCCTGCCCTCAAGGGCGCGAAGTTTCCACGAATGGTTGGGCCGCGTAGCGGCCACGACACGTTCCGTCTGAGCATTAGTTTTAAATAAATTTTGGTTCTTAATGTATGGCTTCTACTTTTGTTATACCGCTGATTTACTGCCACCACATCTCGAACCTCTAACTTCTTCTCCATGCGTTTTGATGGGTGTTCGGACAGGTGTCCCGGTAATTTGAGCCGCCGCCGCTCACTGGCACCGAAACATCGATGTATCTATCGCGAGGCGTGACGCGAGAGGTCCGAGGTCCGAGGGCCGAGGGACCCTTTTCTGGAGACACATAAGACAAGTTACGTCGTCTTGCGAAAGATGTCCATCTGCGTCCAATTATCAGCACTGCAACGACCCGGGGTTCAATTCTCCCGCCGTATTTAATTGAACCGCCATCATAGTTGCCACTCCATCCATGCTTCGCGTTAAGTTTTTACGACTTGGGAGCTCCTTTTGTCGAGACAAGACAAATATTGCGTCACGATGCATCGGAAAACACGTGTCTCGATTCTGGCGTCTTGAACATAAATGGGCCACCAGACAAGGTCGAATTCCCTTTATACTGAGAGTCAAGACAATGTGAATCCATTTCTGATTGGTTCCCGTATTTTAGGCCTTCACAGTGTCACAAACGGGAATAAAGATTACATTATCACCGATTGCAAAGATTATAATCTGGAATTGACCAGGGAATCAAGGGTTCGACAAGGAACAAACGGAATGAGAGAAGGAACGGAGAAAGGAATTTGAGAATGGGCCGATCAAAGATTACGAAAAAGGTCCATTTTGTGTAATCTTTATTCCCGTTTGTGACTCCATGAGGGGGTGTTGTCTTGACTCTCAGTATAAAGAGACTCTAGTCCGAATTAAAGCACATTGATGCATGTTTCTGAATTGAAATTTTTCGTAGCCATCCAAATCGCCCAAAAATGTATTCAAAAAATTTATCTTGAATATCTCCTGTTCGCTGCACGTCCCTCATCAATCGACAGAAAGTCGGACGATTCGGCGGGGCTGACTTTTTTCGGCTGTTTCACATGGAGATGCAACAATTGCACCATCCATCGATGAGTTTGAACCGCACCACCGGCCGATCAGAAGCGCTAAGCCAGACCTAAAGGCAATCGAGTCTCGTCCTAAGTATATTTCAGACAGGTGAAAGGACCACAAAAATCGATAATAGGTCGATAATCCTCTCGACTGCTTTGGAACTTGGGAAGACTGCAAAATCTTGGAAAGTAGCTAATTTTCTTTTTTTTAAAAAAACACGCGCTATTATGATTTCATCACCCACCCACTTCGCAAAATTGCACAGAATTTTGTCCGAGAAACGATAAAGTGGATAAAAATAAAAAGAATAAAAGGAAGAGAAAACAAGCTGCTGGTTCCAACACTACTGTGTTGGAGAGCTCGCCTTTGGGAAACTATTAACAACTATTAATGATTTTTTCTGAAATTGTATATGTATTAAATGAATCTTTACCCAATTATCAGAGGTTACATGCCGATGCAAAATGTTATGACGTAATTTCATATGACAAATTTTTCACATTACAATAAATAAAGAGAAATAAAGAGAGAGAAATGGAATTATCTTTTATGAATGTGATTTTGCGGCAAATGTTGCAATGGCTATTTTTGCCATCGCATTTTTGTTTTTGGCTTTCATCGTTGATAAGCTTTTTCTTAACTTGTCAACAATGTAATGAAACCATATGATTTAATTTTAATTTTTTTTTTTAAATCAAGTCGCCAACTTGAATTAAGGTTATACTTTGTTAAGCTGGCAGTCTGAAATTCTGAATTTTTATCGGCACAGAGTTCAAAGAAACTATAATTTAGCACGGTTTGGAGGAACGTTTCTGCCATAATTCTTACACAATACTTATGGTATACACTAAGAGCTGAAAAGGAATTCACTTGAATTTTAGCGTGGAGCTCGAGAGACCACTTCAAGCCTTCGTATGCGAGTGGCTCAATGGAGCACATCACGCCTTTGTAGGTATGGGGTGGCTCAATGGAGCACCTCGCGCACTATAAATAGCACGGAGCTCGAAAGAGCACTTCATGCATCTGTATTTTAAGGTTAAAACGAACTCTAAAGAAACTCAATGCGAGGCTCAAACGAATTCTCAAGCATTCTAAATGCGAGGCTCAAACGAATTCCCAAGCATTCTTGATGCGAGGGGCTCAAACGAATCCTAAAGCATTCTTAATATGAGGTTCAAACAAACTCTGAAAGGATCCCAATGCGAGTCTCAACCGAGCTCTCAAGCATGCAATTATTTTGAGGTTAATTAACCTTCTATGGTACCAATAACGGCAATCTTAAGGATTATCCATTAATTATGCGCAAATCTCAATCTTAGTCTTAGTAACTTAAAATTAATTGAACAAATTATTAAATCACGTCGAGGTCACCATGTTTTTTATTTTAAGAAATAATAACAATTGCAAGTACAACTGCACACAAAAACTGCATTGAAAAAATAAGAGGATGATAACATACAATTAGGTTATTTGATATAAAACCATAGCAACATGCTATGATATGCTCGGCCACTGGAAAGTGCTGCTCTCTAGTGTAGCAAACGAGGAACAATTAATCCTCAGTTGAATGAGGGAACGGAAATGTTCGACGGAGGAAAACTGTAACCCGCGAAAATTCAACTTTTAGACCTTGAAATCAATGGGATTTTGGCCGTTCCTCCGATGGCAACGAGAACCATCCATTCGTCGCCACGGACACTACCAATGCTAAAAGAAATCGATCGCAAAGAGCTCTCCCGAGTGGGCGAGCTCAAAAAGGGGTTTTCACTTTTCTTGGAAGGTGTTCACTGTTCAACCCCGATCTTGCAACTCTTGGAAAGCTTGGAAAATTATCGACCCCTCGAATTCGGAAATCCACGAAAACGTGTCACCCTAAAAATCTCTAAAGAGCAGAATACACGGAGAAAAAAACCTCGTGCGTGGGACCCGAAGTTTAGGTCATATGGATCTCTGAATTTTTCAGATTGAGCATCTGAACACTTTAGGTCTAGCTGTCGAGGTTCGGATCACACATCTGAAACTTCAGTTCTTACATCTGAAGTACTTCGGTTTTCACATCCGAATAACTTCGGCTCTCACATCCGAAAAACTTCGGTTCTCACATCTGAAGTACTTCAGATGTAAGAACTGAAGTTTCAGATGTGCTCAGATGCTCAATCCGAAAATTTCAGAGATCCATATGACCTAAACTTCGGGTCCGCGGGTCCCACGTACGAAGTTTTTTTCTCCGTGTATAATTACCGAAAAAACGGTAAAATTTCCAGTAATCATCCACTACCGGGAAAATTGGTAATTTAACCCAATTTTTCTCTGCCCCGTGCAGAATTTCTGCGTTTTTTCCCGTTTTTATCCCTAGGCATACGTACACAGCCTCTCTTCCTAGTTCCTCCGCCGCCCTAGTCTCGCTCTAGAAACCGCGCTTTGATCACTCATGCTTTTCCTTTTCGACGTCCTCGTCTTCGTCTCGAAGAATAACGAGTGGAGGCAGTAAAACGCGACGGATTGCGCCCTGGATCCGAAGAAAAATGTTCGTGATTGGGAGCTCGGGGCTGCCGCGCGCAGTTGCCGCCTTGACCTCGATGATTTCTCCACCGTTTGTAGGCGAGATCAGGTGGATTTTAAGCGAGATCCGGCAACGTTTGGACTCGTGCTTTCCGGTGCCCATGTTCGAGTCACCCGTTGGAAACGGTCGGGGAGCGATGATTTCACAACAAACCCCTAGTCACCCCCCTGATATACAGGGTTGCAAGTGTGAAGTAAATAGGGAAATCCAGAAAGTCCGTGGAAAATCGTGGGCAGAGAATTTTGAGTGTTTAAAAAAAAAAAATTAAAAGAAAAGAAGCTGGAAACCCCCTCTCTCGTTGTGACTTCATTTTTTCTGTAACGTAAGGAAAGCGTACACAGGGACCTCTATGGTAGATTTCGGGAAAAACGGGGTAAAATCAAATAATTTTGACGCATGTGTAATCAGGTGTTGCTTCGATATAGCCGAGGGACTTCAGGGAAAATTCTTGGAATTATAGCTAAAGTAGGAATTCGTCGGTAAGGTCTGAGAAATCAAGGGAAAAGTCAAAAACATGTAATTTTTTGTTTAATCTTGACCCTGATTTCGCGCAAAGTTTCCCAAATTTCTCATGAATGAAACTGTTGATGAATAGATTTTTTTCGAAATTGGCTTGGCGGCTTGAATAAAGATCGCAATGAAAAATTTTCCTTGCCAGGAATTCTCTTTTTTTTTTGGAAACTTTGATGAAGGAAATCAAAACCTAACGATTCTGAGAAGTTTCTCTAGAATTTAGTTTTCTGGGTAACTAACTGTATACGACATAGCAAATCGCCTGTCCCATTTTAATTTTGTGAAAGATTTACGGACCAACGTCGCTGCACCAAAGTTCGCATGATTTTTCCCCGAACTTTCCAGAATATTAATTTCGATAACTTTCGAATGCCAGGTAATACTTTCTCGAAAAAAATTATGTAGGAACAGTAATACTGCGACACCTCAATGGAAATGCGAGCTCTCTAGTCTCACGGTTAAAAGCATTTTCTTTTAAAAAAAAAAGAACGAAATTTCGAGCGTTGAAGTTGGCACCGCCGGACGGGAACAGGCCTGGCGGATTGCGAAACACTCCGCGGGCAGTGTTCAATTCGCTAGTAGGTCAAGAAATCGGCAATGCCAGGTCCTCTCCCACCTTAATCGATTTCAGCTTCCTGTTTTCCGTCATGCACATCAAACACTCGCTGCATTTCTGCCCGCGCCCCCTGCAACCCCCGCGGGGACGAAAAGGGGGTGTCGTGTTTAGGTGGGCGCTCACTTGGGCACTTTCCGAGCCTCCACCGAGGATGGAAGATATTCGGAACTTTTTCCGCATGCCGAAGCCGGTGCCGGTAACACATGGAGGAGCACTTAAATCGCTATTAACTTGCTCGTGGCTTGTCCCATTTTATTCGCGCCCGCTTGAACCCTGATGCCAAACTTTTGCAAACAAATCATAATTGGACCATATTTTGCAATGAAAAACCATTACTTCTACCTCATTTCAGAAACAACTTACGTGTCTTTAGTTTCTAAATGCCTTGAGGTGTCTTGATTTGTATAGATGGACCGAAATTAGTGACTCCTTATCAACTAATCATAAGTGGACCATATTTTGCCATGAAAAACCATTATTTCTACCTCATCTCAGAAACAACGTACGTGTCTTTAGTCTCTTAAAGCATTGAAGTGCTTTTATTTGTACAGATGGACCAAAAATCGTGGCTCCTCATAGCAAAGTGAAGTCCTATTGAATCTCTAAAAGGCCCATTCGACGAAAAATTGGACGGATTCGACCGGAATCAAGCTATATACATGTTATTATGTGTCATTTATTTATTTGTTCATTTGTTTTTCGTCGCAAAAATCAAGAAACTTAATGCTTTGAATCCTCTCTTAAACTTAAAGTATACCTAGATTATATACCGCCTTTTCATCGTTTTGCCCTATAAACCTATATTTTGTACCCGGTTATTAATCTTAAATTTTCTGTTTGTTGCAGGTATGTCAGAAGTTTTCGTTTTGTAACTTGCCATCTACCATTAACTGTGAGTTGAACTTTTCTTCAAAAGTGATTAGTTTTCGTTGTAATTTCACTCTCGGTCAAGCGTCATTGTAGCCTCCCCACCCGATGAAGAAGAGTTCGATTGGGTTCGATGTTTTTGAAAAAATACTAAATTTTTTTTTTGTTAAATACTAAAGCAGGATCTGTGATGTATACATCGCGAGTTTCCGACCAATTTTATGTGTGGGTAATATATACGATGAGTATAGTGAGAGGGAAGAGTTTGGTTTAAAACTTCTGAAGTGGAATACGAGTCCCATCAACTTTACATTCGTACCATGGAACTTCTTTCGTCTTATTCATTGAACGCGTCTGGTTCTTATGTGGATTATAATTGTAGATAAATCATTTCATAAAGTCTAGATTGTAATCTGGCAACATTCTTGCAGTGTCATGCATGTGTGTGCGTGTGTGTTGGTGTATGTACGTGCTTCTCATGCGGCGTTTATTTTAAAAGCAACTTCATTCGAACACCAATCTGCGCTTCGAAACAACTTTCGAATAATTGTTTTAGTTTCAAACTCTATGTGATGGGAGGGGGTCCGCTTCTGGAAAATACCACGACCTCAAAAAGTGATACGCTTTGAATATTTATGGCATGCTGAAATTAAAATACAGCCGATTTGGGAGTCGAGTGAATCCCAATAGAGACATGCAGATAATCCATTGGTCGGTTTTCCCCCCTTTTTTTATTTTTTGACGTAAGGCACGTTTAACGCCGAAGATCAGGTGACCTCGGAACCCTCTGATCCTTCGATAAAGTACATGCTTCTTGACCAATTAGAAGACTGGAATTGGAAGCTAGGATTGTCGAAAAATTACGGATTTTGCATCATACCTCTACTCGATTGCCGATCGGTCGGCCAAAATTTCTTACCTCTCTCATAAAGCAAAATCTGTTTTGTTTGGCTTCTCAGCCGCCGGAACGGACTTGACCGAGGCGTGACGGCAGGCTGTCTGTTGCGAGTTAAAAATAACGCCGCAGGTACGTCAGTCACGAATCCGAACAACAATGAGTAATGCCATTTGAGACCTTATTTTTTGAGGGGGAGAGCTAAAATAAATATTTGCCGCTCCCAACTTCTCGGCTTCGACCGAACGAGAACCTGTCGACCGATAAGTCATTGCGATAAAACGGCGCTACACACCTATTGACACGAGAACAGACGGAATCATACGTAGAGAGCACTGATTTTTCAGCACTTTCAGAGTGAAAGCCACAATCGAAACAAGCACTCAAAGAGTGAATGAATGAATTCAATTCAATTCTTGTGATAAAAGGTAGGTCTGATGAAAGAAATATTCATAATAGTTTAAAAAAAAAAAAGAAAAAAAAAAAGGTTAAAAAACTTAGTCATAACATTAGTTCTGAACACAATTTTTTTGTATAATGTGTGTTTTTTTGTTTGTGTGTGTGTGTGTGTGTTTTTTTTTTTTTTGTGTAATTTCTGTTCCATTTTTCTGTACCGCCGTGCCAAGAAAGAACGCCGTATGAACACTCGAGTGTTGTCAAATTTACTCTCAGAAAATATTTATTTTTGAGGAAAGTTGTGAATATTTACCTTAAAATTTTTAGACGTATAATTACGAACAGAATTCTGTTGAAAATTGGGAGAAAAGTGCACGCCAATTTCCCTGCATTTGCTTTTCTCTCCATTCACTTTCAGCAACCTCTGAACGTTCATACGACATTTTTCCTCAGCACAGCAGTGTAGCATCAGACTTTACATTATGTCATCCCATGGAAGCACTAGTTTTTCGCATTCACCGGTAAAAAATTCCTGAAACCGGTTTCTGGCTAGAGGCATCGAGAAAAAAAGGACGTGGTCGCATATCAGGCATTTTGGATTTTTTCGATGACGGAGGTCGGTACGGACAGTTTTTATCATCGATCCTCTTGGAAATGCGGTGTCGTCCATGAAAAAAACTCATTCGAAATAAAGTGTTTGAAATTATATTTTGAGTTGAACTAAGCAAAAAAAAAAAGAAAAAAATGGGCGTAGTGGTACGTTTTCCATTCTTGAATTTCGGATTTTGCTGTGATATCGACCCTATATCGTACCTACCTACGTCATGGGGTTACAAATCCCGAGGATCCGATCACCTCCTTTTTTTCGCAACGGGGCAGAGGGGGAATCTTCGAGTGACGTAAACAAGACGAAAAGTAATTTTCGGGCAATTGACACCCGGACCCGGCCGTGGCGCGTGGCGCAGCGCGGCGCTGGTCTGACAATGAGCAAAAGCGATCTCTTGGGTGTCTCGCGTGTCACAGTCCCACTAACTGCGGGGGAGGTTTGCTTAACAGGACGACGATTTATCGTTTGAAGTTGAGTCAATTGAATTGACGCCCTCCGTTCTTTCCCGTTTCGTTTGCCCTCGTTTTTCCAGCTCTGCGTCCCAGTCGGGATAAACCGCTCAAGTGCGATGAAAGTCTAGTGTCTCGTATGTGGTTCTTGATCGCGCAGACTGCGATCATCCCGTTTCCTGGCCTCGATGTACGGTGGATTCCGCGCCTGTGGACCTGTCCTATCGTAAACTTTGCCAGGACATCTAATGGGCTCCGATGTGAAAGAAGGAGGGAAAACTGGAGAAAATCAGGACAGAGCGAGGAAAATTATGAAACTGGGGCGTCACAGCAATAATCTTGAACAGAAAAAAAAGAAGTTCGATCGTGTGAACCAAAGTTTGGGGTTACATGTCGATCAAACTTTTGGACTGTAAGGGAACTTTCAGAAAAACATACCTATGTGGTTGTCGAATCCTAAATCCTGGCCGAATCCAGAAATCCAACGAGAAAACTCATATCTAAGCTAACTTAGCTTACGTAATATTTAAACTGTCCAAATCGAAGTTGGTCAGTTACATTGGTTTGATTGACTACGACATCTATACGGCATACTGGTAGATGGGAGGTGGAAAGTAACCTTCATTCCCCATACTATCAAAATAGTGAAATGCTTTTTCAAAAAATACAAATGCAGCACAGCTGGTTATTTGTTATATTTTAGTTGTCATGTATTTATTTCAATTATCATTTGTTTTTTTTGCGTGTTTTAGTGATCGCACTGTCTCTGCCTAAAATTAGTTTTTTTTGTTTTGTCTTTAAATTTTACATTTTAATCTGGAGTTCTATTTTTCGTGTGCGTATTATCATCGCCCCTGTTATAGGTCATTTTTGCACAATGGTGTATTGTTCGTTTTAAACAGTCGATCCTTGAAATGGTTTGTGATAGCATGTTCGCGCCGAGAGAAATATCTGGAGAAAACGGGAAGGACTGAAAGTTACGAACAATTTTTGATCCGAGCTTTGCATACAGATTGGATATTGTCTCCATACAATAATAGCGCACTCTGTCACTTCCTCTAGGGTGATAACAATTATCGTTGCTATCCATTAAAGAGCCCTTCAATTCATTAGTATCTAAACAGATAAACAAAACGTTTGTCTCAAATTTAACGCTTTGATACACCAATTACTGCTCAGAAGTAGTCGATGTTGCATGCACAAACATTTGAAGGCGCTATTCCTTTTCTTGCCCTCCCTTACAAAGCGGCCCTTTATGCACCCGTTGATGTTCATTTTGATTTCGCTATTGGATTAGGACTTCCTATTTATGAATCTAGAATTCAGACTCTTAAAAATTTGACAAGAAAAAATACTCTTGATTCGATCGGATTTTTGCTTGAATCGAGAGCCAAGACTCATAATCCAAGCGGGTTTTCTCTTGATTCAAATAAAAATTCGATTGAATTAAGGGTGTTTTTCCTTGTCGAATTTTCCATGAGCCTGGAACCTGGACCCAAGAGACTTTTTCCTCCATTATATAACATGAACCGATGGAAAGAAACAAAGTTACATCAAGATCGAACCGAGAAATTGAGTATTCTCTTATCGTTGCTCCTCTGGCGTAAGGGCGTATATCAAATACGCATGAGCCCCCTGGAGGGCATAGAATCATATGGGAAACAAGGCTCACGTGGAAATTGAGATACGCCCTCACGCCAGAGGAGCGACGTTATAAGGTTCCCTTGAAATGTTAAAAAAACAAAAATATGATTTTTGTACAAAATTTCGGCCCAATCCAAAAAATGTCACTAATTACCCAAACAAGGGTGCTTGGTTTTTTTTTTCCAAAAAAAAACCAAGCACCCAAAAAATATGATGGCAGTACCGTTTGGATTCATCATATAAAAGGAAATGATATCAAAACGGCCCAATTTTCTCTTTCATGCCCATGCAATATACCAAACACCCCAACTTTTTTCACAAAAAAAAAAATAAATAAATAAATACCTATAAGGTATGATGACCTGAACACGTTTATTGGATCCATCGCTTTAAAGGAGTATGATATCAAATCGGCCCAACTTCTCTGAAATATGCCCATCTCGGATCAATAATTTTTTTGAGACCTTCCGACTCATCGCTGAGGAGACACTGATCATTACTTGACCCTTAGTATATGTCCTTGTTTAGATGTCAAAGAGTTCCTTATGAGAACTGTAATGAATTTTTTTTCTTTGAAGAGATAAAATCAAAAAATCGTCATAAAATTGAAAAAAAAATTCGAAGAAAAAAAAAGGAATGGGCCGGCCGGCCGTACATACAAGTGGTAGATAATATAGGGTGATTATCGTCTCTCTTTCACATATACATGAACAAGTATCATCGTCAAAAGGAGGATCAGTCCTTCTTGAAATCGTCATTGAAAGATAGACTGAAAGATATTCACACATGAGTGAACAACTTAACAACTTTCAAGCAATGCCATATTCTTTGTTTGTTTCTGATAGAAGGCCTTACAAACTACTGAACCTTGGCGTATTATTGCGAATATTATGTGCCTCCTACTTACAATGCTTCTTTCTTAGCAACTTCATGGATGTTGGCAAGACCGGGTCGGTCACCCATGCCAAAATGTTGGGGCATACCAATGTATCTACATTTCCCCCTTTTTTTTTGTACGTGCCGGCCGGCCCATTCCTTTTTTTTTCTTCGAATTTTTTTTTCAATTTTATGACGATTTTTTGATTTTATCTCTTCAAAGAAAAAAAATTCATTACAGTTCTCATAAGGAACTCTTTGACATCTAAACAAGGACATATACTAAGGGTCAAGTAATGATCAGTGTCTCCTCAGCGATGAGTCGGAAGGTCTCAAAAAAATTATTGATCCGAGATGGGCATATTTCAGAGAAGTTGGGCCGATTTGATATCATACTCCTTTAAAGCGATGGATCCAATAAACGTGTTCAGGTCATCATACCTTATAGGTATTTATTTATTTATTTTTTTTTTTGTGAAAAAAGTTGGGGTGTTTGGTATATTGCATGGGCATGAAAGAGAAAATTGGGCCGTTTTGATATCATTTCCTTTTATATGATGAATCCAAACGGTACTGCCATCATATTTTTTGGGTGCTTGGTTTTTTTTTGGAAAAAAAAAACCAAGCACCCTTGTTTGGGTAATTAGTGACATTTTTTGGATTGGGCCGAAATTTTGTACAAAAATCATATTTTTGTTTTTTTGGAAGGATATCACGTATTTTTGGTATGACTTCTACGAAGTATCAGGCAAAGAGAGTTCTCATTTTAAATTTAAAAGTTGTTCCCGCGGGCGCGAGGCAGAGAGGAAACGACCCCCCCCCCCCCCCCCCCTCGAAAGCGGCCCACCTTTTTTTAAGGAATTTCGTTCAAACCGCATGTCAATAATCTGTAATCGTTCTCGAGACATCAGTAAGGAAGGATCCATATTTTTGGCACACCCTGTACGTCACAGAAAAAAAAACCGCAGGTCAGTATTGAAATCAAAGACATAAAGACGGAGCGCTCGTATCTAAAAGCACGGGGAAAAAGTGAAACTAGGTTCGGCGTTGCGCGCTTGTGTGAGTGTGTAAATGAGCGCGGGAATCCATGGCGGCAAACGGAAATTTGATTTGAACTTGTCCTCTTGATTTTTGCACATTTCTTCTTTGAAACGTATTTTAAATTCCTAAAACGAATATACTAAGAAAGTTCGGTCTGCGTCCTAATATAATACACCTACTTTTGCTCGGTAACAGGCAGTAATCTCACATAAAGTTAGTTTTTCTTCTGCTCATGCTGGTTCTGCAGGTTCAAACAGGCCGTTACAGTTCTAGATCAACGTTACTCCCAAATGAAATTAATTGGTCGACGACGGACTGAAACTAACCTAAAGTTAAAAAAATATGAGTGTGTACTTGAATTTGGGCAAAAATCAACCTAAAATACTTTGTTTCCGCAATTTTATTTATTAGTTCCCGCCCTACATTTGAATTCAAACTTGTCCCGATTTCGCCGCCAATCCTCTAGCCAATAGTAGAGGTGATTGAGAAGGAGCTCTAGAAGCTTCATTTTTTGCTTTTAGTGCTCCGTCTTTATGTCTTTGATTGAAATCGTGACAAAGTTGGGTCACTTGACGTAATGCCTAATTCTCATTGGCTACGAACGATAGAAACTACAGTAAAGCGCATTGACTTATAACGCAATCTAGGTCGCGCGGTAGGTAAGACAGCTAGCGGGGTAAATCAAGGTAAAGACGCGCCTTCCGCTTAGTGGATACATCCGGATATACGAACGAAAAGTACCCGTATCAGGCAACGGCACTGGCATGACAGGCATTTCCATTGTCTCGGTCTCGGACTTGCTGGGTGTTGCTGAGTTGCCTATCGTCCCGCCTGAAGGGACTCTAGTCTCGCCGAAATTTCCTAATGCGCAGTCTAAGCCATCTGTGGCCATAGATAGTGCATAGAGACAAAGAGGTTATGATAATTATGTTATTGTTTCGTTTGGAAATTTTGAATCGGGTTTGAGCAAAATAGCATTGCAATTTCAATTTCTCCTGGCTCCTGTCTCGTTTTCTATGTCATATTATTTCTGAAATTAATAACAATATAACTTCTTGAATGGTTTTCTCATTGTACGCACGAAACATTTTCAATTTTATGCTGCCCCGAGGAATAATACTTCCAAATGTGACCATTCTTGATTTTGCATGATTCCTTCTCTCTCTAGGTACCTTTTTCGTTGTGAGTGAGTTTTCTTTTATGATTCTCTGATTACTGAGGGCACAATGCTTGGGCACAATGTGCCTGAAACGAAAAGTTGCTACTTACTTGTTTACTATGTGCATTCCTATCCAGACATCATATGAAATCATCTTGGTACTTGCGTTAAATCTTTCCGTTCATAAGGAGATGGTATACAATAAACTTTAGTTGTGATGACATAAAGTTTCTCAACTGCATGCTGATTATTGAAACTATGTCAGTACGACAAGGCAAGACAGCCCTATCTTAACCGTGCAATATGTCGCATTTCGATCTCTTATCAGACTGCTTCAAACTTTCAATAATCGGCCTGCTGCAATGAAATCCTTTTATAGCTTTCATTAAAATAATATTTATTCTATTCTTGATCAAAACGAGGGAGGCCCCTTGAGTATTACTACGGTTCCTTAAATAGCTATTGTAGGTAAGAACAGTTGCGGTTACTTGAAATGAAGGCTAATAATTTGAGAATAATTGAGTTCAGTCCCTCAGAGCTGGTAAGTATATCATGTGGAGTTCCATCATTTACACTGCTTATGGCCATCCCTGCTCTGTAACCATTCAAATCGCAGCTTCTCCGAGTTACAATTTCATAATCAGGAATAACATTGCACGATGCTCTCTTATGAAAGAGTGTTTGGGGAAGTGAGTGACAAAAATTCTCTATCTTGAGGCAACTAGTTTACTCCCAGCTAGAAAAGATAACCAGTAGGAGTTGATGCTTTCGCGAGCTAAAATCATAGTTGCCACAATTGAAATTGTTATAGTTGCAAAGACATAAACCTTCTGTACTGTAATGAAACAGTTTGATAACATTTCATTTTTATAAGCCTGTATCTGCCAATGCTGGTCATACAGAGTCGACAGCGATTGAGTTTCAATGCGTTATCAGGGTACAACGGAGAATACCATTCTAATTCTTGGTTTTACTTTCAATAACATTTCATTTTTATGAGCCTGTATCTGCCAATTCTGGTTATGCAGAGTCGGCAGCGATTGAGTTTCAACACGCTATCAGGGTAAACAGAGAATACAATTTTGATTCTTGGTTTTACTTTCAAGGATGGATAAAACAGTCCATTTTCTGTCACACCTTCAGGCATGAACTTTTCAGCTAAGAACTCAAACAAACGACAACTTAGGAGCCACTTGTCATGTACGATTCTTCTGGATTGGTCTGTCCCTTTCGCACGGTAGACCGAGAACCAGAGTTTAAAGTAAAAACATTACATTACCTTTACTCAAGGCTTAGTTTTATATCCTACGCTATGTGATCCCTCTCATAAGATTCTATCAAGCTAATGATTCTGCCGGTAAGTTAATTATGTGGAGTACCACCACATCTATGCTGGGAATTGCCAGGGAGATCCTGCAACTATCCGATTAAGGTAACTCTCACATCGATATAGTGGCAGGCAAAGTGAGTAGGTATCAAAATTTGTCAGGCGAGGACTCAGATAATCTAGATTTCAGGAGGCACTGATGTTTTATATTGAACAGCCACTCTGTATGTGGTATAGCCACTCCTATATGTGATAAGCAGTGACGGCAAGTTTGCGTCTCCAGGAACTGCAAATTTTAGCCAATGGGTAGAGAGGTTATCATAAAGGATAGCCTGCATTAGTTAGCAGATCAATTTTATTAAACCAATGAATTAAAGTAGTATAGAATACATACCTTCTGCAGAGGTCAATATGAAAGGTCTTTATTAGAAGAATTTTATCCCAACACAGGCAAATTAGTCGATTCAATCAACTTCTGACACAGAATCCAAGAGACTTGCTAATAATCAAATTAACGGTAATGTTTAAAGTCAAGTATCTTGGATGTTGTGACATTGAGTTGATTTCATTAACGGAGCGCTGCGTAGCTTCTTTGAGTAGACACATACGCACGACTGATTGGTGAATGCGTAAACCGCGTTTCCAATATAGAGCATTACAAGTCTATGAAAACATTGAGGCTTTATGCACCGATAGCATGATACACTGAGAAGAGACACATCAACTCCAGAGGAGTTCGGCTGCTAGCAAAATTTTAGGAGAAAGTGGAAACACAACTTCATCCCCACAAATTGAGACCCCGACAGACATCATCGTATTGAGGGAAAGGATGATTTTCTGGTGGATAGTTGTTGAATCTGATTAACGAGAAATAGTATCTAGGGCTCACTAATATCATCAATTATTCATAAACAATTACTTGTAAAGATCACTAGATCCGGGCCGCTGGGAAGAAATAGCAGGTTGCGATCTGGGTAGGTACTTACTGTAACAGCACATGGTAACAGCTCATAGTAAGGGTGTGGGAATCATAAAAGGATTATATAGAAATGGATCCAGTTATCTTCGGCTACGATAAAATGGAAACACGCATCAATTAATCTATCTTCATCTTATTATTTCAATTAATCTATCTTCTTCGTATTAATTAAATATTTAAAGCCATAATAACAGTAGCATAACCTGAAATTTAACCTCTGGAGTCGGCGCTCACCATCCATCGCGCGGTTCTACAAGTTATTTTCAAATTCAAATGTGCTTGAAGAATTGAAGGACCCGCTCCTTCTTTCGATTATTTCTCCTTTCGACGTCTATGTAAGTCTGAAAACTTTTCAAAGGTTTGATCCTTGGAGTTTACAGATTCTAATTATCCCCAGTTTGATGGGTTTTATGCTACCCTTACCTCCACAGCCCTGGCAACATATCCGACTTTCAGAGCAGCAATAAACGACCTAATTATTAATTGTTCTCGATTACACCTCAACAATATCAAATTTCCAAAAAATCATTTTTAGTATATGTGACGCTGATTCGAAATATCTATACTTGTATGGGGTTTTTTTCTACGGTATAGCTGTAATGTCAGTGAACTAAACACGATGGTCAATCCCGCGGCCGACCGTTTCGCGGGCCCCGTATCTGCTCTCTGCTCATCAACAATTCCATCAGTGTCAGCTTTTGGGGTCCATGTCGTCAAAAACGATCGTCAAGTTTTGGGGTCCAAAATTTGTCGTTAAAGCTTAATAACTTTTTTAATATTTAACTAAACTTAAAAAGGGTGGGCATTACGAGTAGAGCTGAGCATACTCTACCCAAATATTATAGGGTTTTTGGGGTTTACTCTCCGACTTAATTAGTAGGAGAGCTTAATGGACCGCAAACCGTGCAGAAAAGCCCGGTCGCGTTGTTTCGTGTAAAACTAGTTAGGCAGCAGCCACCCGTCTTTTTTTTTTTTTTTTTTTTTTTTTTTTTCATTTGGTCTCGTCACTTTTTAGGGGGAGTTTTTTGGATTGGGCCGGGGTGGCTACCGCCACCTAGAAAACGGCCCTAATGAATCTGACATTCAAACAGTTTCTAAAAATTGGAGATCGACTAAGAAACGAATAAACCGTCGAAATCCCTATTTTTTTAGCGCATTATTCATTGATAAAATCTATGAGTTTTCTTTTATTTATTAGGGTGTCTACTAAAATTTAATTTTGAATTTTCCTGATATTTCATGCAGATGAAATTTCATGATTTTATTTGAGGTTTGAGTTCGCACCGTTTAGCAAGATGATTTAATGTCTTTTGGACTGAATTATTTGGTTTCTGTATTCCCGTCGCAACGCGATCTTTGGCGCGGCGGTCTCCGAAGTTACTCCCGCGTAATATTCCCCGGAGTTTCCATCATGTCAGGTGTATTGGTGACCACCTGAACGAGGCTAGATTTTCCTCTTCATCCGCGATCCGCAGGCAAGCAGTGGATTGAGTAATGAGCTCGACACTCGGCCTAGGCCCCGGGTTTATGCAACAGACGGATGAAGATGGCCCAGTCGGGCATCGATCGGGAATATTTTACCGAGCCATCATACAATGATACCTCGCGGAAAGTGGATTTGTCGCTGAGCGTTGCCAACCGCACGAGTTCATTACATAGAAGTCGATTTATGGGTGCGGATTTTTCCGTGGTCGCTTGTTCGGGGTTGTAGAGGCTGTTGCCCCATCTCTACTCCCTGTTTGGTTGGGTGGCAGGGTTCTGCTTTCTCCAGGTATCATGCATGCACCAACTGCGCCTGAAAATTGAGCTTTGGCGTCCAAAAAAGTTGACCAACCCTCGTCGATTTGTTGGAACTCTCATTTTATGCGCCACGCGCCATGATGCATGTGCCAAAAGTTAATTTGGTTTCTAAAAAATTGTAGATGGCCAAAAAACTAGGCTTTACCGTTATAGTGGCTCCTAAAATTTTAGGGCGAAGGCAGAATAGTGTTGAGTAGGTTTTTGACAGAGGGCCTAGTCAGAGAAGACCGGAAAATGTTAGGGAATTTTATAAAAAAGTGTTAGGGAAAACTTGTTCAAACATTTTTTTTTGTTTTTTCGAATGTGCTCGGCGTTTCAAAACAACACAAGCTGAATGCGCGAATTTCACGCTTCAGCATATGAAGCGCTGAAATATCAAGTAGAGGCAATTATCCTGTAGGAGGCACTGACATTGCATTACAAAATTACGGGTGTTGTGGAGATCTGACATAAAAAAAATTAAAATACTCTCGTCTGCCATGAGAAGCTCAATCGACTAAAATTCGAAAATTTTAAATTTTCTCCGCTAACGGCAACCCGGTCAACTACTCATGGTCTTACGGTTCAACACCGATATAAGATGTCCCGATTTATTCTCCCTCCGATTTTCACCCATCACATCACTGTCACTCTCAACTTGAAAATCGTCCTAGTCACCTCTTGAACTACCGTAACGCGTAGTTCAGTAGGTACCTCTATCCTCGTTGCCGCAGCAGTCGAATCAACGTGGACCTATAATATTTCCAAGGCGAGTTATGAACTCCACTGAAGTTTATGTCCAGTATCAAAGACGTTGGTGTCAAAATCAGACTTTCACCAATTCGTTTAAGGTTCAAATGTCGTAATGGCTTTTACTACTCATTGTCAGTTGAATCAGTCGATTAAGGTGGAAGCGTATAGTGAGAAGGCAAACACTTTTTTGGGGGAAAAAGAGGTCTACTATTTAAAAGACGTCAAGCAAATCTCGCACTTGTTTTCTCATTGAAAATATTTATTTTCACGACTATTCATCCAGAATTTTCTTGGCTTCAATGCCTTTTTGTTTACTGGGAAAAGAACTAAATTAAATCACGAAGAGAGGTGTGGAATTTCATTTGGTTCCTCTTTTATTGCCTGGAGAGTGAGAAACTTCGTTTTTAAAGAGGAAGAAGAAAAAAAACGAAGAAGATGCAACCCTCTACAAATTGATTCAAATCTATGCCTATGGATAGTTCCTCCAACTATAACCAACGATAAATCCCCTTGAATCCATAAGCATGTATAATGGTCCATTTCCGTTTGACACGATACAAATCGTGTTTTAATGGTGAATTTTGCACTCACTGACCATGGAGTTTGTTGTTCGGATTGAACTCTGAAGGTAAGAACGACTTTGTTTGCCCGTGATGGCACTAAAAAACAAAAACTTGTGTCGAAGGGGACAGACACGAAGACGGAAAATCAGGCACTATAGACACTGTAATTCGATACGTTTAAGCTCTCCCTGAAATAGCCTCTCTCCTTAGATGGCCGATCTCGGGGAATTCGAAATGATCGAATTTTTGTGTATTTCTCTCTCGCGTTTCTTCTTTCGACCCAGCAGTCTAACAATGAGCCAGAAAAATTCCAGCATGGCCATTACAATGCAAAATAGAGAAGTTCACAACGCTGGAATGGCGCAGTGACTAGTAACCAAGTACAATCGCGGTTTTGAGCAGTGGCGTGGCGTGCTTTGCGATTTATCGATTGTTCTGGCATTTAAACCTATGGTAAAGAATCGATTATTAAGGTGCTCGCTGCGAACACCCTGTTTATCGATCCTTTTCCATAGGTTTAAACGGCATAACAATCGATTTATCGCAAAGCACGCCACGCCACTGGTTTTGAGGGTCATTGCGATCCGCGTCCGTCAAAAATAACTTCAAGAAATCCAACGCAGCCGCGCGAAGGAAAAGCGCCAATTGTTGCCAAATTTCACCCTGTAAAATATCTATTTTTGAGGATAGGTATAAATATTTTTGTTAGGAACTTTTAGGTACCTAGGATTTATTTGTTCACACAATTATCTGGAAAATCGGATGCATAATTTTCACTAATCTGTCTAACGATTTTAATTTTATCAAAGTTAATTCGACGACGTTCGAAGTTTTAGACGGGGTTCTTCCTTAGCGCAGCAGAACTACCGTGGGATTCCGAATCCTGCTGAAGTTATTAGAAGTTGTTAATCCGTTTGAGGATTCTCCAACCTTGAATGAGCATCGGGTGAGAGTTAGTACACATATATGCTCCAGGCTTTAAAATTTTCAGGGATTTTGGCCGAGTGGAGTCTGCTTCCGCAGAACCATTCGTCAGTTCCTCGAAAATTTGTCGTCACCGCCGGAACTCGAACCCGGGACGTTTTGGTCTAGAGTCAGACGCGCTGACCGCTAGGCCAACCTGCGGGGTGATTATTGAAATTGGTAGACAAAGCTATAGCCAAAGATGACAAGAAGGATTTGGCGGGATTCTATTGGTTGAAGCGGGTGATTGCGATGGAGGAAGGAGGTAGGTAATAGACTAACTAACGGCAACCCACGAGAGACCCTTCAGTTAGTCCATAATTTTCTCCCTTAAGTAGTCCACAGGAACCATCTATTTCAACCGATAGGATTGCCCCGTACTCCTTATGTCTTCTTTGTCTATCGCTTTGTCTATCGATTTCAACAATCAGCGGGCCGATTATTGAAATTGATAGACAAAGCTAAAGACAAAGAAGACATAGGGGGTATAAAGCAATCCTATTGGTTGAAATGGGTGGTTCTCATAGACTAAGGGGGAAAATGATTGACTAACTGTCGGGTCTCTCGTGGGTTGCCGTTAGTTAGTCTATTATCCACCTCCTTTGTCCATTGCAACCACCCGCTTCTACCAATAGGATCCCTCCAAATCCTTTTTGTCTTCTTTGTCTATTGCTTTGTCTATCAATTTCAATAATCAGACCGCTGCCCGCTGCCCGGCTCTTTGTTTCGTTTTTTTCGTTCTTATCCATTCCTCGTTCTATATAGTCCATTAATTGACCCCCTGTGTGATCCTATGTCAGGATAAAATCCCAAGATAGCCGTATCTCCACTACCCTCCATACTTTCACTACGTCGAAGAGTCCTCTCGATTTGGCCACGTCTGGCTGTTCCCCCGTCGTCGTCGCGTTGGTCCGCGACGTCTGACCTTGGGAAGCTCGATTTAGCGGACGCAGCGGGCACAGCGGTTGGCAGGAACGCCCAGTCGTCAATATCGTCGCCGTTTTCTTCGTCCGCGACCTCATCCGCGAAAGGAGACGGAGAGCTAATGAATGGATTCGCCAATTCTCCGCTCGATAAAATTCATTCCAATTAATGGACCGTCCGCCCGTAATTGTGTTATCGCCCGCCTGCGCGTTGGCGCGGCGCGTCCAGGTGCTACTCTGCCGAGGAAAAACGCCGTATGAACCTTCAGGTGTGGCCAAGCATCCTTTGATAAAACACGAATCTCCTGGTTTATGTATGAAAATGTTTCTTCCAATTTTTCAGATAATTTTTTTCGCGATTTCACCTGAAGTTCCTAAAAATTCCAACGGAAAATATTCATAACTTGCCTCAAAAATAAACATTTTTCCGAAGGTAATTCGGCAACTCTCGGATGTTCGTGCAGCGTTTTTACTTAACGCAGCTGTATTATTCGCAATCTGACTTCGTATGTGCAACTTCAAGGATGCGCGTATCTGCGCTAGACATCGAGGCTCAGATGGGCGCACAACCAGAACGGCTGACCCACCTTCCTAGGTGGTGGTATACGGATTCCTACCCGTATATCGTCGTTTTCGTTGAGAAAGAACGTAACTGCATTTCAAGGGTGCTAAATTCTCCCTCACGAATAGCGTTTCGACGGTGGAACTTCGAGACCACATATCGACGGTGAAACTACCAAACCACGTATCTCGTTTGCGGTGTTTAAAAATCTACGCTCACATTTTATTTTTTTGAAGTAGACCAAATCAATATCATTCCTTGAAATTTTCACGGAATTTTCTCCGCACAAAGAGGAAAAATCACAGAAATTTTCAAGACTGGATGTTAAGTAGTTTTTCATTTAAAAAATAAAGTATGACAGGAAGTCTGCGACGTCGCAAACCGAGATACGTGGTTTGGTAGTTTCACCGTCGATATCTCGTTTGCTGCGTTTCAAAATCCCCGCTCCTGTTTTATTTTCTCAGAGAAGAAGAAATCAACATCATCGACCTCAAGTTTTTTCTGAGTTTGCTTCACACAGGGAAGAAAAATCACCGAACTTTTTCAGAAATGACGTTGAGTAGTTCTCCATTCATAAAACAAAGAATGACAGGAAATCTGCAACGTCGCCAATCGAGATACGCGGTTTGAAAGTTTTACCGTCGATTTTCTCCAAGAAAATCTTGGGCATTTTAACACCCCTCCCCCCCCCGCCCCCAAATTGCTAACAGTAATTCTTGTGAAAAATTGAATCGTTTGAGTCAATTTTGCAACCTAGGAATGGAGTTAGTTCTTTCATGCGGGAAACAACGATATGTGGGAGACGTCGCCGGTGTATGTCCCTTTGAAGTAGCGGTGTGAAATCAGCAGCCTGATTCTGTGATTTGTCGGAAATGCAACGATTATTTTGGCCAGGGTGTCATTGTTTGAAAGGCCCCGAAAAACTCGGAAAAGTGACGTCACAAATAGGCAAAAAACCCCGGTTAAAGTCAGGGATAAAGAGCATACGGACCGAGAAATTAGAGACGGATAAAATTTTGCTTATATTTATGGAAATGGCGAATTTTTGAGAGTCTGTAACTCTTACGCCGAACGGCCACTTTTTCCCTTTTTCCATCGTCAGGTGGACAATGACGTAAACGCCTCTGTCATGAAGTCCGTATCGTGCTGTACTCTTCCGTGCTTAAGGAGAACGCCGCGGCCGTCTGATTATTTGGACGTCGCCAAGGCTCCCCCTGATGGATAGAAAATTTAGTTTTGTAAAAAATTAACAATATTTCTCTCGGAATTTTCAGGGATCCCAGATGAAATCGCAAAACAATTCTGTTAAAAATCGCGAGCAAATCATTCACAAGTTATCTTTTAAATTATTTATATTATCAAAGGAACTTTGGCAACGTCTTGCTGGCTCTTACGGAGTTCTTCCCTAGCACGGCACTATTGAACGGCGCATGAAATGCCAGAGGGGTTGGCGGTTCTTTCTAGCGCGGAACCGCTTACGACTTTAAGTGGAGGATGGAGGCATGCGCGTACCCGGACAGTTACAGACGGATCCCGTATCCAGCAACGTCATGCGTCACGAAAGCTCACAAGTGGTGTTTAAACTTGTCAACACGGGTACTTGTCGTCATACTTGCGGGGAACTTACGCTGTTGTCATTTTGGCGGAGCTAATTCCCATTTTTTGTCCCATGTAATACACTAAACGAAGAAAATTGAAATTCTCAACTCGGTTAGCGCCCTTTTAGACCCTGTAGCATTCTGTTTTTCTAGGGTCTGATTGTGGCAAAATCAACGTTAAATCAAGTTTAATTTTTTTTTTCTTTTTGTCGCACTACACAGAGAAAAGGCCAGCTATGGCTTACAAATCAAGTAGTGGTTTCTATGGAACATCACTAACAGCAGTAAAGGCAACATATAATAATAGCACATACACCTTTAGTGATGGTATACCTTAATATGGTACGAGATACATTAGTATGGTTCAGAGACGGAGAATCATAAGTTCATTTACGACTGTTAGTTGTTTTCCACATGAACCACGAATTGGTTTATAAAGCCATAGATTTTTTTCCGTACAGGTGGCTCTCTAAGCTTTCCAAGGGAACATCCAGATCCGTAGAAACATGTTGCCTAACAACAAAACTGCACAAGAAATATTTGGACTGCATTTTGCAAAAAGGAACCAAGAGCATTGCAATGTTTCTAAGATTGTGCAACTTCTCTTGTCTTGGAGGAAAAACCTGGTCATCTATAAACATTTTCTATTTCACACGCTAAAAACTGTAAAAAGACCAAAATTACCATGTAAATTTAATATTTTTGCATGATTACAGTAATTTTATTGCTTAGGGTGAAGTCACACAATCTTAGCAACATGGCAATGCTTCTGGTTCCTTTTTGCTAACTGCAATCCATTTGGAAAAGGAAATCCCAATTTTTCGCAAAGATTTCTCTGACTTCCATTCACCGGAAGCCACAGTCATGCTCCCGGCCCAGATCGGGAAAGTGCAATCTGTGCTGCACTGCAATTCTGTTGCAGCCGCAAAACTTGGTATCGGTATCCATCATTATCAATGACGTAACGCCCCCGCGCCATCTCGTTAGACAGTCCCAAGTTAAGACATTACTCCCGAGTCATGGGCTCATGGCGAGAGTTCGGCGTTGCATAAGGAAAAACGCCGTATGAACATTCGACAGTTGCCAAACTTCGTCCCATTAAATGTTTATTATTGAGGAGTCTTAATTGGATTGCATTTTGCAAAAAGGAACCACTAGCATTGCAATGTTGCTAAGATTGTGCAACTTCTTTTGTCTTGGAGGAAAACCCCGATTATCCATTCATAGTTTCCATTTTACTCGCTAAAAACTGCAAATTTAAGACAAAAATTACCATCTAAATTCCATAGTTTTTCACGATTTCCGCAATTTTATTGCAAAAGATGAAGTTGCACAATCTAAGCATCATTGCAATGCTAGTGGTTCCTTTTTGCAAAATGCAATCCAATTCAGGGTGTCTATCGTCAGTACTGACCGAAAAATATAAGGAAATTCGATGTCAAAAAGAAAATACCAAGGAAAAATCAGGAAAATCGGTCATGGATCAGGGAATTCTTTGTGCTTCGAGCAATTTTCAAACATTTGAATCAATTCATCGAATAGGAAATTTGATTTGAGAAGTCATATTATGAGTGTCCGTTTAATCACGCGGAAGGTTAGGAAATCTCATACTCAAAATCAGGAATATCCAAAATGAAATTTTGATAGACATCCAGTTTAAGAATATTTTCTCACTGAAAAGAACTCCGGTCGTGGAAGCCGTACTTATAGGCTGAATATATGTACCGTGCACGTTCCGGCCCAGAGGCCGAAAGTTCCGGGCGTAGCACCCGGAGCTATCGAAGCTACGGCTCCAGCAACCGGAAGTGTCGGTCTCTGAGTCCGGAACGGACGGTACGTCTATACATAGCCCGTAACTTTTTTTCAGTGCTCTTGAAATTTTCCGATCATACAGCTATGATTGCAAAAAATCCGTGAAAATCCGAAGAAAAATATTTACAAATTTCCTCGAAAATTCATATTTTATCGAAGGTTATGTGGCAACGTCTGAAGGTTCATGGGACGTTCTTCCCAAGCTCGGCAACATTGTGGTCCTCTCCCTCGTCCGGAGATAAATCACAAACTCCTTACGTCAGCCCTCGTTTTGACGGATCCTTACGTCACCTCGGCGCCGACTATGAGGTTTTGACGTTCCGCGGTTTCGTTGTGTAAACGGGACGGCGCGAAGACCGTGACTTTTCACGGGTTTGTCCGACGCCTACGAGTACAACTGGAGTCAATGGACGATCGGTATGGGTCAGTTCTTACAGCCGTTTAAGCATGGAGCAAGCATCTTCGGTTGAAGGATGACGTCATTCCGTACTCGATCGCATCATCAATGATATCAATTTGTAAAACTACCCCAGCACGATCAGAGATGCACGTGGAGTAACTGGTGCACAATCGATCATGTCTTAATTGTGTTGTTAAAGAAACTAGATTAACCCTCTATTCGTATCTCGGCATTGGTAGGAGCTTTTACTTTCGGGATTCCAACATTCAATGAGTCTTTTGCGCTGGTCACAGAATCGTGTTTTGATGCTTGATTCATGTAGATAAGCTAAAATTAAGAAGATCTGTCCAAACAGCAACTTTCTACGTTCAATATTAACCGAGATATCGCCCTTTGAAAAGTCGGGTTTTTGACGTCATCCACTGCGGTATTGGTAGTGACACCCTTGGTATCTTTCACCTTGCTTTTATCCGAGTTTCACGTTGAGTATCCAGCGCTAATGTGCGTTACACTGACCAATAAAAACAAGGCGGAAGAAACCAAGGGTGTCATCGCTGCGATGGATGACGTCAAAAACCCGACTTGAACCTTGAACCTTTGAATTTTCTCTAGATTTTTCTTGGCTTCCATTTGAATTGGAACAAAAAATAGTTAGTTGGTAGTTGTTTCACCTGGAAGTTGAAGCAGGGCAACGAAAGTGAATAAATTAGCGTTATCTAATGGTAATGGCACTGCGGCAGGCCGGCGTTTAGACGTTCTAACATCGATTTTCCTTGTTTACCTGCACTAAGTGCAACTGGCAGTCGTCCCATCGTCGATGCCCCAGGTTGGTTAAAGTCAGTAGTGCGAGGTTTTCAGAAACATATTGTATTGGTTTTTTATCGGGGGTTTGGAGGATTTTAAGGTGAAGCAGGGTTTCCAGCTGTTCGGAAAGTCAGTGAAAAGTCGGAAAACCTGGAAAGTCAGTGAATAACTTTGACCCGGAAGAGGCAGGGAAAGTCATAGAATTTTGTGAATACAGTGTGTTGGCGCAAGAAATTCAGCTTCGGCTGTCTTTTGAGAGAGGCTTAACAACTTCCGAGTGCCGGTGCCTATTTTCAAAAATTACGTCGTCCCTCTGACGCAAGGGCTCATCTCTATTTGAGCCCCGTAGAGCATTGAGTTATACGGAGAACAAAGGCTCACGTCGAAATTGAGGTATGACGTAACGTCAAAGGAGCGACGATTGGACATGCCAGAAGTTGAGATTTTCCCCATATTTTCGGTAAAGTCAGCGTATTCAAAAGAAACGAATCTGAGTGAAAGTATCGTTGATGGCCAGGGAAAGTCGAGGAGAAGTCAGGGAATCCGGATATTTTGGTGTCAGGGAAAAACAAAGTAAGTCAGAGAATTGGAAAATGAAGAATTTATGGAAATCCTTGTGAGGTCAAATAATTTTGGAACAACACTGGGAAAAAAAGTCTCTTGGATCCAGAGTCCAGACTTTTTGACTCTAAATTCGACAAGAAAAATACTCTTGGTTCAATCGGATTCTTACGCGAATCGAGAGCCACGCCTCTTGATTTAAGCCGATTTCCTTTTGATTCTAGCTAAAATCCAATTGAATCAAGCGTATTTTTTCTTGTCAAATTTATCAAGAGTCTGGACTTGAAACCTATGCGACTTTCCCTTCCAGTGAAAAGAGCAGGGACTTTTTTTCGCAAAGTCGAGAAGTTCCGAGTTCAACACACTGAAAAAAAAATCTCAGTGTATTAACGAAGAAAAGGGTAAAATTACCAAGAATTCAGGGTTCTATTTGATCCCAGTTTTTTCTTGGTAAAATTACCAGTTGTGGAATTGGTAATTTTACCGAGAAATCTCGGTAAAATTATTGGACTTTCTCGGTAATTTTACTGGACCTTGGTAAAAACGCCAATATTTTTTATCGACTGTGGTAAAATTACCGAGATAAAATGGCAAAGTTACCGGGAATCGGTTAAAAAAAGTGGTAAAAAAATCAAATAAAAGTGGTATTCTCACCTGAAAAAACAGTAAAAATACCGGTTTTTAGGTAAGCTTACCGGTCTGTCTTGGTAAAATTACCAATAATTGGTAAAAAAAAGTAAGATGGTAAAGGCACCAACGGACCTTGGTAAAAACGCCGAGAATTTTTTTTCAGTGCAGAACGTACAACCGCGTTCCCCGATGGGTCTCGCGAATTGGCGCGCTTCATGAGCGAGAGCAACAACACAAATTAGATCCTGCCTTCATCGGGTATTGTTTCCGCGGTGGGTAGCGGGGGGAGGGGGGGGGGGGCGAAACGTGCTGTGTCTCGTCGCCTCCCGTAATCCGTATCATCATCGATGACCTCCGAACGTGGCGGAAACTATAAAAATCGACGGAAATCGATGTTTCTGACGTCACGCCGTTGAGGCCGCACCGTGGGACCCCGAGAGCGGAAATTTGCAGAAACAATGAGCCGGGCTATTGTTCGATTTCGGCGACGTGCGTTGAATGGTCCGCGTTGAAAAAGTCGAAGATAATCGTTTGTTTTGACGCGTTCGGCCCAGATAGAAACGAAACGAGGGTGTGATAGGAATATGGGTCTTGCGAGTTGGTGACTCTATCAAAAGATATTCGAAAAATAATCTATACATATCATCTAACAATCGATTTTTTATCGAGGAATCGAAAAGAATCGGTACTTCGATGCCGATATCTCGATTTCCGCGTGAGTTTTGTTCTCCGTATTACTCTTTGCTTCCCGGGGCTCTTGTGGAAGTAGAGATACGCCCTTACGCCAGAGGAGTGTCATTTTGTGAAGGACCTTCCGGAGAAACAGCTCATGTCCATCAAGTGTCGTAGGATTGTGTAACTTCACCGTCCTTTTAATCCAATGAAAATTATTTTGGAAACTTATCTCAAATAGTTCGAATATTTTAGAAGCCAAACATAAGCATACTCTGTAATGTAAAATCATAAGAGTAACGAATAACACAAGAGGCGCGAAGCGCCTTGGGGGTTGAAACTCAATGCGGTCCGAGGGGTTGCTCCATAGAAAAACTGAAAGCTTCTAATTGACATCAAAAGCTGCGTAGTAACTTAGATACGGTAAATGCATTTCTGCCCTTTTTTTGAATGATGCTTCACATCACATCAGATAAGCGTGCTAGGGCCGAAACGCAAGAAGCTTTCGCAAAAACCTCCTAAGGCTCCATTAGAAGCTAGCCGCCGTGATAGGTTTGTGTCTTAGCTTTGAGGACGTAGCGTGCTCGTAGTTCGGACCAATATTTTTTTGAAATTTCGCCGTTGAAAGTAGAATACTCACTGACTTTTCCAGGATTGCCCTGGATTTTCCATCAAACAACTCTCGATGTCTCCGGTTCCGACACGACGCAAGTTTCGTTTCCTGGCGCATCGGCTCACTCCATCCCAGTTAAATAAAACCAGGCCCTTAAGGACACGAACAGGAGCACTGCCGTGCTAAAGAAGAACGCCGTATGAACCTCCAAGCGTTGCCAAACTTCCTTAAATAAAACTCGAATTTCCTGACGAATTTATGAATATTTTTCTTCCAATTTCTCCGATGATTTTTCTCGAAATTTTACCTGAAGTCCCTGAATCTCTCAAGGAAAAATATTCGTAACTTTCCACCAAAATAGTCATTTTACCGGAGGAAATGTGGCAACTCTCGAATGTTTATACGGCGTTTTTCCTCCAGGACACACGGAGCAATTCATGATCAAACGAGGCCGGGCCCCCATACGCCATTGTTTTCGCGAGAAACACTCGGGCTTGGGCCCTTCCTTCCGAAGCAAAAACCGCATACTGCCCCGGGATTCCAACAGGACTTGCGAGGTTCTCACCTCAGCGCGGGAGGGTGCGGGTAATGAGGTGTTCTGCTCGCGACGCCACGCCGCGCCGCGCCGCCGACTTCCGACAGTCTCGAAAAGAAACTTTCGCAACGACGACAACGAGGACGAGACAATACCCCATTTTGTTCGCGACGGCGTCCAGGATGTCGGAGTTTTTGTCACTTCGTCAATGAGCGAGGATCGATATGAGAACCCGGTATTGTGCGAGGTTTTATTGTTTTCGCGAATCGCGAGACAACGGCCGACTAATCAGTTCTAAAACGAGCATCGCCTTGCGTCAACATTCGGTGAACGATGGGAAAGAGGAAAGCTTCCGAGACGAGACACGTAGGGATGTCGGTACAGACTTGCGGAGGGGGGGGGGAGGCGGGCTGGAAAATTGCAAGATGGAAATGAAAAACGTCTCTTGGATCTAGAGTCCCTTTATACTGAGAGTCAAGCCAATGTGAATCCATTTCTGATTGGTTCCCGTATTTTAGGCCTTCACAGTGTCACAAACGGGAATAAAGATTACATTTTCACCGATTGTAAATATTATAATCTGGAATGGACCAGGGAATAACGGGTTCGGCAAGGAACAAACGGAATGAGAGAAGGAACGGAGAAAGGAATTTAAGAATGGGCCGATCAAAGATTACAAAAAATCGCTCAATTTCTGTAATCTTTATTCCCGTTTGTATAAAGGGACTCGACTTGGATCCAGAGTTCAGACTCTTAAAAAATGTGACAAGCAAAAATACACTTGATTCAATCGGATTTTTGCCTAATTGAATCGAGAGCCAAGCCTCCTAAATTCAGCGGATTTATTTCCTTTTGATTCAAGCAGATATCCGATCGAATCGAGAGTATTTTTTTTTCTTTTTTTTTTTTTGTCAAATTTGTCGAGGTTTTTGACTCCGCATTCAAGAGATTTTTTTCCAGTGTCTGGAAACGATGAATTTCCAGGAAATCAAGGACTAATGTGTGGAATGTGGGTGGGTGATCCGTGGTTAAACCGCCAGACTGCAGGAGTTTGCCCTAGAGATCAAAATAAGACTTCCTTCGCCTATGAAACATTTTCCGAAGATACTTTTTAAAGGGGCTACGCTACCTACAGCCTTCTCTCTCCACGTTCTGTCAGATTTTTTGTTTGTTTTTTGTATTTCAACGGCAGTAATGCGCTAAATCTCTTGAAATTTCGTAGGGTAATACGCTGAATTTATTCGTGACATTGGAGCAAGCGAAATCTCCGTTTAAATGGAGATTTCGGAAAGTTTCAGGCTGAAAGGGGGGGGGGGGTGTGTCTGAGGCTTTATAAAGACCAAAAACAAGTTTGGGTTTTGACTGAAAAGTGGAATTTTGCGGGCCCTCCAAAGCTCCGCTTTCGACTGAGATTTCGATTTCTCTAATGTCGCTACTCAATTCCGCGTGTAAAATCTTGGGTTCTTACTGCATACCAATTTTCATGAGTTTCGGTGCGTTACCATCGCCGAAATTCAGGAAAAGTATCATTACCGACGCAGTTTTCGGAAAGGCTTATGAACTATTTAAAAAGCTGCGCAATCAGTTCAAAAGTCACGTAATCGGGGCTACTCGAGCGTGCATTAAAATAAACGAGGCGTATTCAAATTCTCTCAAAATTCACGGTCCGATTAATGCTACTGGCACACGTCGGCTTCTGGAACAAACAATGGTGGTCGCTAACGTCCTGATACCATCTCGAGCATAATTCTGGACGATTTTGATGGCATCGGAGTGGCACGTTAAGCGAACGTTGTCGGGCAAACGTGCTTGCGCCGTTCTACGGAAAAGCGCCGTATGAGCATTCTAATGTTGCCAAATTTATTCAAATAAAAAAGTGATTATTAAGAGTGCAAAGTACGAAAAAATGTGATCGACATTTTGTGTCGAAATGGGAAGTAAAACACAAAGTAACTCAAACTTAAGTTAGATGTTCTTTGGGTTACTTTTACAAATCTTTGGGTTGAAAATTCGCAGCCTCGTGTGGAATTACAAAACTTGGTAAGCGCCATCTAGTGTTGCTGAGATTGTGCATGCAATTTCTCTCTGTGAAAAAAACAAAATGCCTTTGCGTCATCGACTTAGTATTGGGAAATTTTCTCTGAATTTTCGACTTATTTTCACGGCATGAACCATTCGACGTAGGCCACTGAATTTCCATTAAATGATAGAAACAGTGGCACCAGTCTAGGAACATCTTATGGCGCTTACTAGGTGTTGAACTTGCACTTCCTAGGTGACGTTGAGAAATTTTTTTTCAGAAGAAATTTGGCTACATCCGAATGTGTGTACGCTGTTTTTCCCTCGTTTGCGGTCGGTTTTGCGTTTTGATCACCTTCCGAAACTCGAACGGGCACGGAATTCGCTATCTTTGCATAATAAACGCGGCTTGGAAAAGAAAAATGAAATCAAAACGTGAGGGCTTCAGTGGAAATGTGGGCCACTAGTGTTTCCGGCACGCTTTTTGTTTTTGTTTTTTTTTTTTTTGAAACTACGACTTGTTTTGAATTTGGTGCACGAAGGATATTGAAGGAGGTTAACAGGACATGGTTCAGGTCTGTTGACTGAAATAATATTTATCCTCAATATTCGATGCCTTATGGAGAAAATATGCTAGGGGTATAAAATCAAACAGTAGCCTTATCACACGTAATAAATTGTAACTGCGTCTCGGTTTAAGTGCTCTCCAACCCGAGTCGAACCAGTCAGCCAACGGCTCAGCCAGTTTACACTGGCGCTCTTAAGTTCGTTCGCTTGAGGTGTAAATGAAGATTTCGCTTCAGCTGTTTACATAAATCCAGTAAGCTGACCCATTTTCTGTATCACTCTCGTTGTCAATATTTCTTTACCTTTTAGCTCCACTTTCGTTTTCGCACGGAATCTTTTCATCCTCTTGATGTATTTATGTAATTATTATTAGTTCAAGAAAATGTTTAAAGGAAGCTTTCAACTCTTTTCATCCTCTAATTCGCCATGTTTTCTTTAAAGGAATAAAGGAAGTCATTTCAGGCAAATATTAGAGAAAGCGAAAGATATTGAAAGGAGGCAAAATATGAACGCGGGAGTAGGAGCTATTCCAAAATCTCGAAAAATACCATAAAATCATTCAAATAATGTCCCTGTTTGCTTCCATTAATTCCCCACGGTTCAAAATATTGTTTTCTATGTTACTCGCTTAAAAAGCACCATAGACCACCCCATGTCTCTTTTGAACACTAGAGTCCCTTTATACTGAGAGTCAAGACAACACCCCCTCATGAAGTCACAAACGGGAATAAAGATTATAGAAATTGAACATTTTTCGTAATCTTTAATCGGCCCATTCTCAAATTCCTTTCTCCGTTCCTTCTCTCATTCCGTTTGTTCCTTGCCGAACCCGTAATTCCCTGGTCCATTCCAGAATATAATCTTTGCAGTCGGTGAAAATGTAATCTTTATTCCCTTTTGTGACACTGTGAAGGCCTAAAATACGGGGACCAATCAGAAATGGATTCACATTGTCTTGACTCTCAGTATAAAGGGACTCTATTGAACACCACACATCATATCAACCTTTTAATCTCAATAATTAGCAGTAATATCCAATCAGAATTTATAGCAGTCCTCTTAAGTCCTTAGGTGGAAATGTAAATTACCTTTACTTTACTTTAAACTTAGCACAAACATTAACTCTTATCTTTAAAGCAAAAGTTATACTTCCCGCTTCCTGTCATTCTCACGATTGACATTCCGTTTCCTATTGCATTAACAAAATGTACATTTGACAACCGTCTTCTTTTTATCTCTACATTTAGGTCAAACATTTTCTCGTGCCTGATAGCTTAGAGATTCTTCGAAGCCACATAAATCATATTATTTATTTTTTTAATTTAAAGAAAAATGTATTAAAATTAATAAAACAATTGTAACGAAGAACTTCAACTTTTGATAACCTAATCCTTTTTGCACATTTTTACCGGACCGGAAGTGATTAAATCGATTGGCTTAGTTTTTTATTCATGCAAGAGTGGCCTTTTCCTTCTTCTACGGGTTAACGCCACCATGCGTGACTATGAAGCGGCCTCTTGAAGAGTAAGCAGTTGCCACATTTTTCAACAAAATTCCAACATTTTCTTCGGATACACTATCCGGTTCCAAGAACATAATTAATGGAAAAAAAACCTTGAAACTTATTACTTATTCGTAAATGTGTCAACTATGATCCTGAACAGCATCAGAGGTAGCTTTACTGTAGGCAGGTAGGTTGGTGCAACTCTGATCGACCGCTCAGCTCTTCCGTGACTTGAATTTCTTTTTCCTTCTTTTTTTTAATTGATGCGGCATATTTTATTGCATATTCCTTAATTTCGTCTTCTACTCTAATTCTTGTTATTCCAAGTTATTCTCGAGCCCTCTCCGTGTTCCGGCGCGCAACTGGTTTTGATTCTGACCCAGATCTTTCTACCTACAGAAAATTCTACGGAACTGGGCTAACAATTCGATCACGAGGCATTTTGTTTCTAATTTTTCTCTTTCATTCATTATTTTATGTTCCCACAATCACTGCGCCGTTGATTTATCAAAAGGTCGCCTACGGTGGGCCCGAATGAATAGAAAACTTGTGACAGGCAGTAAAAAGCGTTCGTTAAAAACAATTTGCCTTTTTGATTATTTTATCTCTAAGCCCTAGCTTATTTAGCTACTTATCCTTTGAGTGTTCCTTCTTATAGAAATTTGAATTATTTGAGTTAATTTTGCAACCTTGGAATGGAGTTACCCTCCTCGTCCGAGAAACGGCGAATTGGCGTAAAGAATTCGATCGAAAATTGTGATATTCAACTTTTTGCTCTACTAATTTACTTTTTTTTTGTCTGTTACAGGTAAGAATTACACTAACCGGCATTTCTCAGCCTCAATGGCGTTTTTCACAGGTTGACACCGACGGGTTTTCTCCATTAAAATGTATGTAAAAGAATCGATATTATTTTATCGGATTAGGCTACCTCATCTATAATCGATAGTTTATGGTGAATTTAATGGGAGGGAAAACTAAGATGCCTCCTCGCTAGAATCGTCATTACTCCTTGCCTTATATTTTCAGCTTCCGGCCCAAGTATTACAAGCGCCATGCGACGTTTCGAAATTTCTGCCGCCATTTTATTTTTTACAGAGAACTTGTTTGTTAAATTTGTTTGAAAATTTCACTGAATTTTATCGGCAGCACAAAAAAAAATCAGAGAAATTTTCAGACAGCTCCGTTGAACAATTTCTCTGTAAAAAATTAAATGATGGCGGAAATTCTGAAACGTCGAATGGCATTTATGATAATTTGGCCGGAAGCTTACAATGTGGTGAGCTTTCCTTCAAGTTTCATAGAAATTTGTTGCTAAGGGTGCATCAGTTTTCACTGAGGGAATCTGAAAATCAAGGAGATCTTATGCATGTCATCGGATGAGAGCATATTTCGACAAGGAGCTTTCACCAGCTAAACCTCATTTCGACTCATTATACGCATGCTGTCTTCTTCTTGTTAATAATGAAGTCGCAATAGAGGCAAGTCATTCGGATCATTACTCAGTGCACTAATGAGCCAAGATCAAAATTTCGTGTCAATTATCTTACTTCTTTTGGTCTTACTTTTTCGCTTTCTTCGGTACAGCCAATCCTCAATTCCGAAAATCATTACTCTGAGAAATGTGAATCATTACCAGAAAGATAATTTTAATGGAATTTTGTGTCATCAATTTTAACTCTTGCGAATGTGACTAAATTATTATCTTATCACATAAAATTTGTCGCCGTCGTAAAGGAAAATGAAATGAGTCAAAATTGGACTACATTTTGCAATTATGGGCAACAATTGTATGTTCTTCTATAAGCACCTACCGGCACAGGGAAACTTATGACACTTACGCTGTTTCCAACATGAATTGTAGTTCCTAATTGCAAAATGCAGTCCAATTATTTCCATAATAACTTTTTATTTTTGTCAGTGAGATCTCTACCTCAGGCATGTGTCTTATCTCTGCAACAAAAAATGTGTCCTAATTCGAAGGCGCAAAATGAAATGTCTTGAAACAAAATTTGATGAGATATATTTTTGCTGTCTAAGTTTTGTAAAGTTGTATAGCATTTTCTGAGGCTGAGTAAGACACAACAAGTAAGCGAAAATTCTACAAGGAACTTTTGTTAGTGAAGACATTTGTCTCGCTAAAAGTGGTCCATCTATCTCCTCTATGCAGAGCCTTTCTTCTAGTAATTTTACTAAAGAGTTACAAATCCATTAAAAGAATATACCTCCCCTCCCTCCCCCTTGAAAAAAATTAAATTAAAAGATCAAAGTGTCGAGAATTTTGGCTCTCCTCACTACATTCACTCGGATCGGATCAGTCACCGATACGCCGAACTTTTTGCATTCCACCTCCTCGCTTTCCCATGCTGTCGTGCTGAGGAAAAACGCCGTATACGTCTTCAGACGTCGCCAAATTTCTTCTGATAAAATACAAAATTTCAAGGACACTTGTCGACACTTTTTACCCAATTTTTCAGACTGTTCAATTCGCAATTTATTCTCCAGTATCTGACAATTTCTAGAACAAATATTCATAAATTTCCTGAAAAATACATTTTTTTCAAAAGGAAATTTGGCAACATCCGGATGTTCATACGGCGTTATTCCTTAGCACGGCAGTATGCAATCCGGTCCCGCTTTAAGCTTACAAGGTATTACAAAGGATCCTACTTAGGAGCATTTTGAATGCCCAATGGCTTTCAGACGAGTATTCAATTATCAGTCCGAACCTTGTCAATGCCGGCCGGCCAGAGGCTCTTGACTCATGAAGCGGTCCACGTTAAAACCCAGTATGCCCATTTTCCGACGAGCCCTAAGTTCATAAGAATGACTGTATTCCAAGGCTCATCAGATAACGGACACCTTCAGTTTTAACATCGACTTATTCTTGATGAGTTGTGTTTCGTGTTGCGTTTGAACAATTAAACGTGGCGGCCGTTAGCGTTTTAGGCCACGGTTTCACAGGCAGCGCGATACGCGGATGTGGTCGCGCATGCGCGGAAGATCGGCCAGATGCAGTGATTTTAATCGGTCCATCGCAACTTGTATGAACGACCCAAATCATCTTTCAGTGGCAACGGACAAGTCGAGGTCAGGATAAGCGATCTAGAGACAAGATCCGTCACTATTTCGTGCTGCTTCAGTCTGTGTCTTTGAAAAGTAATAATTATAAATTGTAATTAACGAAAGGAGGTGGAGGTGACTTAAATTTTCCTCAAATTAGCCTGTTGCTACTTAAAAATGGGATTCGCTTTACCGATAGTTGTGTCAATGGACACACTGAGACTCAAAACTTCGGCTGTGGAAGCCGGACTTGCGAGCCATTTAGACATATCGTCCGCTCCGGGCTCAGAGGCAGTAAGTTCCAGGTGTGGCACCCATTGCCTCATCCGCCAGAATCTAAAGCAATTGAAGCCACGGCACCAGCGGGCTGGCGGGCTGATTATTGAAATTGATAGACAAAGCGATGGACAAGGAAGATTTAAGGAGTATGGAGCGATCCTATTGGTTGAAATGTGTGGTTCCCATAGACTAAGGGAGAAAATGATGGACTAATTATCGGGTTTCTCGTGACTTTCTGTTAGTCAGTCTATTACCTACCATCTTCGTCAATTGCAACCACCCGCTTCCACCAATAGGATCCCTCCATATCCCTTTTGGCTACCTTGTCTACAGCTTTGTCTATCAATTTCAATTATCGGCTTCGAGCACCCGGAACTTTTAGCCTCTGAGCCCGGAAGGGATAGAATCTCTATATTAGCCTGCAACTTTTTTTTAGTGCAAGTTTTGAAAATCACTGCACCCGGTACAGACTGCCGCTGCCGCGCGGTTGACCCCGCGTCGCGCGTTGCCCGTGAAACCGTGGCTTCACGGGCCGGACTCCCGACTCCCGACGACCAAGCGACCATTGTCGAGCGACGTTTCCCAGAATCGACGATTGCGTCTCCGAGTCGGACGCGCGACGTCCTTTTGTCCCATTCATCGGAATCATCGCCACCGGCTCGCTTTTCGCGACGCGACGCACCAGAACGCATCCGTCGTTCCCAGTCGGGAGACCCGTTCCCCGACTTACACCACGGCTGCCGTTTCTTGATGTAGAGTGACTTGAGCAAGAAAAGTCAGGGAAAACAGAAAAGTGTAGTCCTAATCCTAAAAAAGACTTGATTTCCGCAATCCTTCATGTTTGCAAGCATAACTCCTCGATAGTTCTTAATTTTGGTTCTTGTTCTTGAATACGCATATTTCTCAGGGTTGCCACAGTCAGGGAAAACCGGGAAAGGTCAGGGGATTTTTAAAAGTCAGGGAAAACCGGGCATTGTCAGGGAAAAATCACGAAAATGTCAGGGAAAATCTGTTAAAACATCTTTGTTTGCTTTCTAGGATGGGTTTGAGGTTTCGAACTACAAATTTTGGCTGAAAACTATTTTCAGTTATGTCTTCCTAACCATCTGTCATATCTTCAATTGTCAGGAAATTTCACCAAAATTTGTCCGCACTGGAAAAAAAACACATTGGATCCAGAGTCCAGACTCTTGAAAACATTGACAAGAAAAAATACTCTTGATTCAATCGGATTTTTGCTCGAATCAAAACGAAATCCGCTCAAATTAAGAGGCTTGGTTCTTGATTTAAGCTAGATTCTGATTGGATCAAGAGTAATTTTTCTTGTCGACGTTTTTAAGAGTCTGGACTCTAGATCCAATGTGTTTTTTTTCCAGTGTGAGAATTTCATTTTTCTAATTCGGTGGCAATCCGTCTACGCAGATTGTGGAGTTGGGAGTATGGATCTCGAACTCTTCAGATGCGCTCATCGTGATTTTTGAGACGTTTTCTAAAATAAATAACTCTTGTTTTTGCTCGCGCTGAAGTTTGCAACAGGCCAATGTCTCTTTGGAGAGCTTTGAACACTATTAATGATTCCCGTCGAGGATGGCAACGAAGCGGTTTCGTTTCCGCTGACTCGCGGCTCGCGCGTGTCCAGTCCGCCCTCGCGTTCCCATGCACGAGACTTTTCCCGGGCCGTTTTCACTCGCAACGCGACTGACGGTCGTCCGTGTTTTGCGTAAGTCGTCGGAACCCGAGTCCGAGTCACTGCGTCACTCCCGCAGACACGAGGCTCGTTTCGCGGAATCGTCATCGCCGTGATGCAACAACTCTTGTATCATTGTAAGGTTTAGTCCCTGTTCAAGTTGCCACTCAATGAAATGTACGGACAACTTCCCATCAAAACGAATGGGAACGACACAACACACAAGGTTCCTTCTAAGTCCCATTTAGTCCCGAGAAACAAATCGAGAGAGTTTGGAATTTAGGACTGCGTTTTGCAACTAGGAACGAATCCACATCAGCTATTGCCGTCTCATTGGGCAATTTAATTTTTACAAGAGAACTTGTGCGAATTTTTTGACAATTTTAAAGAAGCTGCTTCTTACTATGCTGAAAATTCCCTGTTTGCACCACAATTTTCATGTATGAAAGTAAAGTGCCCGATTAAATGTGGCAAAAGCTGATTAGGCTTGGTCCATTTCTACTTGACGCGGTCCAATTTCGACATTCATGTAAAAAACATTAAATCGACATCGTTGAGATACTCATACAAAGATCGTCAATACTGCTAATGTATCGTACTACTTTTTTCAATAGGAAACTCTTTTAACTTACTTACAAAAGCACATATCTGCACGGGGAAAGTAATGACACAGGTGTTCCTAAAAGGAGCCAGAAATAGTAGTTAGTTCCTTATGACAGAATGACAGAATGAGTCCTATTCATATTCAGCAGTTCTTTTCTTTTAAAGCTTCGACTCGGCTAGTCTTTCCAAGCGTGGCACTCAATTTTATCGCAAAACGCCATCTTATCGTCCGCAAAAGTTTACACAGAGAAAGGCAGTTACACGGAAAATCCCCAACTCTTGCAAAAACTCCGTTAAATCGGCATTTTGGCGGTCACTCGAAGTCACTTGTTTCACGCAGAGATTCCGGGAAGCGGAGAAATGATAAGAAAAAAGCGGCTCGGGCGGCCGTAAGAAGAAAGTGGGATTACGGGTAATTGCCTACCCCCACGCATCGCTCGTGAAACACGATCGTAAAACGCGATCGGTTTCGTAACGAAGACGATAGCGGAAAATTCGGAAGAGCTTAGGGGCAGCTTTACTACGAGCATCGGCGGGCCTCGTAAAACCGAGAGCCGGCCGGGGAAAGTTCGTCCTAAAGTTGCCAGGCTATGCCAATAAATGTGGATTTTTTACATGGATTTAAATGGGGGAAACTGCTGTTGTCTCAGCACGATCCGGCGACAATGGTTCGTCGTAAGATACGCCTCTGCGTTCGACCTCGGTACACGGACAAGAATCCGGGATAAGGTTAAGTTGATTGAATCCCGCTTTTGCGGAGTCTTACGAGATGGATGTCGACTCGACTTGCGTCAAAAATTCACCACGCCGTTTTTTTGAACGTGGGATTGAGTTCTCAACCCCCGCTTTCGTGGAACAAAAACCGCGCGTTTTCATGAATTGTATGATAAATTCTGTAACGAATTCCATCGAGGTGAAGGTACCAGCGGGCTGGTTATTGACATTGATAGATAAAGGTATGGACAAAACTGGGGGAAAAAAGTCTCTTAGATCCAGAATCCAGACTCTAAAAAAAAATTGACAAGAACAAATGAGGGACTTGGAGGACAAGGCGCATAAGTGCAGTTTTTGAAAACTTGAGATATTAATGATTTCAAGTAAAACTAGTCTTGGTGCATATACTGTGAAAAATTTGCTCCCAAATTAAAATTTTTAAGCTTCAAAAAGTCAGTTTGAACTTTCTTTCCGCCATAAGTATCCAGGGCTGGATTTAGGGGGTGGCCACATGGGCTGCAACCCATGGCGGCAAATTTTGCAATTTTTTTAAATTTAGGTGAAAAAAAAGGATTTAGAAAAAAAAAATTATCAATGAGAAAAGGAGATCAAATCTCCCTTTCCTCTGAGTGTAGTAATTTCCAATTTTGTCGTTTTTCGGTGATACAAGAGACAACATCTTTAATTAGTCGAGTTAAAGGAGGAACGAAACACGCTATTTGGCCTGGAGCTCAGCGCAGAGAGGAATGATAACGAGGATTTAAGATGAAAAGGACAAGCCCTCGGCGCGGCGGTCGGCATGTAACACATATTAGCGCCTACAAGACTGCATGAATACTTCACTCATTGCGCCAAACACAGTGCGGTCTAGAGCGATTGGCGTGAAACGCATAGCGCCTACAAGACTGCAGGAATACTTCACGCATTGCGCCAAACACAGGGCGATCAGCGCGGCGCAGCAGCGGAAGTTGAAATTATCAAACCACATTTATGTTTGTTCTTTCTTAATTTTATGGTTCAGTTCATATAAATGGAGGACCTTGTCCACACAGAGATTGGTTTATGGAACATAACTTTCGCGCAAAGTTCCATGAAATTTTGCTAGTAGTGTTGACAGGGCTTTCGCAAAAAATGTATCCAACACGAGTAGGTAAACGCGTCTTATGCACCCCTCTATCTCCGGCACGTTCACTTGATGGTTTTTATCGATGTTTCAAAACGAATTAGAAGGGGGCAGCAAAATACAGGCGGCCCATGGGCGGCAAGTAGGTAAATCCGGCCCTGTAAGGATCCATGTAATTTCGAAACTTCAAACACGTATTTCTCGAAGTATAAAAAACTGCACCTGTGCGCCTTGTCTTCCAAGCACCTCATATACTCCTAACTCAATCGGATTTCTATGCGTGAATCAAAATGAAATTCCCTTAAATTAAGAGGCTGGGCTATCGATTCAAGTAAAAATCCGCGTGAATCAAGTAAATGTTTTTCTTGTCGAATTATTAAGAGTCTCTACTCAGGATCGAAGAGACCTTTTTTTTAAAAAAAAAGACAAAGGAAATATGGAACCATCCTACTGGTGGAAGTGGGTAGTTGCTCCGTATGCTACGTTCGTAAGTTTCGGCTTCTGAGCCCGGAACGTACTGTATGCTTATACATGTAGTCCGTACGTACGGCTTTCACAGCCATACTTTTTCTCTCAGTGCAATATTTAAGTGACCGTGTAAATTGACTCAGAAGATGGAGTTGAGAGAAAACTAATCATGAGAAGCTTGAAGCTGGCACGGGCCAATGCGTAACCAGTAATGCGAGTATTGCCTTGGTCTTGGTGAAACAACTTATTACTGCCTTGCCATAGAAAAACGCCGTATAAGCATTCGAGGGTTGCCAAATTTCCCTCGATAAAACGATTATTTTTGAGGAAAGTTACGAATATTTTTCCTTGAAATTTTCAGGAACTTAAGGTGATTTCGTGAAAAAAATTATCTGAAAAATCGGATGAATAAGATTCATAAGTTTACCCTGCATTTCGTGTTTTATCAAAGGAAATTTGGCAACGCCTAAAGGTTTATACGACGTTTTTCCTTACCACGGCAGATTAGTAGAGATATCGCACCGAATGCTGCAGCGTGGCATAAGCATCCGGCGAAGAGGAAAGAGCTTGATGCAAAAACGGCTTTTTTCGCCCCCCCCTCTGGAAGTTCTTCAGACTTTGTCTATTGATTACTCATACTTGAGCGCTTCTTTTCCCAAATTTTCAGACCCCCAAAAAATTTTGGGGGGGAGCTAGGGGGGGTGGAAGTCAAAACCTGTGAACCTCGATATCTCTTGAACAAAGAAAGATATCGAGGTCCGGTTTGGACGAAAAATCGTCTAAAATTGCAGACTTTAAGATTCTAAAGGTCAAAATCCCGATATCACATTTTTAAGTCAACATATGTGCTTTTTTCCAGTTTTTAGGTCTAGAAAATTTCTTTTAAACGAAAAATTTACAAAGATCTCAATTTTTTATTTGAACCAAAACCAGTTTTTTAAATTGTTCGTCTTTTTCCGCATCCAACGAGTGGTCCATTAAGCTGGGGAACTAAACGGTTCCGGAGTTATGATCGATTGAAGTTTCGCTCAACGCGCGCCGACCGATTTTCACGCGCAAAAAAGTCGGATTTGACTGGTTATTAGATCAGATTGAATGTTCAAACTGAGCAAAATGCTTTATTAGGGACTCTTGAGGGTCGCTGAGTTCAGAAATTACCGATACTTCCAAATAATTTACGTTTTTAAAATTACAGCTCCGCAGCGCTATTTTAGAGGCCCACTGAGCGCCGACCGGCCGCTCAGTGGTCCTGTCCGAAGTTGCAATTTAAAAAACGTGAATTTTTTGGAAGTATCGGTAATTTCTGAACTCAGCGACCCTCAAGAGTCCCTAATAAAGCATTTTGCTCAGTTTGAACATTCAATCTGATCTAATAACCAGTCAAATCCGACTTTTTTGCGCGTGAAAATCGGTCGGCGCGCGTTGAGCGAAAACTTCAATCGATCATAACTCCGGAACCGTTTAGTTCCCCAGCTTAATGGACCACTCGTTGGATGCGGAAAAAGACGAACAATTTAAAAAACTGGTTTTGGTTCAAATAAAAAATTGAGATCTTTGTAAATTTTTCGTTTAAAAGAAATTTTCTAGACCTAAAAACTGGAAAAAAGCACATATGTTGACTTAAAAATGTGATATCGGGATTTTGACCTTTAGAATCTTAAAGTCTGCAATTTTAGACGATTTTTCGTCCAAACCGGACCTCGATATCTTTCTTTGTTCAAGAGATATCGAGGTTCACAGGTTTTGACTTCCACCCCCCCTAGCTCCCCCCCAAAATTTTTTGGGGGTCTGAAAATTTGGGAAAAGAAGCGCTCAAGTATGAGTAATCAATAGACAAAGTCTGAAGAACTTCCAGAGGGGGGGCGAAAAAAGCCGTTTTTGCATCAAGCTCTTTCCATCGATGAACCTCATAAGCCTCGCTCTTTTCTCTAAGCACGAAGCGTGTTATTGCTCATAATCGGTAAAACATTGTGCTGTTTCATCATTCGCAGCGCCAGCAGAATGAAAACGAGGTGAGATTTACGGAGGAAAACTGGAAGGTTTTACCCGTTGAAATTTACTTTGTATGGGATTCACACGGACCGGAAGATATTCCTTGAAAATATTGAATTCCATCAGTTACGCTCGTTGCAGAATCGCTATTTTTTGATGGCCGAATCATACAGATTAGTTAAAAATATTGAGACTTTTTCTATCTCCGAGTTTACAAGTTAAATATACATCGGAAATTTGACTTGTCAAAAAGACGATGGTTGACGTCCTGCACTGATAGTGTGCACCGTGGGTTTTTCTATTTTGGATCTATTGACCAGAGAGGCATTTTTTTTGTACTGGACATGCATAAAATTTAGATTTAAGAATCTCAGTACACTGAAAAAAAATTATCGGCGTTTTTACCAAGGTCCGATGGTACCTTTACCATCTCACTTTTTTTTACCAATTATTGGTAATTTTACCAAGACAGACTGGTAAGCTTACCTAAAAACCGGTATTTTTACTGTTTTTTTTTCGGGTAAGAATACCACTTTTATCGGTAATCAATTCCCGGTAACTTTGCCATTTTATCTCGGTAATTCTACCACAGTCGACAAAAAATATTGGCGTTTTTACTGGGGTCCAGTAAACTACCGAGAAAGTCGATAATTTTACCGGGATTTCTCGGTAAAATTACCAATTCCATAAATGGTAATTTTACCAAGAAACAACTAGGATCAAATAGAACCCTGAATTCTTGGTAATTTTACCCTTTTCTTAGTAAAAACACCGAGATTTTTTTTTCAGTGTAACCTCCGGTGCCGGTAAGCCATGGTGCGGGTGCCTCACTGAGATGAAATCCACCATCGCGCCAACCGGAAGACGATTTCCGGGTATTACTGAACGTAAAAACTTGGCCGTCATGTTACATACGCATTAACTTTTTTCTTTTTCTTAGCCTCGTGGTTTTACCATTTAAACACGATTCTACGACGAGCATCATTGCTCGATTCACTGGTCACGTTGTTCGCACGATCACTCTGAAAGGGCGCCTAATGAGCGAGAAAAAGTGATGCTGTTGAAGATAATGGCGAGCGCGAAATTTTGGGTCGGATCACGACACGGGACACGAACGCACGCTGCGTGCCGTGACGCGAAGATGTAGTGGAGCCAGGTGACGTAACCGATCCGCCAGTTGAAATACAAACGGCCGAATCGGTGGACATGTATTTCAGTGTATTAAGCCCGTTCAGTGCTGCCATTTATGTATGTGGATTGCCCATTTTTGAATACCGAAAGTTCTGTTTCTAGGGATGCGGAAAGTTTTTCGGCCAACGTAGTTGAGAGTGACCAGGGATGCTGGATTCACTTCGACAATGCGCGTTTGCAGTGATTTCCACTTAAATATAGCGTGTTCCCAGTAATTCTCTAAAAAGAGACGCGGGTCGCATTAATTTTCTAAAAACTCAACGCTTCCGCAGTAATTTTTCAAAAATTCAATACTCAAGCGCAGTAATTTGCTGAGAAATGCAATACTTACGCAGTAATTGTCTAAGAAATTCAACACTTACGCTGTAATTTTCTAAAAAGAATTCAGCGCTTTTGCACTACTTTTTTAGAAATCGGCGCGTTTGTTATATTTTTTTTTTTTCTAGAAAATAACAACATTCTCAATGATGATTATCCTTACGAAATCAGTTATCGTATGAATCAGTGCGTCGAGCATTAACTCTATACAATTAATCCGATTTTTTTATTCGTGCAACCGGACGTTCCGTTCATGTAACCGAACTTCTTTCATCAGTTATTTTAACCTCATAAGTTTGATTAAACGAACTGAAGGTTAAGTTTGATGGACCGAATAGTTGGGAATTGGAAGTGCATCTAGTTCTCCTGCACTTTATGAATATGCAATTTTATCCTCAAGAAAGTCAAAGTAGTTGTATCACGTGTCTCGGCCCATACAACTTTTCTACTCTGCGTTAAAATCTCTGAGTCAGCCGGAAAGAGCTTCCGTTCTCCTTCCTATCACGGAATTGCAGTTTTAATATAAAAGGACGTTCCCATAAAACTGGAAAATTTGTCTCCGTTTATGGACCCTCTGTTCGGGGTGTCTACAAGTCCGGAAAGTCCGGAAAAAGTTTCGATTTTCTAAAGGGGGGTGCGGAAGTACTGAAAAAGTGCGGAAACTTCGTAAAAGGTCCGGAATTTTTTTCATTTTTGGTCATTTTTTTCTCAATTTGAGCGAGAAATTCACACACATATAAGTCGCTTTACAGCACTCCCTCGCGCTCTACGACTCCTAACCTCCACTGCTCTCTTTCAAACCACAAATCTTGGGGGATTGAGAGAAAGAAATTCAAATTTTGCGATTGCGAGAAATTCAAATTTTTGAAATTTTTCGAATTTTGTCAAATGGAGGTACTGAAAAAGTACTGAATTTTTCCATTGAGGAGGTACTGACTTATTTGGGAATGTACTGAAAAAGTTCCGTAAAAGCACTGATTTTTGGCCCGCCTGTTTTAGTTGACACCCTGACCATATGTTTACCATTGATTCTAGTTTCTACCATGTTATTTTCAAACTGAACTGGCAACAGCGCATGCGCCGTGCGTATCGTGCCGCTCACGCATGCGCCCGGCGTCATGTTGCGTCTCGAGCCACCCGCATCCTCGAGTTTCGACCTATTACGCTGAGTTATGATTAATCGCACTGCGGAGAATTATTTAGCAATATTGACAAAGCTAAGCGCCCGTCTGCCGTGTGCCGTGTAGTCCGTGGCCGCCGCGAAGTTAACTTAACGCCCGGCCCGTTTTCAAAGAGCCATTCAAACTTTCTCCATCTCCCGGGTCTCCTCAACCTATTGGCCGCTATTATTTTTGCTGGAGCGCGGTTTATTTATAGGACCGTTAAAGCCTTTAAGACTTCAGCGGTGGAAATTACGGATACGGATCGTGTTACGGAAAAGAAAGAATTATAGACTTTACTGTACTTTTTGGCGTTTCCCCTCCCCTTATTTTTTTTCCTTTGAAGTACCTGCATTAGTTTAAAAAGGCCCTTTAGGGTCCTCACTGTTATATCAATTAGCCACGGATCTGGAACAGTAGCGTGGCGTGAATGATCGATTATCATTACTTCCCCATTTGAATCCGTGGTAAAGAATCTATTATTAAGGTGTTCGCTGCGAACACCCTGTTAATCGATCCTTTTCCATAGGTTTAAATGAAAGATCAATCGATATATCGCAAAGCACGGCACGCCACTGATCTAGAAACACTGACGGCGTCAAGCATTTTCCAGCTACATTCAGTTTAGCATAACATGCACAAGGGAAACATATGATTCAATTTGTATAATCGAACGAATGTCACTTCATTCGTGCAAAAAATCAGGGAGCCTTATTTTAAAAATCAGGAAAAATCAGGAAAATATCAGAAAATCCAATGCATGGACTGCATGACAAGTCCTGAACTAATGGGCAAGATTAAATTTGACAATTTTCACTCCCGTTGGACCAACAGGGATGAACCTGACAACTCGCCAAGCGGAACCAGTCAGAGTCGGTTTGCCTCCGTGCATGGTGAGGCGTGAAAGGTCGATCATCGACATATTTCCCTATTTGAAGCTATGGTAAAGAATCGATTATTAAGGTGTCTTATCGATCCTTTTCCATACGTTTAAACAGCAGAAATTGATTTACCGCAATGGACGCTGCGCCATTCTGACGTGCCAAGGCAGAACGCCGTATGAACATTCGAGAGTTGCCAAATTTCTGTAGATTTTCTCCATGTATTTTTGGAAACATTCCTGCACATTTCCCCTTGAAATTTTCAGATATTTTAGATTAAATTGCGTACAAAACTGTCTGAAATTTTTGGAAAATAATATTCCCAATTTTCCCAGTAATTTCGGTTTTTATCGAAGGAAATTGGCAACGTCTGAAGGCTCATTCGGCGTTTTTCCTCAGTACGGCATGCAGCATTGGTCTGCCTGTACAGACACAAACCGTGAGTGGATCAAGTGCGTATATAAATATTTATGCCTCTGTGAATGGGGTAACAACTCGACTGATGCATTTCTGGCGTCGCCGACTCGTGTAATAAGTGCAGTTATGTAAATCCGTCAGTCCGTCACTCATCCAGTCATCGCGACCGATACCAAACGTATGTTTACCGCTCAGGCTCCATGGCGCCCCCCCCTTCCCCCCTTCGTGGCGTCGGGGCGCTTCCTGACCGCCCAGACGCCCGCCCGACGTCGCTGACGTCCAAGAGGCGGATTTTCGGAAAACCCCTTTTCATCGCGCTCAAGGTCCTACCCCCCTATTGGCGGCGTCTTCGTGAATATAGTCATTAGTTCGAGTGGTGACTGCGGCGAAGGACGCGGAAGAAGATGTTTGTAACGAAACAGTATCGACTCAGTTTAAGAGGCGAAAATACCAAGTTGCAGTTCGGAAAAACATGAGTCAGAAGTAGTTTTGAATTCTACCAATTGTCAATATCCTCCTACTAAACATTCAGAACGGAGGAAAAATATTTGAATCCCCTCTGGATATCCTACCTTATGATTTATTAAACAATAGCGTTAGATTTAGGCCTGTTTCGAGGATTCAACTTTGAAAATGTCGCATTTAAATGTCAAAAGTATGTTTACGAAGGGGAAGAGGACACTCTACAAATCTTTCGTAAATAATTGAGTTTTTTGAGATTTTGAGAACCGGCTACATCGTAATACATTTAAGCGATCAATTCATTTTTGGAAAATTGACAATGTCGCGATAAGCGACGCTTGAATTTTATGTTACACCTCAATTTAAGTTGAGAAGCAATTAGGAGCAAACCGCCCTCCACTAGTATTGCATTCGACAAACAATGCACCGATTTCATGTTAACTTCTGGATGTAAATATATGGGCTCTACGGATGTCCCTGCTGCATAAGCACAAACATGAAGGCGTTTTGACTTTCCAGGTACTCACTGCACCGCCTCATCTGCGGCGTAAGGCGGCAGGCTGTACTGTGAGGATCCAAAATGATATCTTTTAATTCTTACTACGAAATACCTCTAAGGCACGAGTAGTTAATCGATAAATCATGGGTTGATTGACACGACTTTATCAGCATAGCAATTACCGACAGATTCTATGGCAACAAATACCGTAACTTTTATCGGATCCCCGAAAAGTGTTGTAGAAGCTACCAGAGGTCCGGTTATCTTCCCCTCACCTCACAGCACCACTGCGTCCAAAATCAAGCAGACTCAAAGCAAATATGTCATACTTTTTTTTCAGCGCATACCAATAAATCATCTAAAGCACCAATGATACTCACATCCTTCGTATGGGTGTATTATTCCTTCATATATTATTCGTGCCTGAACGCCCTGGGGGGAGGGGGGGGGGTGTAGACAACGCTGAGAGATGTCTTTGTGGTGTAAACTAAGAATTGAAAGCTCTGTGTCATTTTAGATCCTCGCAGCACAGCGCAGCGCGCTGCGCTGCTGGTGAAGTGGCGAGTGCCAGGAGCGTTAAAACGCCTTCACTCCCGTGCATATGCAACACGGACATCCGTGGAGCTCGAATAGTTGTATCCAGGCGCTATAATGACATTTGTTTAGTTTTCGTCGCATGCGATGGTCAGTGGTGGCGCGTGGTTCGTTTCTCGAACATATTGATCAATTCCAGCGTTGCCCATTGAGCTGATGAAGTAAATCATGACTTTGTTTTATTGGGACAGTGTCAATTTTCCAAAAAATTCTTTGATTGCTCAAATATATTACGACGGCACTGGCAAAAAAGTCTCTTGGATCGAGAGTCCAGACTCTTTAATAATTTGACAACAAAAAGTACCCTTGATTCAATCGGAGTTCTGAATAAATTTTGAGCCAAGACTTCGTTTAAGCTGATTTCCTCTCGATTTAAGCAACTGTTCGATCGAATCTGGAGTATTTTTTCTTGCCAATTTTTTTAAGAGTCTGGACTCCAGAAGACTTTTTTTTTTTTTTTTTTCAAGTGTTGCCCCCTGAAATGTGAGCAGGAGCAAATTCCACGCACAAAATCTCAGATAAGGAGTTGACAAATATCAAGTAAAATGCTTCTACTTGTGTTAACCTTTATTTGCAGATCTGCGCCTCCGAACAACGAAATTATGAAATGTCCAGGTTCGTTTCGATGAAAAATCGTTTCATAAGTCGGAGAATACAAGAGGAGCGGAAAAGTTAAAATCCGCAAGCGTGATAGATTATGCATGCAACAAATGAAGGAGATTACAAGGTAAACCATCTCCTTCTCCGCTAGAAACCAGTTTTCCGAGGGAAAAGCCCGCACAGGTGAGGGATATAAAATGTGCGCCGAGCAATTTGTCTTCAGCACGAGTGTGGAATCTCCGTTCTCTGAAACCCCCTAATTTTGAGACCAGCTCTTTTACTCGCCTCTTTGCAGGGGGCGCTTGAAAAAAAAAGAAAAAAAAAGGAAAAAAGGAAACTTCAACTCTACTTTCATTTCGTGTGCTCTAGCGCCTGCTGATTAATTATTCAACGTTCCCTTTTCATACTCCTTCTCCTCATTCCTTTTCCCGCTTTAGTATGCTTGCAATAGACAAATAGCAATTAAAGCGACGCTATCACTACCTAACACGCCTCCAGAAGGAACTCAACGTGCCGCTGAGAAGCAGAATTTCGTTGACACTACTTTCAACTGAAAATCGTTACTGAGACAAGAAAAGCGGAACTGGGCGTCCACACACCTCAGGAGTTAAAAAAGTCCAATTTTCCCAGGTTTTCCCAAGTAAACAGCGGGTCTACTTTCAACAGTTCAATGTTATCAGGAAAAATCAGAAAAGTATCAGAAAAATCGGCCACGGACCAGGAAACGCCAAGTGTTCAAACATTTGATCGATTTCATTAAAAATGTTGGTTTTTAAACGAGTGTCAGTTTATCAGCGCGAAAAATCATGAAATTTCATCTGCATGAAATATCAGGAAAATTCAAAATTAAATTTTAGTAGACACCCTAATAAATAAAAGAAAACTCATAGATTTTATCAATGAATAATGCGCTAAAAAAATAGGGATTTCGACGGTTTATTCGTTTCTTAGTCGATCTCCAATTTTTAGAAACTGTTTGAATGTCAGATTCATTAGGGCCGTTTACAATAATACATAAGCTCTTGAGGTCTGAAAGAGCATCACGCCGTTTTGTTCTTACGTTCTTAAGGATGGGGGGGGGGGGACCTTCGTCACAAAAGCGTTGCGGGGGAGGTGTCGAAAAATCCAGGAAGCTTTATATATTTTCTGAATTAACGATTTAGAGTAGTTAGACTTACCCAAGAAAACTTCAAATATTGTAACTTGATGAAAAGTTCCATTTAATTTCCTCAGTACTTAAGGGCTTTTTCATGGACGGTATTCTCTCTTGCGTTGAAAAGCCTCGTTTTTTCAGTCGAAAGTTTTTAAAAACAGAAGGGTTGCAAAAAGTTCGTCGCAAGTCACGAATTTTCTCTCCATCCTTTAACACGTACAAACAAAACGTCGTAACACTCTTTCCAACCTCTCATAGCGTTACGTCGTTACGTATTTTACATTCTTTGCTAATCTCTCGCATAGGCAGCTTCGACATACCTTTCGGATGAAAGCGATGGTACAACATGCTAAGCGAGGAAGGTGTTGGTACATCGCACTTACGTCTTTATATAACAAGCGCGGAATTCGGTGCCTTCTTTTTCATCCTGGAATCAAAATTTAAGTATTTTGAACTCGTCTCGCGGCCGTCTTCGAAGCAACGACGAACTCTTGCGCAAGGACAATAAAATCATGCCTCTGATGAGTTTCTGACGGTAACCGGTGGCAAGCCATATGCTGTACTCGGGCGGCGCCAAATAAACGCCTTATTTAGCAGAAACCAATTAACTTCAGCGGGAACAGCGTGTAGATGCGCGATTCTTGCTTAGCATGGTAGAATTTCTCAAAGACCAAATGTCCATTTTTGGATGAGCCCAAGCTACGCGAGATTACCACCGTTTTGAGATTCATCTAGAATACGGATTTGTGATGTTTTAGAAGCAATTCGTCGGAATAATAGTGGGGCCGAGTTGAATCGCCAAATATGGCTCAGATTCGGTCGCGTTCGTCCCCGAGAATACCCTAGCGTGTGAACTTCGAGACCGGGTGTACCGTGGGTGCATGGCTCGGGGCCAGGATTGCCAAATCGCGGATTTTTGGCGGGTAAAGTAACGTGGATCGCGTGTGTTTTTTCCCGGTTCCGCAACCCCGCTCGGTGCACGGCAACTGTGCCATGCCTCGACTCTGTCCCACTTTCGTGCGTGACTCCCCGAGTCCGCGCGCCGTTCCCCACAACAGCATTGGCAGTAAGTGCTAAAGATGGGTCACCAGAGTGCCCCCCCCCCCCCCCCCCCCCCGGTCCGTTTATATATTTTCTTTCTTTTTTTGTATTTTAGATTAATATTCTCCCTAATAATTTTGAATCTCGAGTGTTCTTTAACACCTATTTACTAAAAAACTAACAAACAAATAAACAAAACTAAAAACGTTACTTGCTTAATAGAAATGTATCATTAGAGGCGTTATTTGGTAAACTAATATCCCCACCCCCCTGCGTTTTAAAATTAACATTTTTAGAGGTAATTTTCGCAGGACCGCTAATTCGTCGCCTTCCTGACATGTGGGCGTAACTACACTCTGCAATGAACCCTGTCTCCATACAACTCAATGCTTCTCTAGGCTCTTCTCAATATGTAGTGAAGCCCTTATGTCAGCCAAGCAACGAATTGGAGCAATGCAGAGAGGCGGTTGTCCTCAGTGTTTGAAATTGGACCTTTCTAAGGACAATTTTTGTCCTTAGAGGGCAAACTTAAGTATTATTCTAAGTTACCCCCTTTATTTACCCTTAAATTGATATGAACTTTTTCTACCGCACTTTTTGCCCTTTCTGGACTCGGCTGTCATGGCGCTCTTGCAGTTTCGATCAATTTTAGGTTAATGGCCAAAACTTCTTTTATCTCCCTCCCCTCAAGCGAATTTCATGTTCTTTCCTTAACTTTTGAGATCCCACCCCACGATCAGGCTGAAATGACGCCCATTTGGCAGATTATTAAACAAATGCCATTGACATTTCGGATCATTCACTTGCAGATTTCGAAGTTACATCCCTATTTCCCTAAGTTGAATGTATTTATGCTAAAAGGAACTATGTTGCATGTAAACCCTATGCACATAATTCCTTGTTGCATGAATACATCCAGTTCGTCTTTGCCTTTTACCCTCAACCTCGAGAATGACGTCACCTGCAGCGTCCTGGCGGGATAGTTCCGATCGACTCATCGAGGGTTTGCATTATTGACTGCTTGTTTTTCCCAGACTAAGGCGGATGGGAGGAACCGTAATGAACGAAAAGCTGTGAAGTACTCTTCAAACACCTGAGTCTAGTCTGGCGTCTGGGAAGTTTAAGCGGTTGTTACGCGCTCCGAGGAGCCGCGCCAAGCGCGAAGGACGCTGAGAGTTCGTTGCCTCTCCATGGAAATCGTAATTTGTTTTCTTTCTCGAGTCGAGCCGAGCTCTGCTCTGGAATATTTAACTCATCCGCTCGCTCCGTCGTCCTTGAAGACAGACGATATTCAGATGGAGAGATTATATTGATTCCTCTCAAAAACAAAAGCGATGTCTTTGTCAGTGCATTGCCGTTGTCGGCGACCAAGTTCGAAGAAATCGAAAGAGGAATAATATTTATGTAGCTCACCTTCCGATGGAAGTTTTCAAAATTTGAAGCCTTGCGAACAGCGGCCGTGATAACGTAGCCATAGACTTTTCAGAGGTGTCAAGCAGTGTTCGAAACTCACCTTGGAGTTTTAGGAGCCATGTGGCGCATAAAGCCCGATTTTTAGGCGCCACTGAAGATTTTTTAGGGGCCAAATTGACTTTACGCGTATATATTACGGCGCATTTAGTAAAAAGCTAGACTCAAGATGCTTTCGTAACAGAACTAGTGAGAAGTTGTAACTTGGGGAAGACAAAAGCACAAATGATGAAATCGGGAAGAATAGAAAAAGCTTTCAATTGTGATGCTGAAAATTTCGAATAATCACCTAATATGAAGATTCGGATTTTAAGGGGGCAATTCTTAGGGGCCACGTCGGCGCAGAGCCTTCATTTTTTAGGCGCCATGGCCGATTTTTAGGCGCATTTGGCGCGTTGGCGCCTGTGAGTTTCGAACACTGTTTATGTAGCTTACCTTTCGATGGAGATTTTCAAAATTTGAAGCCTTGCTGACAGTGGCCTTGATGACGTAGCCATAGACTTTTCAGAGGTGTCAAGAGGTCTAGTTTTTGAAAATTTCGCTGTGAAACATCGAATTTAACGCTGCAATATTGATTTTTCACGGTTAACTTCCAAAATCAATGTTTTTATGCTTACTTCCTTATCTTTAATGACTGAAGCATGTTTATTACTTTAAAGATAAGATTGAAGTCGGAATATTTTTGTGCCATGACTGCTTTCGCATGCATCGGAATTATTTAGCAGTCGTAGGAGTAATATGCGTTTATTTGAAAGCGTGCCTAAGCAACTATGCGGCCATTGACATCTATGTCGGCAGGTTCTAGGTTTTGTTGCTATAAATAGAAGTTTGCGCTCTCATAGTCTTGAATGTTGGTGCTTCCAGCGAATGACGATAGACGATGATGCATAAAATTCGTTTCTGAATTGCAGCGTTTAAATATCTACGATCTATGTTTAAATTTTTTGAAGGAAATCCAATCAAAATGTTACCTTATGATTTTCTGAAATATTTTTAGAATTACCGAAGAAAATTCACAACAAATTTCAGTGAAAACTGTCACTTAGGTTTCTTTTGAAACAAGAAAATATTTTGGTGGAGTCTCACAACGTCGCAATCGTATGCCGTAGCCATCGATGAGAAGTGTGATACATTTTTTAACATAAACATTAAGAAGTTAGGGAAATATCGGAAAGTTTTGAAATCCAAAAAATCTTGTTAACATCCTTGAGTTACCTTTTTTTTTTTGGAAATGTTTCGGATCTTCGATTCAGCCTGACGTATTTGAAATGGACCGTATGTTCTCACCCTTTGAGTTTTAAGAGTGTTCCGATGTGACAACACTGTGGACCGGCACCGGCAGTTATTAATCCATGCAGTTTGATTGGAGCTCGATTTTTCGACTATTATTACTTGCATCTGCGGCACTTCTCTGCAGCGGTCAGTATAATCGATGACAGCAGAGTTCATTGGCATTCCAGGAACGGTTTGTCATTCGTCTCGGAATGAAAACATCATCGGAGCAATGCACACTCGCCTTCGAAGTATCAAACACAAGTATCGATGACTGAAGGAAAATTTATGATCCCATAAATTGTCCAATATTAAAAAAGCGTTATTTGGTTCACCCTTGTATTCGAAACAAGGTCGGCGGGGGAATGAATAATCACGTAACCCGATTGCAGTGTTTTGAAGCTTCCGATCCTTCCTAATCTCTTCAAGAGAATTTTACCGGGCAATAGTGCACCAATTTTTCAGGCTTTTTTCGTCAAAGGTTACAGAAAAATCATACCTAGTGATGGTCAGTCATCAATGGTACAGGGAAGCAAATTGTTACGTCTTGAAAATTTTGGTGAAGCTCTCATTGATTTCAAAGAATGCACGCACAAAACTGCAAAGTAGAATGTTCAGTATTTATATTTTTGAAAAATGGAAGAGCGTGTGGTTTAATGTAGTTAGGAATATCATTTCTTTAGTATTCTCCAGTAGTTCAGTAGTTTTTTCTTTAGTATTTTTTTAGTTCTCCGATTCTCTAAGAATTGATTTTTGTGGCAGTCATATGTAAAGATCTACCAGGTCGAATGCTTTGATTCTGGCGACTATTAGAAGGTCTATCTCTTGATGAACCCTTTATCTTCAAGTTTTCGAACCATGAACCAGGTCCTCGTTGACGTAAAGCTTTTCTCTGACTCCCCCTCAATGCCTCAGCGCTGCCATGCCAAGGAAAAACGCCGCATGAACCTTCAGGCGTTGCCAAATTTACTTTGATAAAATACAAATTTAAAGAGAAATTCGTGAATATTTGTCCTCAAATTATTCAGATTTTTTCATTCGCAGCCAGATCTAAATTATCTGCAAATTTCAAGAGAGAATATCCTTGACTTTCCTCAAAAAGTGCTACTTTTAACGGAGGAAATTCGGCAACTCTCGAATGTTCATACGGCGTTCTTCCTTAGCACGACCGAGCGCCCATACGGGGTTGGGCTGACTAGCAGCCAGAAAAGAATCCATTGTCACCTCCCTGACGAGCCCTTAATGCTTGAACTATAACCCTGCGAAATGACTTTCCGTGCGTATCCTTCCTTGACTCCTCGCCTATTTATGCTAACGGAGCGCTCAGCCTTTCCAGCCGTACTGCCAAAGGCCCACAAATCATTTTCTTTATTGAATTTGTGCCAACGCCCTTCCTCGCCTCCGCCGATCCTCAAAATCCGACGTGTAAACCGGCTTCGAAACGATTCCACCTCCTCCCACGCGCCCTCTCGGCGACGAGAGGAACCCGGACGAAGGTCAAGCTTTTGTTGGTTCACCGTTTTCCACCGACCAACCTCGCGGTTATCGGTGAGAATAACGAGTACTTTATGCTAAACGGGACCGAGTCGAGGTTAAGTTGGGACACGCACAATTCCCAGACTATTACACCCCCTCCTCCTCCCCCCGCGCCCCCTCCCGCGTAATTAAGATTTTATGTAAGCAATGAGCGTCTAACTGGGTCATTTGAGTGAGTTATGCCCCGGTGCCACGACAGCTTATCCTTTGCCTGTCGCTAATTGCCAGGCAGTCCAGCTCTGTCACGGCCCTAGGTGCCACCTCTCGAGGCACTTCCTACTGATCGGTCGACATTTTGGATGTGTGTACCGGAACCGAAGCCGGACAGACCATTGGAGGGTCGACACTGGTGAATCAATCAGAGCAGCTCGATGGTCAACGAAGAGCAGCTCGATGGTCAACGAATGTGACGATCAGAATTTTTCAGCTTTCGATGCCGAATTGTTTGACCTCTAGTCAAGTCCTAAAGTTCAGGAGAAATAATTTGAGGGATACAAAGGATTTTTTTTCACATACAAAGGTTCTCACGTGACCCCCCCCCCCCCCCAATTACAAATTCCCAGTTGCGAATTGATTGCGTAAGATAAAAAAAGAATGTCTAGACAATGAAATCTAGTTTTTTCCCATCGAAACAAGAAAAAAACGTTCGAACAACATGAAATAGATGTTTTTTTTTTTTTGCTAGAGGTAGAGTATTCTAATTGCGGCGATAGAAGTATTACCCAACGCAATCGTGGACGGTAGACACATCGCAATCGAGCGGTTTCATCGTCACTGATTTCATCGGCTAATCCTGATTTTGACCCTACTAATTGGACGAATTTCAGCGGAATCACCCAAACTGCATTTCACGTTGCCTGATCTTCTCTCTTGTTTTATTTCTAATTTTTTAACAGAAAACAAAACAACTCTCTGTGAATTTTTCCTCTAGATTATGAAACATCATTTCAGGTTTCAGTGATGTTTTACAAGTAGAACACGAGAGAAAATTAGGCAGCATCTGATGTAGTTAGGCTGTTTTTGCCTAAATCTGTCCAATTAAGTCGGCAACACCGATTATAGCGTTACCGTAAAGAATTTTAGTGTTCTGCGGGTTGCGGAACCAGCTTGTCGTCGTCATGGCAACGGTAGACGCCACCAGACCGAACGGTTCATTCAAGTGTGCCGCTTCTGATGGCGGTGCGCTCCGGTAATGTGGAGCGGTGGAACGCTGAGTCAGGCCGGAGACGCATAGAAACAACTCGTAAAATTGGGTAATTAGTGAATACCGTCCGCAAAGGAACGCGCTGAAGCATCTCTGATCACCTGAAATTCTGGGTTATAAGTGCGTCCGTTGCCGCTGACTAGGAAGAGACTGCCGGAGATATAGAAGAGGATTCCTCCATCAGCCTCTCAGCGAAAAGTTTAAATTTCTATCTTTTTTTACCATAAATCCCCTCCCAGTTGCAGGCTGCAACCTCTTGTGTATCGTTGAGCTGTGTGTTGCAAAAAGGTTTGGCGGACAAGCCGATGTTCCGCTCATTTGGTGGCACACTGTTGAATTTTTAGCTCAACAGCCAACAAGAGGGTAAGTTGGAGGATGCGGTCGAAAGACGTTCACCGAATAGACGAAGAGAGGCTAGTAAAAATTCCTTAGGGTGTCTAGAAGTCCGTAATTTCCGGAAATAGCACTGGTTTTTTAAGGGCGGTCCGGAAGTACTGAAAATTTCGCAAGAAGATCCGGAAATTTTTCCCTCATACCACGAGTGTTTCTTACTAAAGGCTGGAAAGTATGTAAGCACCAACGTGTTGATTCTTAGAGAAGTATTTACCTGCAAGATCGCGATTGTGCAGTTTGTTAATCTTTAAGTCACCAATGAAAGTTTGTGTCCACATAATTTTTGTTGCAATTCGAGCGTGGATTGCAAATTTTCGAACTTTTAAGAATTTCGTCGAATGGAGGATTGGAGGTTCTGAAAAAGAACTGAATTTTTCTGTTGAGTAGGTAACGACTTTCTTGGAAATGTACTAAAAATTATTGTAAAAGTACTGTTTTTGACCAGTCTGTTTTAATAGACACCCTAATATCGTCACCTTTCGGCCAAAGCAACACAAGCGTCATGCGACGTTTCAATATTTCCACCGTCATTTTATTTCTTTACAGTGAAATTGTTCTTTGAATCTGTTTGAAAATATCACTGAATTTTATCGACAGCACAAAAAACATTCAGTGATACGAAAAGCTTCGTTGAACGATTTTTTGAAAAAAAAAATAATAAGATGGATGCGGAAATTTTGAAACGTCGCATGGCACTCGTGACACTCTGGCCAGAAGGTGTGTGTTTCGATATGTAATCGACGTGTCTCGATCGATATGTATTCAAGTCTTCGATTTCGGGCGAGAGTTGTGGGCGGAGAAGCCATCAAGCACTCGTGAGCCTTTTCCCTCGCTTTAGGTTGAGTATAATTCAACTTTCCGATTTAATTTACGGAAGGTCCTTGAGCAATCACAGGAGCTCATCTTAAGCGGAGACCTTGGAAAAAAGCGAGATTAAAGCTCGGTGAGTGTCGGAAGCATCGTATCCGGCTTTTCACTCATTTCACGTCCGTTGATGCGGAGCCAAACCGGAACGCGCGTCGCGCGGACGCCCATTAGTGCGCCGCGCTTTTAAAAGCTCAATTCGTGTCCGCCCGACCCGCAAAAAGCCGGGCATCCGTGCGAGCATAATCCAGCCACCGGGATGATTATTGAAATCGATAGACAAAGCTATAGACAAAAAGGACATAAGGAGTATAGAGTGATCCTATTGGTTGCAATGAGTGCCGCTTATAGACTAAGAGGGTAAATGATGGACTGACTATCGGGTCTCTCGTGGGTTGCCGTTAGTTAGTCTATTACCTACGTTCTTTGTCCATTGCAACCACCCGCTTCCACCAATAGCATCCCTCCATATCATTTTTGTCTTCTTTGTCTATTGCTTTGTCTATCAGTTTCAATAATCGGCCCGCTGGAGGCTCTATCAAGTCATCCTCCCGCACTCGCACTTGCAATCCGTCCGCAAATTTTTACTCGAACCAAATTCAAATCACACACCGGGGGGGGGGGGGGGGGGGGGGAGAAGAAACACACACACATTGAATCTAGAATCCACACATTTGAAACTATTGACAAGAAAAAATACTCTTGATTCAATCGGATTTTAGCTTAAATCAAAACGAAATCCGCTTCAATCAAGAGGCTTGCTTCTTGATTTAAGCTAGATTCTGATTGAATCAAGAGTCCTTTTTCTTGTCGATGTTTTTCAGAGTCTGGACTCTAGATCCAATGTGTTTATTTTTCCAGTGAAGGGTTTTTAAGGGTTGAATGTTCAGGAGTGTGTTTCATGGGTAAGAAGAAGACTTTTTTCGACTGTGAAGTTTGTGTTTTTCCAAAAGTAACTCCTGAAGAAGCTAGGCCCGTCCCTCCTATTTTCCGGGAAAATTGCCGTTTTTACTGCATCTCGGCAACGGCAAGGAACCAGCGGGCTGATTCTTGAAATTGGTAGACAAATCGATAGACAAAGATGACTAACCATATATTGAAGGTTCCTATTGGTGGAAGTGGGTGGTCGCAATGGACAAAGAAGGTATATTTAATAGACTAACTGACGGCAACCTACTAGAGACCCTATAGTTAGTCTATCATTTTCTCCCATAGTCTAAAGGGACCACCCATTTCAACTGATAGGATCACTCTATACTCCTTAAGTCTTCTCTATCAATCGCTTCGTCTATCAATTTCAACAATAAACCCGCAGAACTCATGAAAATAGCTATTTCTCATTGTTTTTAGCGCGGAATTCATCTGTGGCTTCCGTATAAGTTTCAACCGAAGTATTTCAGATGTGTGGTCCAAACTTCGTCAACTGGACCTTAAAACTTCAGAGATGCATATGATCGGAACTTCGGGTCCCATGCACGAAGCTTTATTTCTCCGTTATCGCTCGCTTTGTCGATCGTCACCGAACTTTATTACGGTAATCGCACCGCGAATCGCATCCATGGAGTCGAGATGACCCAATATCGTCCCGATGGTGTCGTGCGGTGTCTCTGCCGCTAATTGCTCCACGCCTGCGCGGCTGTGTGCGTGTGGAGACGTGTTTGTCTCAGCGGTTGTGTCTGTGCGGCCGCGGTCGCATCGGTCGCAATTAAATATGACTGTCAAGGCATGAACAGATTGATTCCGGTACGCTTGCCAAGCCACACCGCAAACCGAGCAAAAAAATGCATATTTTGGAATTATCGAAGAACGGTCCCTTCCCAGAGCCGTTAGAGCAGACGTTACTGCACTCCGATGGTGGAAATCTCCTCGGAAGTCCTACTTTGTGACTTAGGAAAATGCAGCGGGCTGATTGTCGAAATTGATAGACAAAGCGGTAGACACAGGAGACATAGGGAGTATTCTGCGACCCTTTTGGTTGAAATGGTTGGTTCTCATCAGAGACAAATAGAGACCGAGCACGTTGGGTTTTCAGTGAGGCACATCTAATTCTCGGGGATCCAACGGAACAACAGTCATGTATTTTCTGATTTCGCCTAAAGTTGACTGATGCTACTCGGCTGTTGGCATTATGGTGGCTTGTTTACATTCTTCCTAATCAATTGCAAAGCGGAAAATTTTCCAATTTTTCATTTGAAACTCTTCCAAATTGTTATAAAATGACCTATTAGAAGGTAAAAAATTAATTCGCCCCTTTTAATCAACATTTGTGATACTTTCGGTGGTTTCACTTTATGTAGTGAGAAGCAGATTCCTCGAGACTCTGAGCCTGGTCCGCAGATTGTTCAACTTCATAATGGATAATTTTAGTTATCGAACTTTCTTTTGACTTTAAATGGTGTATAATTTTTTCTAGACTGTATCAATACCTTGTGATCAAATTCTCAATCTATTAACCTCCATATCATGTCGCAGGATAGAGATATTTTAGCTATTTGAGATCTGTCAAGAACCTGATCACAGCAGCACTGCCAGTCTTACAGATACACTGTATTGAAATTTGACGAAAAAAAATTTACTGTCTATGTCATAAGCTGCTCACTATGATAAGTATTAATCGTGGATCAAATGCTTGATGTCTCCAACATTCTATCTCTAAGCCTGATGTAGTGCGTTGAAAGCGGAGTGTTATGGCTGCGAAGCGTCGATATTTGTTGTTAAGGAGGCGTGTAAATGAAACGTTTGGATAAGCTCGCAAGCTGTACGAATTCTTTTGTGTGTGGAAAATAACTGAATGTCCAGAATTCTAAACATCTGACTGTATCTCAAGTACCTAAAAGAAATGTTGGTCAGGTCAGAGTTTGTGAATCCTTGGCAGCAGTTAATGCAATTCTTCTACTTATTTAAGGCCTTCGCTCATCAAAGTTAGGTAAGTAAGAGACCGCTCAGATCCATCATATTATGCTTGTCAGTATTAGCCCATAACTCCATAGTGTAAAAATCCTTGGAGGGTGAAGTGCCCATCATCTGATGGAGTTCCTGAGATTTGTTTAAGAACTTTTCTTCCTGATTATTCTCTCAATTTTACCAGAATTGTCTCTTCCACCACCATCATAAAGTATTTCAACCTTGCATTAAATGAGAAATGATGTGTACGCTATTAGAATTCCTAAAATTGGGAGTCGTGAAACAAATAAAGTAGCTTCACCGTAAACATTTGCTAGCTCAGTTGGCAGTAAAACTCTCATTAATTCGGTGAAAATAAAAGTAAATGTTTTTTCTTCGCTCATTTCGATGAGGAAACACATTGAATACATATAAATTGTGATACTGGATGCAACTAATACTACTTCCTGTAAAATTGGAAAATGTGTAACTCGAAAAAAGGAAAGAGGATCTCACCAGAGTGCTCTCTTACAACTTATAGATCAAAATTCGTGATATTTCGGCCCTTAAAGGTTCTTTCATCATTCAGAAATAAAGAAACTAAATTTAGTTTGAACAGGCATCTTTCAAGAAAGAAATGTGACAGCTTATTTGCAGTTTTTAGCTTTTTCATAATGCGTCAAATCTACCTCTTGACGAGAACAGGCGAAGATTCAAACCGCGCACTACTTATTGTTGGTTTACATTTCTCACTTACCAAACTTTAATGAGCAAAGTTGTTAAGTACGTAGGAGAATTTCAGTAACTGCTGCCAAGGATTCACAAACTCTGACCTGACCAACATTTCCTTCAGGTACTTGAGATACGGTCAGATGTTTAGAATTCTGGACATTCAGTTATTTTTCACACACAAAAGAAATTGTACTGCTTACAGGCTTATCCAACCGTTTCATTTACACAGCTCCTTAAAGACACATATCGACTCTTCAGTCGAAATGCTCCGCATTCAATGCATTACATCAGGCTTTGGGATAGGATTTTGGAAACAGAATTATTTACAGAGAATTATCTTGAAAAAATTACACACCATTTACAGTCAAAGAACATTTCGATTGCTAAAATAATTATCTATATGGTATATGGAAGTTGAACAATCTGAGGACCAGGCTGTCTCGAGGAATCTGTTTCTCACTGCAAGAAGTGAAACCACCGAAAGTATCACAAATGTTGAGTAGAAGGGGTGAATTAATTATTTACTTGGTAAAAAGTCATTTTATGACAAATTCGGAGAGTTTCAAAGGGAAAATTGGAAAATTTTCCGCTTTGCAAGTGATAAGGAAGAATGTAAACAAATCGCCATATTGCCAAAAGCTCACCAGATGCGACTAGCACCAGTCAACTTTAGGCGAAATCAGAAAAATGATGACCGTTGTTTTGTTGAATCCGCGAGAATTAGATGTGCCTCACTCAAAATACATTGGCGGAATAGGGCGTGCTCGGTCTCTATTTGTCTCTGGTTCTCATAGACTAATGGGGATAATGGTGGATTAACTGTAGGGTCTCTCGTGTATTCTGCTTTGCTAAGGAAGAACGCCGTATGAGCCTTCAGACATTGCCATGTTTCTTCAATAAAAAGTAACTTGACTGAGGAAATTGTGAATATTTTTCTCCAATTTTTTCAGACAATGTTGTTCGCAATTTAATCTAAAATACCTGAAAATTTCAAGTTCAAATATGCATAACTTTCCTCTAAAATGCTTGTTTTATCTGGGGAAATTTGGCAACTCTCGAATTTTCATACGACGTTTTTTCTTAGCACGGCAGTATTGCCGTTAGTTAGTCTATTACCTACCTCTTTTGTCCATTGCAACCACCCGCTTCCACCAATAGAATCCCTCCTTTTCCCTTTTGTCATATTTGTCTATCAATTTCAACAATCAGCCCACAGGACTTTCATCAGAGATTTCCTCACATGGAGATAAAAGTAAAAGTGTTAGAGGTTATACCCTAAAATTGTGGCGCTACCCCAATTTTTTGGATGCTATGGGCATTTCCAACTAATTTTGGTAGTACCGCAACTCAAGTTTGAGTAGTACTGCGACATTTGGATGCATAAATTAATTAATTAAGGTGTTACCACAACCAATTGGAAATGTCCAAGCTGGGACTTAACCCTCACCTCGTTTTCCCCCGTGCGGTGACTCGATGTCGTTTCCGATTGATTTCACTCCTTTTAAAGCATGGTGTGTAGGACCTCAAAAAACCGCAAAATATGAAGATATCACCAGGAAACGCAATATTCCAGAAGAACGCTTTAGTTTGATACCAAGGCGCAACTTTCCGTACCCATACAATTTTGAACTTTGAAAGTCCATATTTTCTGAACTGCTCTATGGAGTGCACACCGATGCAACTAGACTAGTGTTGGACTCTCCTTGCAGTGCTAAGTTATGCAAAAACGTGCAAATATGTATTATACGTAAATTTATGTGAAGAAGGTGGGTTTCATAGCGTGATCCGGCAACCAGGCAGTCTTCCTGGTAATTAGGGTGGTTTCAGCTCCGTCGTAGGCGTCAAAGGTGAGGCGCTGAGACGACACGACGGATGCCTCGTCGGTGTTGCCAGACTGGTAGAGGATCCGCCCTTTCTACCGCGAGTAGAATGAAGGACTTTGAGTTTCCTGATTTCCCAAATGATATTTATATTATTGACGTCATCTTGAAAAGAGAGGGGAAAAGTTCAAATTTCGAAGAAAAGCTTTTTGAATCCTAGATGAACAGTGAACTATATCTGATTTCGTTCAACTTCGTTATTAAGTTCTCCGTTTGATCAAAAGAAATGGGAGAAGCAGATTTTCAATTTGAAAATGCTCCACGCTGTGACGTTTGTTGTAAAATTTACTGAAATTTAACACTCTCTATCTGTTGTTTCAGGTATGTAGGAGTTTCCTTGTTATCGCCATGATGGTAAGCTTTAAACCGTCACTATTACTTTTTAAGTAGTTGTCAGGATAAATGAAAATATCCCCTCTCATCCCTATGAATTAAGCGATCTTTAATTGGTCGTTATTTTGCACGGATCTATTTCAGCGATTTACTGCATTGCATCAAGCAGTCACTCATGCAAGTTCCCACTAGAATTTACTTCAACTTAGACTTGGTCCTTCGGGCCGGATCAGGGCAGTGTGTTGGATTTTCCCTTTTTGTGGAGTTTGTAGGGATCCAGCGTGAAGAACTTTTGATCCTTATGTCTGAAGACACTCAAAGTTCACCATCATAGCGTTGCACCAAGCAGTCATTGATGCAAGTTCCCACTAGAATTTATTTCAACTATGACATGGTCCTTCGGGCCGGATCAGGGGAGTATGTTGGACATTTCCTTTGGAATTTTTAATCTTAAAGTCTAGAGGTTATCAAAATTCAAAATGGGCCTGTTGCATGCAAGAGATACAGCCGCGCGAATAGACTTTTTAAAGGTTAATGACACGAAAATTACGGTGGTCACATTAAAAAAGTCTGAAATACACTCCTTACTGCGCAATTTGCGTTGTTAGGAACGCGCTTTTTCAAATTTCCCGCGTCTGGGGGCAGTTTTCTAATCACCGGAAACGAGCAAACGGCGGGCTCGGTGATTTCCGGAAGATGCCGAGTCGTTGTTGTTGCTGTTATTTTTTCCTTCAGTTTGTTTACAAACCCAACGTGATCTCTTATAGTGGTCCATATACGCTTTATGCGCTAACCAAATCGATCAACTTTTAAATATCCAACGCAATCCTCCTACATTTCATTTCACGATAAGTATCACGAGCTCCGATTTTTAGGTTATGTTGTCAGTTTTAGTTGACCGGAAATAGCCGCGAGTTGCCGTTAATTGTTTCCGTTAGAAAACTGCCCCCAGTTTTGAAATTTGAAAAAGCGCGTACCTAACAACGCAAATTGCGCAGTAAGGAGTGTATTTCAGACTTTTTTAATGTGACCATCGTAATTTTCGTGTCATTTAACCTCTGGAAAGTCTGTTCGCGCGGCTGTATCTCTTGCATGCAACAGGCCCATTATGGTTCTGCTGTGGCACCAGTGTCGGAGGTTTTCCGCGCAACGCGACGTCTCTCATCCCGCATCACCAAGTCCCGAACCGGAGAGGTAACTCCCTTGCCGCGCCTAAAGCTGCACCCAAGAAGGAAGATGCTATCGCGGATAGATCCACACACTTCAATTTTGAAACACGCGTGGCTGCTTTCAACATGATTCGAAACTCTGCTATCAGAAAGTTTTGAACACAACTAATGTTAATACGACTACACTGCTAAAAATATTTGTGTTCGTGTGTTACTATTGGTGAATGTAGGAAGTGGAACACAAACGAACCCGAAGTTTCTGTTGAATTTGGTACAGCTTGCGGTGAATCTAGCACATGCAACAAAAATGGAAAGACAGGCAAATCCCAGAGTCAACCGAAGACATGGGCTGTATTGTATTCTACTTCCCGTGTTAACCAAACTTTTGTATTGGGTTTTTTCTCTGTGCACTGACAATGAGTCCTAATGTTAACATTATGTTTTTGGCAGACCGATTTACCGATTGTGCCTAACACAATCGATTATCAGCAAGAATGGTTACGTCCGAGTGATCTGACGCTCTATTGCGTTGATTTTTTCTGCAAAACCACTGTCGATATTTTCAGTATGAAAATTGAAGCTGAAGGGGCAATTAGTTAAAGGATAGCGACAGGGAGTTTACATAGACTAAATTTTGCAATTAGGAAATATAATTTCTGACTTATCCGTAAGAATACTTGTGTGCTCAGGGAATCTAATGGTATGTACGTTGTTTTCAAACTGAGCCATGAATAATAGCTCCCAATTACAAAATGTAGTTCAAATGAAATGACGGAGAGCAAAGTTGAAGGGCTATCTGAGGACAGGGCACTGTGGCGATTGGATGTCAGAAGCGCCGTGAGTGCGACTCATATGTATATAAGATTAGAGCATCACATTCCGACAATTTTTAGCCCAAAACATAGTAAAGAAATAGTCATGACTTTCTCGTAACACTTCATTTTGAGGACTGCAAACTTCCAAACGTCAAAGTTATATGGTTAGATATTTTTGGGCATTTCTTCTGCTAAAGTATGCGTAAAACACTCCTGTAAGTAGTTGAAAGCTGCGGTACCAATGGCTCATTTCGAGATTATCTGTAACCTGAAGTCCGATTCTCATAGAATGTATGCATTTAATTTTCATTTATTCTCCACCTGTTTTATTTTGTTTTACTGAATCGAATAATTATACAATTCTCTGCAACTTCTCTAATTATCACTTCCTTTGAAATCCACTCCTCGGGTTATTACAAGAGCTTAACCCAGTGATCCAGTTATTACTCGCCTCTCATTATGCATTAATTCTCATACATCTCATTTCGGTTCCCCGTACGCCGCTTAGGCACCTCGCCATTAACAAGCTAATCATTTTTCACCTCATAATATTCATTTGCAGTTCGTGCTGTTTTTACGGACAGCACCGTTATTAATACATACACCCACATACCTAGTTTTTTCTCATATTTTTTTATTTTTTCAATACTGCTTACAAATATTTCTCAAATACTCGCGGAATGTAATTTTGAGAATTACGTATGCTGGGAACCGATGCGCACGACTGTTGAATCCGTTTCTGTTACTTTGGTATTAATCCAAAATCTCATGAGCTCCAGCGTCTTGCGTGATCAACGAAAGCCAGGGTTCATGAGGTTTCGGACCTAAGCCCGTCTAACAGAAACCGATTTCACTATGGAATTGCCTAAGACCCACTTTTTTAGCGGCTAATGTATTCCCGTAATCCTCGCGTGAACTTTTTTCTTTTCCTTTATTACGTCCAATTCTGTTTTTGTTTTTTCGGAACCGGGAAGTGAACTTACATGCGAAGTGTAAGCACGCTTCAGTGTAAATGCATTGGCCTCTCGCACGCATGCGCAGTCGTATGTTAATGCTTTGCGTGGTTGTCAGATATATTTTTTCCTCGTGGCTCCTCAGTTAAAAAAACGTTTATCTTAACATATACAGGAAATATGAGAGAATCTGAACGTGAATCTATTCCGGAAAAGAACAAGCAACGAGTTATCGGGTATATTTTTGCGCGAGCAGCGCGTGTAAAATTGGATTTTGAAGTCAACAGTTTTAAGTCCCAATGTCGGAAATAAAAATTTCAAATTATTTTCCCAAAAATCTACGTTTTTTTATTCGCAAAATTCAAATCGTTATAATTTCGGTTTGGATTGACAATTTTGGGCGTTTTGTCCCGTCCAGCTGTTTGAAAGAAGCACTGGTAACGGCATCCACATTTTCAGTTGTTCGACACTAACTCCACGATATCTTGTCTAGTACCGGTGGACCACATTTTGCAATTTGGAACTACAATTTCTGGCTCAGTTTGATAAAAAAGTATGTACCATTCAGTGGCGTGGCGTGCATTGCGATTTATCGATTGTTGTGCCATTTAAACCCATGAAAAAAGATTGATTATCAGGGTGTTCGCAGCGAACACCTTAGTAATCGATTCTTTACCGTAGCTTCAAATGGCGAGATATCGATAATCGATTATTCACGCCACGCCACTGGTACCATTAGTTTCCCTATAGACTTATGTGTCTTTGAGACGGATGAGCCAGAAATTGTAGGTGTTATTCGCAAAATGTCGTCCAATTGTCAGTCTACATTGCAGTCTCCGAATGCAGTGCTCTTTTGCGTTCTGCGACTTCCGAACGTCACGTTTGCCTGCGTTTTCAAAGGTTACATCAGGGCGGCTGAAATCTTAGAATCTCTTCGTCGACGCCCGCCCGCCCGCCGCTATCCTCTCCTAGGACGTTCCCGTAGCCTTTTTCCGAAGGGGTACCCAACTACCCATAGTACCCAATCCTAAATTTTTTGAAGCAACCTTTCATCCGACATATTTTACTCATGCCCTTCTTTTTCCCTAATGTTCTACTCATCTATGAAGTAGAGTACCTACATAGCGAGAGTATGGACAGATCGCTTCATGGAGGGCTTAGGGCCCAAAAGTGCAGCCACCCTTCCAACCAAATTCTAACGCACAAAATTTCACTGCCAGTCTGCAGATTCCAATTCTAACCAAGATGGCTAAGAATGTACATAAATGAGCGTTATTTCGCAAAAATGAGTAAATTTATGCAAAAACTAAGTCAAATACGTGCTTTATAAACGATGGTTCGTAACAATTGTATTAGTAAAGCGCTCTGGATAATTGAAATTCATAGGTTGGCTGCATTTCTGGGCCCTAACTTTATTCGCGGAGACATCGGTGAAGGCTTGATGGATTTTCGGAGTTTCACATCTGTCTATACTCTCGCTATACAGGTACTCTACTATGAAGTACACCGTGCGTTGCTCTATCATCCGGAACCAGAATCGCAGTGGGTGCATCACAGTTTTGGGGATTCAGCACCACCGTCGCGGTCGCACCATGCAGTGCTTCGAGTTTATCGCAGACGTGAAATCAGGCAAGCTCCTCGTTTTGGGTTTCATGACCCGCAATCCGAACCGTGTGGGCGCCCGCCGCGCGTGTAAAACCACAAAAACCTATTCTCCGCGAGTGCGCTGCCGGTAAAACAAATGCATCGACACCGTCCAGCGCGGCGGTGGTGCCGATAGAAATCGACACACATATCCGGGATGAAGCCATTCCATTCAAATTCAGAGACAGGGAGGAAGAGGGGTGAATTAATTGATAAAATACGGTGAAAAGTGATTCAATGACTGTTCCAGTGGCCTGGCGTGAATTGCGATTTATCGATTGTTGTGCCATTTAAACCTATGGTAAAGAATCGGTTATTAAGGTGTTCGCTGCGAACACCCTGTTTATCGATCCTTTTCATTAGGCTTTAATGGCATAACAATCGATGTATCGCAACTCACGCCACGCCGCTGGACTGATCATCGTAAAAAAAAGGGTGCATATGGGGGGAGATTTTTCAGAGGAGTGATTTTTGTCGATCCTTTGAAGTTGAATTTGTGAGAGTAAAACTTCGTTTTATCCTATAACACTGATTGTGAATGGTTTAATTATGTTTAAAGGGGTGCAAAAAATGTTAAATTAAAACTGTGCATCTCATATTGGCCTAAAAATGAACTGAACCCCTCGCCGCATATTCTTCTGGGCTCTATGAGAGAATTTCTCCTCGGAACCCTGAAATCCGATTTTGGCATCTAATTAGATAAAGAAAGCACTCTTGAAAGAGTTGCCTTCTTGCACGGCTACATCTCTGCCGCGGTAAGGAAAAACGCCTTATGAGCATTCGAATGTTGCCAAATTTTCTCTGAAAAATAATAATTTTTGAAGCAAGTTATGAATATTTTCCCGTAAAATTTTCAGACACTCTGATCAAATTACAAACAAAATTATCGGAGAAATCGGGTAAAAAATATTGACTAAGTTTCCCGAAAATTCGTAATTTGTCAAAGGAAATTCAGAAACGTCTGGAGGCTCATACGGCGTTCTTCCATATCACAGCAGAACCTTCTGTGGTTCGATTTCACGTTTGCTCTCAAAATAGATGGCAGCACTGTCCCAACGTCCATGTCCTCGTCCTCGTCGGTGGAGCCATAAACGCGCCCCCATCTCTCATTATTCCCCTGTATGTGCAGTTCCATGTCCCTATATGTCATCCTGGGTGTGCGCAGACGCCTAAAAGTAGAGGCTTTCATTCGGTGCATCACGTTTGTTCGTGTTTCTTCGGGTCCCGAAGTTGCTGCCTGGCTTCGGGAATCACCCGGATGAAGAAAAACTCGGGCCAGTTAAACCGAAAGTTTTTCGGCCGGAAACTTTCATTAAACTGAGTCACGACCTGATGTGGGAGCTTATTTGACCTAACATACTAGGTATCGACTGTTTTGGAATCAAGTCTTAGCGCAGGGTGTCTGCAATCCCGAAGAGTACCAAGAAAGGAAAAGTCAGGAAAAACCCGAACCTACTTACTCCTGATAATCACCAGTGAACTTTCGTTATCAAAACTATTTACATAGTCTTATTATACTTTCTTAACTTCATGAGTATTTTCCTCATAGCAATGAGGCACTGCCTGTGCCCCGGTTGTTTTATTTTCGTAGTTATATGACTGTCACGTATGAAACTGATAAAATTGATAATGAACACAATTTTTTGCTCAATTCGACAAATTCGATTTCTTTACTATTCTTCTTCTCCTTCTTTTGACCAGGGCACAGAGGCGTGGCGTGCTTTGGGATGTATCAATTGATGTACCATTTAAACCGATGGAAAATGATCTATAAACAGGGTGTTCGGAACGAACACCCTGCTGACACCCTAATAATCTATTCTTTACCATAGCTTCAAATGGAGTGATATCGATACTCGATCATTCATGCCTCACCACTGCTAGGGCATACGCCCTTTCCCGCCTTTCCCGGTTTGTCTATGCAGATATTACCGTGCCAGGCACGTATTAAAATGATGACGAACCAACACAATTTTTTCACCCTACTCAACACAAATTTCTTTATTGAAAAGTCCCTTTCCCCGTTGAAGAGTAAAATTATATTTCTTTGGCAAATCAAACTTTGGTTTAGCGTCCCGTAATATCACTCAATGCGGCATGTGTGAAGCCGTTGGGTCATAGATTCTCATTCGCAATTTGCGATTGAACCTGACAGCAATAGAGTCCTCGAGCTTTACCTGAGCCGCGCCATAACCACTCCGTTCCGTGCATATCGCAATGGAAAATTGATGAAGCTTTCGCGCAAATTTGATCCTGGAATAGATATCGCCCTTCGGGGAATCCGCGGTCATTTCCACTCCTTTCAGGTCGGGCGATCAATCATTGCTTCGGTCGTTTTCCGCGGGTGGTTTTTAATTCAAACGTCATTTCATCCCTCCTTTGTTTCCTTCCGGCTCAACCCCTTCGCTCGTCGGTGATTTATATTCCTTGACCGGGCTCCTGCTAGCCGTGACATTGACATTTGGAAGCCTTTGAGGTGCGCTCTCCAAGTGTGTCATCAATCGACGACTAGCTTGTCCATATTTCACGGTAAAAGTCAGGGTCGGGAAAAGCTTATTGACTTTTGTTGTTACGTAATATCGGTGCCCGCCAATAGTGTCGTGTTACGGAAAAGGGCGGTAACTCCACTCTGGAGTGAGCCTCGAAGTGCATTAGAGCATGTGCTAATCGCGACTCACTTCCGAATGGAGTTACGATTCTCCTTTGTAATACGGCAGAGGAAGAATGGAATGTAGTGCCTTTTCCACTCTACTTCATTACTGCCGCAAGGTGTGCTCTTCTTCGAATTAATGTAGACGGAATCTATCAGACTAGGGTGTCTAGCATCAGGATTTTCCCGATTACCTCAGGATTTTAGGTCAATCAGGATTTAATCCCGATTTCATCATGATTTGAGGAAAAATAATCGGTCGTAAAATCAGGATTTGAGAAAAGTCTACTATACCATCGGATTTTTTTATCGAGCTATCTTTGTGGAGTTATATTTCTCCGCAAAAAAATCAGGATTTAGAACACTGGAAAAAAAACACGGATCTAGAGTCCAGACTCTTGGAAACACTGACAAGAAAAAATACTCTTGATTCAACCGGATTTTTGCGTGAATCAAAACGAAATCCGCCTAAATTAAGAGGCTTGGTTCTTGATTTAAGCTAGATTCTGATTGAATCAAGAGTACTTTTTCTTGTCGATATTTTTAAGAGTCTGGACTCTAGATCCAATGTGTTTTTTTTTCCAATGAAAAATTATAAAAGCAAGATTTAACAGTCAAAAATCAGGAAAAATCAGGATTTCCCAAAACGAAAAAAACTAGTCATCTTGCAGACGGTCAATCGAGGATGTAACTTTTTTGCTCTCGTCTCATTTTCCCTTGTAATGCCGTTTTTCAAATGCAGCTAACTGATTTTGTTACTTGCACAATTGTTAAAATTACTTCATTCGAAGAGGGCAGAACTATAAGTGATCCACGATCGAAGCAAATGGCAAAACTCGGGCAGTCACTTGACTTAGCTAACTCTCACACATTATGGTGAACTCACACGCTCTGGCATGGCAGATTGGCGGTCCAGGCTGCTGAAAGGTTAAATGAGCACTCAGATGAAGACATCGCATGCATTCCGCCAAGTTCCAAAATGGCGAGCTCCCTAATTCCCGATTGTCTGCTTTCGTTTCGTAACCCAAGTGTTTTATTGCTACGTACTCGGAGTCGAAATTTCACAGATCGTTGAATGTTACCGATGGTGAAATTTCTAATGCACCGATCTCGATGGAGGTGTTGTAAATCCTTAACCACAAAAATCAACACAAGTCCACGCTAAAAAAGTTTCCGCACATTCAGAGTGAAGCAAGAGATTTACCATCCTTATTCTTGTTTCTACTTCCATTGCTAAACGGAATACAGCTGATCCTCTATCTTTCTCTAAGAATGCACCTTGAACTTATTTGGAGTGGACTCACAGTCAGTCCACTTAAATAAAATACCCTGTAAGATGAAATTGAAGTCACAGCGAAAAATACTCGGTTGCAGGGAACGTTGGAACTGAACTTCTGTTTGTATTGAACACCGACATTTTTCGGTACAGGTAACCGAAATGTTTTGTCATATGAACCGAATGTCAGTAAACTGAATCAAACCCTGGTTTCAGTGACCGGAAACTTCAGCTACGTGTTCCGGAAAAGTTCGGTGTTTATTATGAACTGAAGTTCAGTATCTGTGACCGAAACTTCCCTCTCAGTGATGTTAAGAGTAGCATCAATTCGTGGCTCTGCTGACAGGAGAGCGTAACTACAATTTGAGATGAGCCCGAAAAAGCATCGAGTTTTATAAACGATAGGGTTCATGCGAAGTTTTGATACGTCCTTATTTTCGGAGGACGACAACTTGGCCCTATTGATATGCTCTGTGTTCCTCTGTGTTCATTTTGTCTGTAATACAACTTCGGGAAATTCCAGAGTCGACTCAGTGTCAGGAATTTGCGTTAAACCGTGGACACAGACCACACCAACCACCCAAAATTTCTGAGAGTTTCATGTATATTTATTTTTTGGGGATTTTTTTTTTTAAAAAAAAGAAGTTGAAATGTTGGGTAAATGCACTAACTCTTTTTCTTTATTAATGTACGCTACGTTTTAATGCGAAGAAAAAATAACTCATCACTCACAATCAGTGCATTCTGTTTTACCTCAATTTGGCATCGTCCTCTCAACAGTTTGCACACACGTATTGACATTCACACCCACTATCGGAGTGATCGACCTATCCCGTTCGAACGTTGACGATCGTTTGGCAAACTCCCACCGACGCGTTGCGTTCCGCCTCCGAGACAGCTGTGTCAACAGAGGAATAATAAAAATTCGACGTGTTTTTCAAGTAGCCGCGAAGTTTATCAGCAGCTTGTCGCGCCTCCAGGTGCGATTTGTGTGATCGGGTACCCCAGCAGCAGCAGCGTGGCGCAACACATCAACAAAGTCGACCTCTGCGACCGGCATGCGGAACCCCGCAGTCGCACGAAAACAGTGAAAACACGCCTCCGCTCAATCGGAAACGTGTAAACGTAAATCAAGGAGGTAAAAACGAAGCGCAATAAATGCCAGACGAAACCAAACACAACATATCGAGGGCTTAGGAACAACAAACCGCTCAGCTGATATTGAATTTTGGCGAAAATGTAATAGCAGAGTAACTTTAGTCAGAGAATATCGGAAAACAGGGAATCGTAAAAATTTGAGGAAAACCTGGAAGTGTCAGTGAAAATGAATAAGAAAGTGTCACAGAAAAATTGTCAAGTCATGTTGATTTGCTTTCCAGAGTGGGTTTGACGTTAGACTCAACAAAGCCTGAAATCTATTTCAATTTTTTTTTTTTTTTTTTTTTTTTTTTTTTTTTTTTTTTTTTTTTTTTTTTTTTTACCGTCTGTCATATCATCAATTGTCCGGGGATTTTACCTAAGTGTGTCAGGAAAATCAGGAAAATTTCAAAAATTTCATCTTCTCAATTTTGTAGTTGCAGCCCACCATCAGGGAGTGACTTTGCCTCATTGTATAAAATACGCGAGCTGACGTTTTTAGTTTCTCTCAAATTTCGCATGTGAGCGCCGTAATGACTTTTCCTTGATGAAGGAAAAAAAATAGGTCAAGGAAAAGCATACATATAAGTTCCAATTTTCTTCGGATTCTGACCAAATTGACAAGTTATCTTGGTTTCATTATTTGGGCTGTCGTTCGAAAATGTCAACCTATAGTTAAGATTTCTTCTCTCATATTTATCTTGATTATTTTTAAACGTGTCAGTCGCCGTGAGGTTTACTCTTATTTTCCCTCTCCGTAATTTTTTATTATCATTTCAAAGTGGAACGAGAGGGAAGTAGAATCGATGGCGAAATTTTGGGCACATGCCCAATTCTCCAGGTTTTCGAGTGGGGATGTATTTACGACTCGCTGGAATATGGAACGCATCAAGATGATCCACGAGGAAAGCAACTTCGCCGATTTTTGAATTCAGAACTCTCTCAGTTCACACCGAACCTTATGGTAAAAATTATCGGACCCAAATGATAGATGTCTATCATAAGACTATGAGCGCTATGAGAAACTATAAGCGCTTCTTCATTTCAGAAATGAAGTAAATTGAGCTACTCGACCGTTCTAATAGTTTTATCACATGCCGAATTCTCCAGGTTTTTCACATTCATAAAAATTTCAAATCTTCCATGCAGTTCTTAGCTCAAAAATAATTCATGAGAGAAACGCAGTTGGGCTGATTTTGAACAAATCCGTTCATTTGATATCCCCCTCTGAATGCCTCCCTCCGGGGGGGGGGGGGGGTATATTTCCCAAGAGATCGAGGAAGAAATTGAGAGGAAACCCTGAGTCTTCATCGAGGGATCTTCCCTTGGAAATCAAGAAAATATATCAAGAGATGAAAGAAATCAAGAATTCTGGACACACTCCACTGAAATTAGTGAAAACAGTAACCACTAATCTCTGCAGTTCTCCACGCGAAGTGGCGATTTTGCAAGTTGGTTATTTTTCTCCATTTAAACCCATTATAAATATCGATTTTAGGCGAGGCACACACATTGGCTCCCCAATAATCGATTGTTTCATATACATGTAAATGGTGAGGAACACATTATTGCCATCTTGCAAAATCGCAACTGCAACCACGTCTGGTGGCTAGAAATCCCCCAAGCTCTAAAAAAAAAATAAAGAAAAAATAAAAAAGGAAATCGTAGAATGTTCCGATTTGTTGGCATGTTTTCAGGACTCGGGAGCCGGCAGACAGAAGAAGTGACAGGATTGACCTCACGCGCAGGTATGCGTGCAAATTGGTGCGATCCCCTCCTGTCTGCGCGATCGAACGCTATAAATATCGCGCGAATTAGAGTCGACGCTAATTAGCTATAAGGAAAGCTGAAGGACGCGGGTCGTGGGTATAAATAAAATATTCGCAAGCGGGTAGAACGAATCGGGTCTAGTTTATGAGCGCTGGAACTTAAGTCAATACTGTGCCGAACTTGAGCCATCGTCTCGGAGAAGTTACGAAAAAGTTACGGCAAGCAATGATAAGACAAATCAAGTACGGATTGTAACCATTTTCCCAGTGAATAGTAAAGTCAGGTTCTTCCTCAAAGTCCCAGACAAACAGTCTTTCGAAGAGGCATCAAGTTCGGCTGACTTTTGAACAACTCTTTCGAATGCCGAGCTCTAAAATTTCCCAAAATGAAAACATAAATAATTTCTAAAAAGTATCATTTGGACTACATTTTGCGATAAGGAATTACTATATCTGGCTCATCTTAGAAACAACAAGTGTATCATTAGTTTCCCTATGCGAATAGGTGTGTACTAGAGGAGAGGACGAGGCGGAAATATTAGTTCCCCAAATGCGTAAGTGAATTTGGTGCGCTTGCCCCTGATCAGTTAAGGATTTATCCATCTTTTTGTCAGCCAAGCTAATCCTCATCATTAAATGGACTTTACTTTGTAATTAGGAGCTACAATTTCTGGCTCATCCGTTAAACCACTTATATACCTAGGGAAAATGATGGTACATATATTGTTTCTAGACCGAGTCAATTGCAAAATGTGGTCGAAATGTCAAATTTTTTCCAGTGTATAATGAAGCACCCGAAGTGTCCTCTGAAGAAAAGAAACAGAATTTCGTGTTTTAATTACTTCCGGGCTTCGAGCAGGGGTGCTGACTGGGCGAAGATTCTATTTTTTCTCTCTCTTTTTCTTTATTTTTAGTAAAGATGCAATAAATTCTAATCCAACGGTATAAATTATTTTATTGTTCCTTCCTCATTCAGCAGTACTTTCGTCGCTGAGACCTAACTTAGCTCTCTGCACGGAGCCTCAAACCTCGAAGTTATTGACCCAGTGCGAGGATCAGGGTTGTCAGGTTAACATGGCGAGTGCATCTTGATTTTACATTAATTAACGGCCACTATTATCACACCGAGGAAAAACACCGAATTAGCAGTAGAATGTTGCCATCTTTTCACTGATAAAATATTTATTTTTTAGGCAATTACTGAATATTTTACCTCAAAATTATCAGGTATTGAAGATTTAGTCGCATGTGGAAAATTCTCCGAGAAATTAGAAGAACAGCATTCGTCAGTTTTCCAAAAAAAAAAAAAATTCTTAATAAGGGTGAATTTGGGAACGTCGGAACGTTCTAAAGCCGCTGAGTTGTTTTTCCTCTCTAGTAGTTTCTAGGATTTTCATCTTTTAAACAGATACTGAACGCCTTTCCCCATAATTTGATCTCGAAACTAGGAAATTTTTTCCGAAGTTTAGCGAAAGTCAGCGTAGTTTTTCTCTCTATTCCAAAGAAGAGAGTCGAAATTTTGTTCGGAGGTCTTGGAAAGTCGGGGAATTAGACAATTTTGAAGTTGGGAAAAAATCAGGGAACGTCAAAGAATTTGATGATGATATTATGGCAACCCTGAAGCCGTTTTTTCATAGCATGATGGAGTAGACCAATCTTAATCGGCGCTCCGGCAATCTTGCGAAGAATTTAAGAAGAGGAACTCGCGAGGATGATAAGGCCACACTATAGTCTCTAATCCCCTCTTCATTTTACAACTTGAGTCATTGAAGTCCTGAGAAATTGCTTTATTTTACTCCTTTTGCCTTTAGTCCTGAACTTCTGGTCCGGTGAATAAAACCCCAGTCTCGATCTTATCTAATTGTAAGAGAGATAGTCTTGAGTAGAGGACAGTTTACGATGCGGAGTGCACAAGCATCCACTTGACTTGCCACCGATCATCTTGAAGTTTCCCTATCTTCTGGTACCATCACGGTCCACAGGTTTGCTATTCATTGCTATCTTAATAGCTGCAATGCTGCTTGCGTCTAAGGGATAATCTTTGCTGATCCCATTCATAGTGCGTAACGAAGTGGACGGAAGCTTAAGGCTATACTATTTACGAGAACGTTTCGCAAGTCCATCAACCTGATAATGAATCTCAAGATATTCTCTCAAAATCCCTGAAAGGAAAATGATACCTTCGGGCTAAAAATTGCCTTAAAATTAACTCTAAAAAATTGGAATTGGTTTTTCCGAAAATTACTGCCAACGCGCAATGTCATAATGGTGCGTAGGCTAAATTTCTGGTTGCTCTAAACTGCGTAGGCCGAAGAACTTTCTGCACCCTTGCCTGCGGGCTGATCATTGAAATTTATAGACAAAGCTATAGACAGAGAAGACACAGGACAAATGAAGCTATCCTATCGGTGGAAGTGGGTGGTTGCAATGGACAAAAGAGGAAAGTAATAGACTAACTAACAGCAACCTTCAAAAGTCCCTGCAGTTAGTCCTTTTTTAATCCCTTTAGTCTATAAGAATCGCCCGTTTCAACCAATGGGATCACCCTATAATACTCCCTATGTCTTCTTTGTCTATCAATTTTAATAACCATTCCGCTGGGTAATATAACCCAAAGGAAAACTAACCAAAATATTCATCGCACGTTCAAGTTACTTTTTTTCCTACCTCCCAAATTAACTTAAAATGTTGGTTCAAGGTGTCTACTTGTCCAGAATTTCTGGAAAGTCCGGAAATGGTGCTGATTTTTTAAGGGCGGTCCGGAAGCACTGAAAAAGTGCGAAAATCACACAAGAAGGTCCGGACTTTTTTTCATTTTCTGTCATTTTTGTCGCTATTTGAGCGAGAAATTCAAACTTGTGAAATTTTTCGAATTTCGTCAAATGGAGGCACTGACCAAGTACTGAATTTTCCAATTGAGGAAGTACTGAATTTCTTGGCAATGTACTGAAAAGGTATTGTAAAAGTGCTGAATTTTGGCCAGTCTGTTTCAGTGGACACCCTGTGGTTACTTTTTCTTACTTTGTATCCATGGAAGAGCCAAGCTTTCGAAAGCATCTTTCAAGAGATTCGGGCGGGGCCAGTCGCCCATCGCCCAAGCCGCAGCGCGTAAAATCATTCTATTATCCCTTGGAAGGAGGAATCGCGGTCGCTGATGATAACCGCAAAAACATCGGGTGTGGATCGACGCCACGCCACCAATTTCCTCATCGAGAAAGCCGTCGCTCTCCTGATATACGGACGTAGCCACACTTCGCGATGAACCCTATTGTCCGTATAACTCAATGCTCTCCCCGGCTCATGTCTGAGTGTAGTTACGGCCTTTTGCCAGACCAGCAACGAAGTGTTCCTTCGGGTCTAAAGGTGCGAAGGACCGGGCAACGAAACATCATCGCACCCGGTACCCCTTTTGGCGGGAAAATTGGAACGACTGCGGCTGCCACCTGCCAGGTAGAGACGGTATACAGGGCGATCCAGAGTTAAACGGCCAGACTGCAGGACCGTGTTCTATTGCCCAAAATAAGATTTTGTTGTTGTTTAAAGTGTTTTCCAAAAGTACCCTCAGTCAGAGCTACGTCCTCCCAAAAAAAAAAAATTGTTGGAAAGTAAATCGTTTTTCCTGAATTTTGACAACGGCTGTGAACCAAATCTCATGCAAATTTGTACTTTTATTCCCTGAATTCATAAATGATCTAAAAGAATCGAAATCTCAATTTAAAAAAGGGGTTTGGGGGTGTTTCGGTTCCTGTAGTCTGGCCGTTTAACCCTGGATCCCCCTGTATTCAAGAGACCCCACACTAACAATGTAGCCAATGTAATCGAGAGAGGCAAAAGCAGAGGCAAAGAGAGACCCTGACTCCTACCTGTTGGCGACAGGTAGAAACTTTTACTTTGTAAAACCAATCTTGTGTAAATATTTCTATAGGATGATACAGGATGAAAAATAATAATTTAAAGATTTTACGATCCAACCAGGAGGGAAGCTGAAGCCACTAGACGCGACGCAGACATATTCGAAATC